>NC_068953.1:41737922-42047952 GCF_026419915.1 Harpia harpyja | reverse complement strand
CCGACGTGGTAGAGCTCCCTCCATATCCGGCGCTGGCGTGGTAGACCTGGCCTCCCTGCCGGCGCAGGCGGGGTAGACCTGGCCTCCAAAGCCGGTGCAGGCGTCATAGACCTGGCCTCCTCAGCCGGCGTCGGCGGCGTAGACATTATCTCCCTAGCCGGCGCCGGCGGGGTGGACCTGGACACCCTGCCGGCGCCGGCAAGGAAGACCTGGCCTCCCTGCCGGTGCCGGTGGCGTAAAACTGGCCTCCCTAGTTGGCGCCGGCGGGTAGACCTGGCTTCCCAAGCCGGCGCCAGCGGGTTAGACCTGGCCTCCCTGGCTGCGCCGGCGGGGTAGACCTGGCCTCCCTAGCCGGCGCTGGCGTGGTACACCTGGCCTCCCAAGTCGGCGCCGGCGGGGTAGACCTGGCCTCCCTAGCCTGCGCAGGGGGCGTAGACCTGGTCTCCTTGGCCGGCGCTGTCATGGTATACCTGGCCTCCGAAACCGGCACCGGTGGTTTAGACCTGGCCTCCCTAGCTGGCGCCGGCAGTGTAGACTAGACATTGACTCCCTAGCCGGCGCCGGCGGGGTAGACCTGGCCTCCCTAGCCGGCGCTGGCGGAGTAGACCTGGCCTCACTAGCCGGCGCCGGCGGTGTAGACCTGGCCCCAAGCCGGAGCCGGCGGGGTAAACCTGGCCTCCCTAACCGTCGCCGGTGGGGTAGACCTGGCCACCGTAGCCGGTTCCGGTGGTGTAGACCTGGCCTCCCTGCCGATGCCGGCAGTGTAGACCTGGCCTTCCAAGGCAGCGCCGGTGGCATATACCTGGCCTTCCTAGCCGGCGCCGGCGGCGTATACCTGGCTTCCCAAGCAGACGGCGGAGGTGGCGTATACCTGGCCTCTCTAGGCGGCACCGGCCGGGTAGACCTGGCCTCACTAGCCGGCGCCGGCGGGGTAGACCAGGCCTCCGTACCCTCCGCCGGTGGTGGTAGACCTGGCCTCCCTGCCTGCGCCAGCGGGGTAGACCTGGCCTCCCTGGCTGCGCCGGCGGGGTAGACCTGGCCTCCCAAGTCGGCGCCGGCGGGGTAGACCTGGCCTCCCAAGCCTGCGCAGGGGGCGTAGACCTGGACTCCGTAGCCGGTGCCGGAGGGGTAGACCTGGCCTCCCTAACCGGCGCCGGAGGGGTAGACCTGGCCTCCTTAGCCGGCGCCGGCAGGGTAGACCTGGCCTCCGTAGCCGGCGATGCAGGGGTAGAGCTGGCATCCCTGCCGGCGCCAGCGGGGGAGACCTGACCTCCCTAACCGGCGCCGGCGGGGTAAACCTGGCCTCCCTAATGGCGCCGGAGGGGTAGACCTGGCCTCCCTAGCTGCCGCCGGCGCGGTAGACCTGGCCTTCGTAGCCGCCGCCGTCGGGGTAGACCTGGCATCCCTGCCGGCGCCAGCGGGGTAGACCTGGCCTCCCTGCCGGCGCCGGCGCGGTAGACCTGGCCTTCGTAGCCGGCGCCGTCAGAGTAGACCTGGCCTCTCTGCCGGCACCGGCGGGGTAGACATTGCCTCCCTTGCAGGCGCCAGTGGGGTAGACTTGGCCTCCCTAGCCGGTGCCAGCGGGGTAGACCTGGCCTCCCAGCCGGCGCCTGCGGGGTAGACCTGGCCTCCCTAGCCGGCGCCGGCGCGGTAGATCTGACCTCCCAAGTCGGCGCCGGCAGGGTAGATCTGGCCTTCGTAGCCGGTGCCGTCGGGGTAGACCTGGCCACCCTGCCGGCGCCGGCGGGGTAGACCTGGCCTCCCAAGCCGTCGCCGGCGGCGTAGAAATGACCTCCCTAGCCAGAGTCGGCGATGTAGACATTGCCTCCCAAGCCGGCGCCGGCGGGGTAGACCTGGCCTCCCAAGCCGGTGC
Organism: Harpia harpyja; assembly: GCF_026419915.1. Taxonomy (NCBI): domain Eukaryota; kingdom Metazoa; phylum Chordata; class Aves; order Accipitriformes; family Accipitridae; genus Harpia; species Harpia harpyja. The sequence continues at coordinate 42,046,079 of NC_068953.1, read as the reverse complement.
ATGCAGCGTAGACCTGGCCTCCCTAGCCAGCGCCAGCGGGGTAGACTTGGCCGCCGTAGCCTGCTCCGGCGGGGTACACCTGGCCTCCCTGCTGTTGCCGGCGGGGTAGACATGGCCTCCAAAGCCGGCGCCGGCGACGTAAACCTGGCCTCCCTAGCCGGCGCCAGCGGGGTAGACCTGGCCTCTCTAGGTGGCGCAGGCCGGGTAGACTTGGCCTCCCTAGCTGGCACCAGCGGGTTAGACCTGGCCTCTGTAGCCCGCGCCGGCAGCATAGACCTGGCCTCCCTAGCTGGTGCCGGCGAGTTAGACCTGGCCTCCCTGTCGGCGCCAGCAGGGTAGACTTGGCCTCCCTAGCCGGAGCCGGCAGCGTAGACCAGGCCTCCCTCGCTGGCACCGGCAAGGAAGAACTGGCCTCCCTGCCGGCACCAGCGGCGTAGACCTGGCCTCCGAAGCAGGCGCCAGCGGGATAGACCTGGCCTCCCAAGCCGGCGCTGGCGGGGTAGACATTGTCTTCCTAGCCGGCACCAGCGGGATAGACCTCGCCTCCCTAGCCGGCGCCGGCGGGGTGGACCTGGCCTCCCAAGCCGGCATCGGCGTCGTAGAACTGGCCTCCCTAGCCGGCGTCGGCGGCGTAGACATTGCCTCGCTAGCCGGCACCGGTGGGGTAGACCTGGACACCCTGCTGGCGCCGGTAAGGAAGACCTGGCCTCCCTAGCCAGCGCAAGTATGGTAGACCTGGCCTTCCAAGCCAGCGCTGGTGGCGTAGACCTGGCCTCCCTAGCCGGCGCCGGCGGCGTATACCTGGCCTCCCTAGATGGCGCCGGCGAGTTAAACCTGGCCTCCCTGCTGGCACCAGCGGGGTAGACCTGGCCTCCCTAGCCGCGCCGGCGGGTAAGATCTGGCCTCCCTGCCAGCGCCGGAGGGGTAGACCTGGCCTCCGTAGCCGGCGCCGGTGAGTTAGACCTAGCCTCCCTGCTGGCTCCGGCGGGGTAGACCTGGCCTCCCTTCCGGCGTTGGCAGGGTAGACCTGGCCTACCAAGACGGCGCAGGCGATGTAATCCTCGCCTCGCAAGCCGGCGCCGGCAGCGTAGACATGGCCTCCATAGCCGGCGCCGGCGGAGTAGACCTGGCCTCTCTGCCTGCTCCAGCGGGGTAGACCTGGCCTCCCTGGCTGCGCCGGCGGGGTAGACCTGGCCTCCCTAGCCGGCGCTGGCGTGGTACACCTGGCCTCCCAAGACGGCGCCGGCGGGGTAGACCTGGCCTCCCAAGCCTGTGCAGGGGGCGTAGACCTGGTCTCCTTAGCCGGCGCTGTCATGGTAGACCTGGCCTCCGAAACCGGCACCGGCGGGTTAAACCTGGCCTCCCAAGCCGGCGGCGGCGGCGTAGACATGGCCTGCCTAGCCGTCGTCAGAGTCATAGACATTGCCTCGCTAGACGGCGCCAGCGGGGTAGACCTGTCCTCCAAAGCCGGCGCCGGCGTCATAGACCTGGCCTCCCTAGCCGGTGTTGGCGGCGTAGACCTGGCCTCCGTAGTTGGTGCCGGCGGGGTAGATCTGGCCTCCCTAGACGGCGCCGGCGGCGTAGACATTGACTTCCTAGGTGGCGCCGCCAGGGTAGACCTAGCCTACCTGCCGGCACTGGCAGGGTAGACCTGGCCTCCCTAGCTGGCGCCGGCTGCGTATACATTGTATACGAGGTAGAGCTCTGCGGCGTAGACCTGGGCTGCCTAGCCGGCGTCAGCAGCGTAGACATTGCCTCCCTTGCCGGTGCCTGCGGGGTAGACCTGGCCTCCCTAGCCGGCACTGGCGAGTTAGACCTGGGTCCTTAGCCGGCTCGGGCGGGGTAGACCTGGCCTCCCCAGCCGGCGTCGGCGGCGTAGACATGGCCTCCCTAGTTGGTGTCGGCAGGGTAGATCTGGCCTCCCTAGCCGGCGCAGGCAAGGAAGACCTGGCCTCGCTGCCGGCGCCCATGGGGTAGACCTGGCCTCCCAAGCCAGCGCCAGCGGGCTAGACCTGGCCTCCCAAGCCGGCGCCGGCGGTGTAGACGTGGCCTCCCTATCAGGCGTCGGCGGCATAATCATTGCCTCCATAGCCGGAGCCGGTGGGGTAGACCTGGCCTCCGTGCTGGCGCCGACGTTGTAGACCTGGCCTCCCTGCCGGCGCCGGCTGGGTAGACCTGGCCTCCCTAGCCGGCGCCGTCAGGGTAGACATGGTCTCTGTAACCGGCGCCGGCGGGTAGACCTGGCCTCCGTAGCTGGCGTTGGCAGGGTAGACCTGGCCTCCCAAGCCGGCACAGACGGCGTAGACCTGGCCTCCCTGATGGCGCTGGCGGGTTAGACCTGGCCTTCGTAGCTGGCTCTGGCGTGGTAGACATGGCCTCCCTAGCCGGCGCTGGCATGGTAGTCCCGGCATCCCAAGCCGGCGCCAGTGGTGTAGACCTGGCCTCCCTAGCTGGCGCCGGTATAGTAGACCTGGCCTCCCAAGCCGGCGCGGGCGGGTTATACATGGACTCCTTAGCCGCCGCCCGCGGGGTAGACCTCCCTCCATATCCGGCGCTGGCGTGGTAGACCTGGCCTCCCTGCCGGCGCCGGCTGGGTAGACCTGGCCTCCCAAGCTGGTGCCGGCAGCGTATACCTGGCCTCCCTAGCTGGCGCCGGCGGAGTACTCCTGGCCTCCGTAGCCGGCGCCGGTGGGGTAGACCTGGCCTCCCTAGCAGGCACCGGCAAGGAAGACCTGGCCTCCCTGCTAGCGCCGGCGGGGTAGACCTGGCCTCCCTAGCCGGCGCCATCGGGGTAGACCTGGCCTCCCAAGCCGGCGCCGGTGGGGTAGACCTGGACGCCCAAGCCGGCGCCGGCGGGGTAGACCTGACCTCCGTAGCCGGCGCCGGTGGGGTAGACCTGGACTCCCAAGACGGCGCCGGCGGGGTAGACCTGGCCTCCCAAGCCTGTGCAGGGGGCGTAGACCTGGTCTCCTTAGCCGGCGCTGTCATGGTAGACCTGGCCTCCGAAACCGGCACCGGCGGGTTAAACCTGGCCTCCCAAGCCGGCGGCGGCGGCGTAGACATGGCCTGCCTAGCCGTCGTCAGAGTCATAGACATTGCCTCGCTAGACGGCGCCAGCGGGGTAGACCTGTCCTCCAAAGCTGGCGCCGGCGTCATAGACCTGGCCTCCCTAGCCGGTGTCGGCGGCGTAGACCTGGCCTCCGTAGTTGGTGCCGGCGGGGTAGATCTGGCCTCCCTAGACGGCGCCGGCGGCGTAGACATTGACTTCCTAGGTGGCGCCGCCAGGGTAGACCTAGCCTACCTGCCGGCACCGGCAGGGTAGACCTGGCCTCCCTAGCTGGCGCCGGCTGCGTATACATTGTATACGAGGTAGAGCTCTGCGGCGTAGACCTGGGCTGCCTAGCCGGCGTCAGCAGCGTAGACATTGCCTCCCTTGCCGGTGCCTGCGGGGTAGACCTGGCCTCCCCAGCCGGCGTCGGCGGCGTAGACATGGCCTCCCTAGTTGGTGTCGGCGGGGTAGATCTGGTTTCCTAGCCGGCGCAGGCAAGGAAGACCTGGCCTCGCTGCCGGCGCCCATGGGGTAGACCTGGCCTCCCAAGCCAGCGCCAGCGGGCTAGACCTGGCCTCCCAAGCCAGCGCCGGCGGTGTAGACGTGGCCTCCCTATCAGGCGTCGGCGGCATAATCATTGCCTCCATAGCCGGAGCCGGTGGGGTAGACCTGGCCTCCGTGCTGGCGCCGACGTTGTAGACCTGGCCTCCCTGCCGGCGCCGGCTGGGTAGACCTGGCCTCCCTAGCCGGCGCCGTCAGGGTAGACATGGTCTCTGTAACCGGCGCCGGCGGGTAGACCTGGCCTCCGTAGCTGGCGTTGGCAGGGTAGACCTGGCCTCCCAAGCCGGCACAGACGGCGTAGACCTGGCCTCCCTGATGGCGCTGGCGGGTTAGACCTGGCCTTCGTAGCTGGCTCTGGCGTGGTAGACATGGACTCCCTAGCCGGCGCTGGCATGGTAGTCCTGGCATCCCAAGCCGGCGCCAGTGGTGTAGACCTGGCCTCCCTAGCTGGCGCCGGTATAGTAGACCTGGCCTCCCAAGCCGGCGCGGGCGGGTTATACATGGACTCCTTAGCCGCCGCCCGCGGGGTAGACCTCCCTCCATATCGGGCGCTGGCGTGGTAGACCTGGCCTCCCTGCCGGCGCCGGCTGGGTAGACCTGGCCTCCCAAGCCGGTGCCGGCAGCGTATACCTGGCCTCCCTAGCTGGCGCCGGCGGAGTACTCCTGGCCTCCCTAGCCGGCGCCATCGGGGTAGACCTGGCCTCCCAAGCCGGCGCCGGTGGGGTAGACCTGGACGCCCAAGCCGGCGCCGGCGGGGTAGACCTGACCTCCGTAGCCGGCGCCGGTGGGGTAGACCTGGACTCCCAAGACGGCGCCGGCGGGGTAGACCTGGCCTCCCAAGCCTGTGCAGGGGGCGTAGACCTGGTCTCCTTAGCCGGCGCTGTCATGGTAGACCTGGCCTCCGAAACCGGCACCGGCGGGTTAAACCTGGCCTCCCAAGCCGGCGGCGGCGGCGTAGACATGGCCTCCCTAGCCGTCGTCAGAGTCATAGACATTGCCTCGCTAGACGGCGCCAGCGGGGTAGACCTGTCCTCCAAAGCTGGCGCCGGCGTCATAGACCTGGCCTCCCTAGCCGGTGTCGGCGGCGTAGACCTGGCCTCCGTAGTTGGTGCCGGCGGGGTAGATCTGGCCTCCCTAGACGGCGCCGGCGGCGTAGACATTGACTTCCTAGGTGGCGCCGCCAGGGTAGACCTAGCCTACCTGCCGGCACCGGCAGGGTAGACCTGGCCTCCCTAGCTGGCGCCGGCTGCGTATACATTGTCTTCCTAGCCGGTGCTGGCGGGATAAACCTGGCCTCCGTAGCCAGCGCCGGCGGGGTAGACCTGGTCTCCCTAGCCGGCGCTGGCGTGGTAGACCTGGCCTCCCTGCCGGCGCCGGCAGGGTAGACCTGGTCTCCCTAGCCGGCGCTGGCGTGGTAGACCTGGCCTACCTGCCGGCGCCGGCGGGGTAGACCTGGCCTCCCTAGCTGGCGCCGGCTTCGTATACATTGTCTTCCTAGCCGGCACCGGCGGGGTAGACCTGGCCTCCCTAGCCGGCACCAGCGGCGTAGACCTGGCCTCCCCGCCGGCGCCGGCGGGGTAGACCTGGCCTCCCTAGCTGGCGACGGCATGGTAGACCTGACTCACAAGCCGGCGCCGGCGGCGTAGACATTGTCTTCCTAGCCTGTGCCTGCGAGATAGAACTGGCTTCCCTATCCGGCACCGGCGGCGTATACCTGGCCTCTCTAGGCGGCGCAGGCCGGGTAGACCTGGCTTCACTAGCCGGCAACAGCGGGGTGGACCTGGCCTCCCTGCCGGCGCCGGCGGGGTAGACCTGGCCTCCCAAGCTGGCACCAGCGGGGTAGACCTGGCCCCCCTAGCTGCCGCAGGCGGTGTATTCATTGTCTTCCTAGCCTGCACCGGCGGGATAGACCTGGCCTCCCTATCCGGGTAGGGCGAGGCAGACCTGGCCTCCCGAGCCGCGCCAGCGTGGTGGACCTGGCCTCCCAAGCCGGCGCCATCGGCATAGACCTGGCCTCCCTGCCGGGGCCGGCGGGGGTATACCTGGCATCCCTGCCGGCGCCGGCGGCGTAGACCTGGCCTCCCAAGCCGGAGACGGTGGCGTAGACCTGGCCTCCCAAGCCGGCGCCGGCGGAGTAGACCTGGCCTTCCTAGCCGGCGCCAGTATAGTAGACCTGGACTCGCTAGCCATCTCCGGCGGGGTAGACCTGGCCTCCCTATCCGCGCCAGCGTGGTAGACCTGACCTCCCAAACTGGCGCCGGCGGGGGTAGACATGGCCTCCTTAGCCGGCGCCGGCGGGGTAGACCTGGCCTCCATATCCGGTGAACGGCGGGGTAGACCTGCCCTCCCAAGCCGGCGCCGGCATCATAGACCTGGCCTCCCTAGCCGGCGCCGGCTGGGTAGACATGGCCTCCTTAGCCGGCGCCGGCGGGGTAGACCTGGCCTCCATATCCGGTGACGGCGGGGTAGACCTGGCCTCCCAAGCCGGCGCCGGCGTCATTGACCTGGCCTTCCTAGCCGGCATCGGCAGCGTAGACTTTTCCTCCCTAGCACGAGCCGACGGGGTAGACATGGACACCCTGCCAGCGCCGGCAAAGAAGAACAGAACTCCCTGCCGGCGCCGGTGGCTTAGATCTGGCCTCCCTAGTCGGCGTAGGCGGGGTAGACCTGGCCTCCCAAGCTGGCGCCATTGGGGTAGACCTGGCCTCCTTAGCCGGTGCCGGCGGGGTAGATCTGGCCTCCTTAGCCGGCGTCGGCAGCGTAGACATTGCCTCTCTAGCCGCTGCCGGCAGGGTAGACCTGGCCTCCCAAGCTGGCGCCGGCTGGGTAGACATGGCCTCCCAAGCCAGCGCCGGCGGCGTAGACCTGGCCTCCCTAGCCAGCGCCGGCGGGGAAGTCCTGGCCTCCATGCCGGCACCGGCAGCGTAGACCTGGCCTCCCTAGCTGGCGCCGGCTGCATATACATTGTCTTCTTAGCCGGCGCCAGCGGAATAGACCTGGCCTCCCTGCCGGCGCAGGCGGGGTAGACCTGGCCTCAGTAGACGGCGCCGGCATGGTAGACCTGGCCTACCTGCCGGCGCCGGCGGGGTAGACCTGGCTTCCCTAGCCGTCGTCAGCGCGGTAGACCTGGACTTTGTAGCCGGCGCCGTCGGGGTAGACCTGATCTATCTGCCGGCGCCGGCGGGGTAGACCTGTCCTCCCTAGCCGGCGCCGGCATGGTAGACCTGGCCTCCCTTGACGGCACCAGCGGGGTAGACTTGGCCTCCCTAGCCGGCGCCAGCGGGGTGGACCTGGCTTCCCTACTGTCGCTGGAGGGGTAGACCTGGAATCCGTAGCCGGCGCCGTCGGGGTAGACCTGGCCTCCCTGCCGGCGCCGGCGGGGTAGACCTGGCCTCCCAAGCCGGCATCAGAGGCGTAGACATCGCCTCCCTTGCCGGTGCCTGCGGGATAGCCGTGGCCTCGCTAGCCGACGCCGGCGGGGTAGACCTGGCTTCCCGAGCCGGCACGGGCGAGTTAGACTTGGCCTACCTGCCGGCGCCAGCGGGGTAGACCTGGCCTCCCTAGCCGGCGCCAGCGGGGTAGACGTGCCCTCCCTAGCCGGCGCCGGCGGGGTAGACCTGGCCTCCCTGCTGGTGCCGGCGGTCCAGACCTGGCCTCCCATGCCAGCACCGGCGGCGTAGAACTGGCCTCCGGAGCCGGCACCGTTATAGTTGACCTGGCCTCCCTGCCGGCGCCGGTGGCGTAGACTTGTACACCCTGTCGGCCCCGCAAGGAAGACCTGGCTTCCCTGCCGGCGCCGGTGGTGTAGACCTGGCCTCCCAAGCCAGCGCCGGCGGGGTAGACATGGCCTCCTTAGCCGGCGCCGGATGGGTAGACCTGGCCTCCATATCCGGAGACGACGGGGTAGACCTGGCCTCCATAGCCGGTGACGGCGGGGTAGACCTGGTCTCCCAAGCCGGCGCTGGCGTCATTGACCTGGCCTCCCAAGCCGACGCCGGCGGGGTAGACCTGGCCTCCCTAGCCACGCCAGTGTGGTAGACCTGGCCTCCCTGCCAGCGCCGGCATGGTAGACCTGCCTCCCTAGCCGTCGCCGGCGGGGTAGACCTATACTCCTTAGCCGGCGCCGGCGGGGTAGACCTGGACTCCCAAGCCGGCGCCAGCGTCATAGACCTGGCCTCCCTAGCCGGCGTCGGCGGCGTAGACATTGCCTCCCTAACCGGACGCCGGCTAGTATAGACCTGGCGTCCCCGCCGGCGCCAGCGCGGTAGACCTGGCCTCCCAAGCCGGCACTGGCGGCGTAGACCTGGCCTTCCAAACCGATGCTGGCAGGTAGACCTGGCCTCCTTATCCGGCGACGGCGGTATAGACCTCGCCTCCGTAGCCGGCGCCGGCGGGGTAGACCTGGACTCCCTGCCAGCGCCGGCGGGATTGACATGGCCTCCCTATCCGGCGCCGGTATGGTAGACCTGGTCTCCCAAGCCGGCGCCGGCAGGGTAGACCTGGCCTCCGTAGCCGACGCCGGCGGGGTAGACCTGGCCTCCCTAGCCGGCGCCAGCGGCATAGACCTAGCCTCCAAGCCAGCCCCGGCAGCGTAGACCTGGACTCCCAAGCCGGTTCCGGTGGTGTAGCCCTGGCCTCCCTAGCTGGCGCCGGCGGCGTAGAACTGGCCTCCCTAGCCGGCGCCGGTATAGTAGACCTGGCCTCCCTAGCTGGTGCCGGCGGGGTAGACCTTGCCTCCCTGCCGGCGCCAGCGGGGTACACCTGGCCTCCCATGCCGGCGCTGGCGTCATATACGTGGCCTCCCTAGCAGGCGCTGGCTGCGTATACATTGTCTTCCTAGCCGATGCCGGTGGAGTAGACCTGGCCTCCGTAGCCGGCCCTGGCGGCTTAGACCTTGCATCCCTAGCCGGCGTCTGCGGCGTAGACATTGCCTCGCTAGCCGGCGCCGGCGGTGTAGACCTGGCCTCCCAAGCCGGCGCTGGTGGAGGAGACCTGACCTCCGTACCTGGCGCCGGCTGCGTATACATTTTCTTCCTAGCCGGCGCCCTCGGGATATACCTGGCTTCCGTAGCCGGCGCCGGTGGGTTAGACCTGGCCTCCCTGCCGGCGCCGGCGGGGTAGACCTGGCCTCCGTAGTTCAGCGCCGGCATGGTAGACCTGGCCTCACAAGCCGGCGCCGGCGGGGTAGACCTGGCCTCCCTAGCTAGTGACGGCGGGCTAGACCGGGCCTCCCTGCTAGCGCCGGCAGGGTAGACCTGGCCAACCAAGCCGGCGCCGGCGTCGTAGACCTGGCCTCCCAAGCCGGCGCCGGTGGGGTAGACCTGTCCTCTCAAGACTGCGACGGCAGCGTAGACTTTGTCTTCCTAGCTGGCGCTGGCGTGATAGACCAGGCCTCCCTAGACGGCGCTGGCGGGGTAGACCTGGCCGCCCAAGCCGGCGCCGGCGGGGTAGACCTGGCCTCCCAAGCCGGGGCCGGGAGGGTAGACCTAGCCTCCCAAGCCGGCGCCGCTGGCGTAGACCTGGCCTCCATAGCCGTCATCGGCGGCGTAAACCTTGCCTCCCTAGCCGGCGCCAGAGGGATAGACCTGGACACCCTGCTGGCGCCGTCAAGGAAGACCTGGCCTCCCTGCCGGCACCGGTGGCGTAGACCTGGCCTCCCTAGTCGGCGCCGGCGGCGTAGATCTGGCCTCCCTAGCCGGCGCCGGCAAGGAATACCTGGCCTCCCTACCGGCGCCGGAGGGGTAGACCTGGCCTTCCAAGCCGGCAACGGCGGCGTAGACCTGGCCTTCCAAGCCGGCGCTGGTCGGGTAGACCTGGCCTCCCTAGCTGGCGCCGGCAAGGAAGACCTGGACTCCCTGCTAGCGCCGGCAGTGTAGACCTGGCCTCCCAAGCCGGTGCTGGCGTCGTAGACCTGGCCTCCCTAACTGGAGCAGGCTACGTATACATTGTGTTCCTAGCCGGCGCCAGCAGGATAGACCTGGCCTCCCTGATGGTGCCGGCCGGGTAGACCTGGCCTCCGTAGCCGGCGCCGGCAGGGTACACCTGGCTACCGTAGCGGGCACCGGCGGGGTAGACCTGGTCGCCCTAGCCGGCACCGGTATTGTAGACCTTGCCTCCGAAGCCGGCATCGGCTGCGTAGACATTGCCTCCCTAGCCGGCGCTGGTGGGGTAGACCTGGCCTCCCTAGCCGGCGCCGGCATGGTAGACCTGGCCTCCCTAGCCGGCGCCGGAGGGGTAGACCTGGCCTCCCTAGCTGACGCCGGATGCGTATACATTGTCTTCCTAGCTGGCGCCGGTGGTGTAGACCTGACCTCCCTAGCTGGCGCCGGATGCGTATACATTGTCTTCCTAGCCGGCGCCGGCGGGATAGACCTGGCCTCCTTATCCGGCGACGGTGGTGTAGACCTCGCTTCCGTAGCCGGCGCGAGCGGGGTAGACCTGGACTCCCTGCCGGCGCCGGCGGGGTAGAACTGGCTTCCCTAGCCGGTGCTGGCGTGGTAGACGTGGCCTCCCTAGGAACCGCCGGCGGGGTAGACCTGGCTTCCCAAGCCGGTTCCGGTGGTGTAGACCTGGCCTCCCAAGCCGGCGCCGGCGTCATTGACCTGCCCTCCCTATCCGGCGTCGGCGGCGTAGACATTTCCTCCCTAGCCGGCGCCGGCGGGGTAGACCTGGACACCCTGCCGGCGCCGGCAAGGAAGACCAGGCCTCCCTGCTGGCGCTGGTGGCATAGATCTGGCCTCTCTAGTCGGCGCCGGCGGGGTTACCTGGCCTCCGAAGACGGCGCCAGCGGGGTAGACCTGGACTCCCCAGCCGGCGCTGGCGTGGTAGAACTGTACTCCCAGCCAGCGCCGGCGGGGTAGACCTGGCCTCGCAAGCCGGCACCGGCGGGGTGGACCTGGCCTCCCTAGGCACCGCCGGCATGGTAGACCTGGCTTCCAAATCCGGTTCCGGAGGTGTAGACCTGGCCTCCCTAGCTGGCGCCGGCTGCGTATACATTGTCTTCCTAGCCAGCGCCGGCGGGATAGACCTGGCCTCTGTAGCCGGCGCCGGCGGGGTTGACCTGGCCTCCCTAGCCACGCCAGCGGTGTAGACCTCGCCTCCGTAGCCGGCGCTGGCGGGGTAGACCTGGCTTCCATATCTGGCGACGGCGGGGTAGACCTGGCCTCTCAAGCCGGCGCCGGCGTCGTAGAGCTGGCCTCTCTTGCCGGAGCCGGCCGCGTAGACATTGCCTCCCTAGCCGGCGCCCGCGGGGTAGACCTGGCCTCCCTGCCGGAGCCGGCGGGATAGACCTGTCCTCCCATGCCGGCGTCGGCGGCGTAGACCTGGCCTCCCTAGCCGGAGTCGGCGGCGTAGACATTGCGTCCCTAGCCGGCGCCAGCGGGGTAGACCTGCCCTCCTTAGCTGTCGCCGGTGGGGTAGATCTGGCCTTCCTGCCGGTGCCGGAGTGGAAGACCTGGCCTCCCTAGCCGGCGCCGGTGGGGTAGACATGGCCTCCTTAGCCGGCGCCGGCGGGGTAGACCTGGCCTCCGTAGCCGTCGTCGGTGGCGTAGACCTGGCCTCCCTGCCTGAGCCGGCATGGTAGACCTGGACTCCCAAGCCGGTTCCGGTGGTGTAGACCTGGCCTCCCCAGCTGGCGCTGGCTGCGTATACATTGTCTTCCTAGCCGGCGCCGGAGGGATAGACCTGGCCTGCCTAGCCAGCGCCGGCGGGGTAGACCTGGCCTCCCTAGCCGCACCAACGTGGTAGACCTGGCCTTCCATGCCGGCTCCGGCGGGGTAGACATGGCTTCCTTAGCCGGCGCCGGCGGGATAGACATGGCCTCCTTATCCGGCGACGGCGGTGTAGACATGGCCTCCGTAGCCGGCGCCAGCGGGGTGGACCTGGCCTCCCTAGCCGGCGCCGGTATGGTAGGCCTGGCCTCCCAAGCCGGCGACGGCGGGGTAGACCTGGTCTCCCTAGCCGACGCCGGCGGGGTAGACCTGGCCTCCCGAGCCGGCACTGGTGTGGTAGACCTGGCCTCCCTGCCGGCGCCGGAGGGGTAGACCTGGCCTCCCAAGCCGGCGCCAGCGGCGTAGACCTGGCCTCCCTAGCCGGCGCCGGCATGGTAGACCTTGCCTCCCAAGCCAGCACCGGTGGCGTAGGCCTGGCCTCCGTAGCTGACGCCGGATGCGTATACATTGTCTTCCTAGCCGGCGCCGGAGGGATAGACCTGGCCTCCTTATCCGGCGACGGCGGTGTAGACCTCGCCTCCGTAGCCGGCGCCAGCGGGGTGGACCTGGCCTCCCTAGCCGGCGCCGGTATGGTAGGCCTGGCCTCCCAAGCCGGCGACGGCGGGGTAGACCTGGTCTCCCTAGCCGACGCCGGCGGGGTAGACCTGGCCTCCCGAGCCGGCACTGGTGTGGTAGACCTGGCCTCCCTGCCGGCGCCGGAGGGGTAGACCTGGCCTCCCAAGCCGGCGCCAGCGGCGTAGACCTGGCCTCCCTAGCCGGCGCCGGCATGGTAGACCTTGCCTCCCAAGCCAGCACCGGTGGCGTAGGCCTGGCCTCCCTAGCTGACGCCGGATGCGTATACATTGTCTTCCTAGCCGGCGCCGGAGGGATAGACCTGGCCTCCTTATCCGGCGACGGCGGTGTAGACCTCGCCTCCGTAGCCGACGCCGGCGGGGTAGACCTGGACTCCCTGCCGGCACCGGCGGGGTTGACATGGCCTCCCTAGCCGGCGCCGGTATGGTAGACCTGGCCTCCCTAGCTGGCGCCGGCGGCGTAGAACTGGCCTCCCTAGCCGGCGCCGGTATAGTAGACCTGGCCTCTTTAGCCGGCGCCGGTGGGGCAGACCTGGCCTCTGTAGCCGGCGCCGGCGGGGTAGAGCTGGCCTCTCAAGCCGGCGCCGGCGGCGTAGAACTGGCCTCCCAAGCTGGTGCCGGTATAGTAGACCTGGCCTCCCAAGCCGGCACCGGTGGGGTAGACATGGCCTCCTTAGCCGGCACCCGCGGGGTAGAGCTGGCCTCCATATCCGGCGACGACGGGGTAGACCTGGACTCCCTGCGGCGCCGGCGGGTTAGACCTGGCCTCCCAAGCCGGCGCCGGCGTCATTGACCTGGCCTCCCTATCCGGCGTCGACGGCGTAGACGTTTCCTCCCTAGCCGGCGCCGGCGGGTTAGACCTGAACACCCTGCCGGCGCCGGCAAGGAAGACCAGGCCTCCCTGCTGGCGCCGGTGGCGTAGATCTGGCCTCCCTAGTTGGCGCCGGCGGGGTAGACCTGGCCTCCGTAGGCACCACCAGCATGGTAGACCTGGCTTCCCAAGCCGGTTCCGGTGGTTTAGACCTGGCCTCCCTAGCTGGTGCTGGCTGCGTATACATTGTCTTCCTAGCCGTCGCCGGCGGGATAGACCTGGCCTCTTTAGCCGGCGTCGGCGGGGTAGACCTGGCCTCTGTAGCTGGTGCCGGCGGGGTAGACCTGGCCTCCCTAGCCGCACCAGCGTGGTAGACCTGGCCTCCCAAGCCGCCGCCGGCGGGGTACACATGTCCTCCGTAGCCGGCGCCGGCGGGATAGACCTGGCCTCCTTATCCGGTGACGGCGGTGTGGACCTGGACTCCCTGCCGGTGCCGGTGGCGTAGACCTGGCCTCCCTAGTCGGCGCCGGCGGGGTAGATCTGGCCTCCGTAGCCGGCGCCGGTATGGTAGAACTGGACTCCCTGCCGGCGCCGGCAGGTTAGACATGGCCTCCCATGCCGGCGACGGCGGGGTAGACCTGGCCTACCTAGCCGGCGCCGGTATGGTAGACCTGGCCTCCCTGCCGGCGCCGGCGGGGTAGACCTGGCCGCCCTAACTGGTGCCAACGTGGTAGACCTGGCCTCCCAAGCTGGCGCCGGCAGGGTAGATCTGGCCTCTCTAGGCGGCGGTGGCCGGGTAGACCTGTCCTCTCTAGGCGGTGCAGGCCGGATAGACCTGGCCTCCCTAGTCGGCGCCGGCGGGGTAGATCTGGCCTCCCTAGCCGGCGCCGGCGGGATAGACCTGGCCTCCTTATCCGGCGACGGCGGTGTAGACCTGGCCTGCCTAGATGGCGCCAGCGGGGTAGACCTGGCCTCCTTAGCTGTCGCCGGCGGGGTAGAACTGGCCTCCCTGCTGGTGCCGGAGTCGAAGACCTGGCCTCCCAAGCTGGCGCTGGTGGGGTAGACATGGCCTCCTTAGCCGGTGCTGGCGGGGTAGACCTGGCCTCCGTAGCCGTGGTCGGCGGAGTAGACCTGGCCTCCCTGCCGGCGCCGGCATGGTAGACCTGGACTCCCAACCCGGTTCCGGTGGTGTAGACCTGGCCTCCCTAGCTGGCGCCGGCTGCGTATACATTGTCTTCCTAGCCGGCGCCGGCAGGTTAGACATGGCCTCCCATGCCGGCGCCGGCGGGGTAGACCTGGCCTCCCTAGCCGGCACCGGTATGGTAGACCTGGCCTCCCAAGCCGGCTCCGGCGGGGTAGACCTGGCCTCCGTAGCCAACGCCGGCAGGGTAGACCTGGCCTCCCTAGCCGGCGCTGGCGTCATAGACATTGCCTCTCAAGCCGGCGCCGGCGGGCTAGACCTGGCCTCCAAAGCCGGCGCCAGCGTCATAGACCTGGCCTCCCTAGCTGGCGCCGGCTGCGTATACATTGTCTTCCTAGCCGGCGCCGGCAGGTTAGACATGGCCTCCCATGCCGGCGCCGGCGGGGTAGACCTGGCCTCCCTAGCCGGCACCGGTATGGTAGACCTGGCCTCCCAAGCCGGCTCCGGCGGGGTAGACCTGGCCTCCGTAGCCAACGCCGGCAGGGTAGACCTGGCCTCCCTAGCCGGCGCTGGCGTCATAGACATTGCCTCTCAAGCCGGCGCCGGCGGGCTAGACCTGGCCTCCAAAGCCGGCGCCAGCGTCATAGACCTGGCCTCCCTAGCCGGCGTCGGCGGAGTAGACATTGCCTCCCTAGCCGGACGCCGGCTAGTTAGACCTGGCGTCCCCGCCGGCGCCAGCGCGGTAGACCTGGCCTCCCAAGCAGGCGCCAGGGGGGTAGACCTGGCCTCCCTAGCCGGCGCCGGCAGCGTAGACCTGTCCTCCCTACCCGGCAACGGCAGGGTAGATCTGGCCTCCCCTTCCGCCGCCGGCGGGGTAGACCTGGCCTCTCTGCCGGCGCCAGCGGGGTACGACTGGCCTCTCTAGGCGGCGCCGGCCGGGTAGACTTCGCCTCCCTAGCTGGCGCCGGCGGGGCAGACCTGGCCTCCCTGCCGGCACATGCGGGGTAGACCTGGCCTCCCTATCCGGCGTCGTCGGGGTAGACCTGGCCTACATGCCGGCGCCGGCGGGGTAGACCTGGCCTCCCTAGCCGGCGTCAGCGGCGCACACATTTCTTCAATCGCCGGCGCCGGCGGTTGTAGACCTGGCCTCCCTGCCAGCGCCGGCGGGGTAGACCTGGCCTCCCTAGCCGGCGCCAGCAGCGTAGACCTGGCCTTCGTAGCCTGCGCCGTTGGGGTAGACCTGGACTCTCTGCTGGCGCTGGCGGGGAAGACCTGACCTCCCTAGCCAGCGCTGGCATGGTAGACCTGGCCTCCCAAGCCGACGCCAGCGGTGTAGACCTGGCCTCCCAAGCCGGCGCCGTCTGGGTAGACCCTCGCCTCCCTGCTGGCACCGGCAGGGTAGACCTGGCCTCCAAAGACGGTGTCTGCGGGGTAGACCTGGCCTCCATAGCCGGCGTCGGCGGCGTAGACATTGCATCCCTTGCCGGTGTCTGCAGAGTAGACCTGGCCTCCCTATCCGGCGCCGGCGAGGTAGACCTGGACTCCCTATCCGGCGCCGTCGGGGTAGACCTGGCCTCCATGCCAGCGCCGGCTGGGTAGACCTGGCCTCCCTAGCCGGCGCCGGCATGGTAAACCTGGCCTCCGAAGCCGGCGCCGGCGGGGTATACCTGGCCTCCCTAGCCGGCGTCAGCGGCGCACACATTTCTTCAATCGCCGGTGCCGGCGGTGTAGACCTGGCCTCCCTGCCAGCGCCGGCGGGGTAGACCTGGCCTCCCTAGCCGGCGCCGGCAGCGTAGACCTGGCCTTCGCAGCCGGCGCCGTCGGGGTAGACCTGGCCTCTCTGCTGGCGCTGGCCGGGAAGACCTGACCTCCCTAGCCGGCGCTGGCATGGTAGACCTGGCCTCCCAAGCCGGCGCCAGCGGTGTAGACCTGGCCTCCCAAGCTGGCGCCGGCGTCGTAGACCTGGCCTCCCAAGCCAGCGCTGTCTGGGTAGACCTGGCCTCCAAAGACGGCGCCGGCGGGGTAGACCTGGCCTCCCTATCTGGCGCCGGCTTCGAATACATTGTCTTCCTAGCCGGAGCAGGTGGGGTAGACCTGGCCTCACTAGCCGGCGCCAGCATGTTAGACCTGGCCTCCCAAGCCGGTGCCGGCGGGGTAGACCTGGCCTCCCTAGCCGGCGCCAGCGGGGTAGACCTGTCCTCCCTAGCCGGCGTCGGCGGCGTAGACATTTCCTCCCTATCTGGCGCCAGCGGGGTAGACCTGGCCTCCCTAGCCGGCGCCAGCATGGTAGACCTGGCCTCCCAAGCCGGTGACGGCGCGGTAGACATGACCTCCCAAGCCAGCGCCGGCAGGGTAGTCCTGGCCTCCCTAGCCGGCGCTGGCATGGTAGACCTGGCCTCTCTAGCCGGCGTCCGCGGCGTACACATTGCCTCCCTAGCCGGCGCCGCCTGAGTAGACCTGGCCTCCCAAGCCAGTTCCGGTGGTGTAGACCTGGCCTCCGTAGCTGTCGCAGGTGGGGTAGACCTGGTCTCCCTGCTGGCGCCGGACTCGTAGACCTGGCCTCCCAAGACGGCGCCGCGGGGTAGACCTGGCATCCGTAGCCGCCGCCAGCGGGGTAGACCTGGCCTCTCTAGGCGGCGCCGGCGGCTTAGACATTGCCTCCCTAGCCGGCGCCGGCGGCGTATACCTGCCTTCCCAAGCCGGCGCCGGCGGGGTAGACCTGGCCTCCGTAGCCTGCGCCGGCGGGGTAGACCTGGCCTCCCTATCCTGCGCCGGCGAGGTAGACCTGGCCTCCCTAACCGTCTTCGGTGGCATAGACATTGCCTCGCTAGCCGGCGCCAGTGGGGTAGACCTGGCATCCCTGACGGCGCCGGCGGGGAAGACCTGGCCTCCTTGCCGGCGCCGTCGGGGTAGACCTGGACTCCCAAACTGGCGCCGACGGCGTAGACCTGGCCTCCCTAGCCGTCGTCGGTGTCATAGACATTGCCTTGCTATCCGGCGCCGGCGGGGTCGACCTGGCCTCCCTAGCCGCCTCCGGCGTCATAGACCTGCCCTCCCTATCTGGCTTCGGCAGGCGTAGACATTGCCTCCCTAGCCGGCGCCGGCGCGGTAGACCTGGCCTCCCTGCCAGCGCCAGCGGGGAAGACCTGGCCTCCCTAGCCGGCGATGGCAGGGAAGACATGGCCTCCCGAGCCGGCGCCGGTGGTATAGACCTGGCCTCCCTAGCCACGCCGGCGTGGTAGACGTGGCCTCCCTGCCGGCGCCGGCGGGGTAGACCTGGCCTCCCAAGCCGGCGCCGTCTGGGTAGACCTGGACTCCCTAGCCGGCTTCGGCGGCGTAGACATTGCCTCCCTTGCCGGCGCCAGCGGGGTAGACTTGGCCTCCTTAGCTGGCGCCAGCGGGGTAGACCTGGCCTCCCAGCCGGCGCCCGCGGGATAGACCTGGCCTCCCAAGCCAGCGCCGGCGGCGTAGACCTGGCCTCCCTAGCCGGCGTTGGCAGGGAAGACCTGGCCATCCTGCCGGCGCCGGCGGGTTAGACCTGGATTTCCTACCCAGCGCCGGACGGTAGACCTGTCCTCCCTACCCGGCACCGGCAGGGTAGATCTGGCCTCCCTTCCGGCGCCGGCGGGGTACAACTGGCCTCTCTGCCGGCGCCAGCGGGGTACAACTGGCTTCTCTAGGCGTCGCCGGCCGGGTAGACTTCGCCTCCCTAGCTGGTGCCGGCGGGGCAGACCTGGCCTCCCTGCCGGCACATGCGGGGTAGACCTGGCCTCCCTATCCGGCGCCGGCGAGGTAGACCTGGACTCCCTATCCGGCGCCGTCGGGGTAGACCTGGCCTCCACGCCGGCGCCGGAGTCGTAGACCTGGCCTCCCAAGCCGGCGCCGGCGGCGTAGACCTGCCCTTCGTAGCCGGCGCCGGTGGTGTAGACCTGGCCTCCCTGCCGGCGCCGGCGGGATAGACCTGGCCTTCCAAGCCAGCGCCGGCTGCGTATACCTGGCTTCCCAAGATGGCGGCGGCAGCGTAGACCTGGCCTACCAAGCCGGCGCCGGCGGGGTAGAGCTGGTCTCCGAAGCCGGTGCCAGCAGGGAAGACCTGGCTTCTCTAGGCGGCGCCGGCCGGGTAGACCTGTCCTCCCTAGCTGGTGCTAGCGGTGTAGACCTGGCCTCCCTAGCCGGCGCTGGCGAGATAGACCTGGCTTCCCTATCCCACGCCAACGGCGTAGACCTGGCCTCCCTAGCCGGCGCTGGCGAGATAGACCTGGCTTCCCTAGCCCACTCCAACGGCGTAGACCTGGCATCCCGAGCCGGCGCAGGCGGGGTGGACCTGGCCTCCCTAGCCTGCGCCGGCGGCGTAGACCTGGCCTCCCTAGCTGTCGCCGGCGTCGTATACTTTGTCTTCCTAGCCGGCGCGGGCGGGATAGACCTGGACTCCCTAGCCGGCGCTGGCAGAGTAGACCTGGCCTCCGTAGCCGGCGCCGGTGGGATAGACCTCGCCTCCGTAGCTTTCGCCGGCGGGGTACACCTGGCCTTCCTGCTGGCGCCGGAGTCGTAGACCTGGCCTCCCAAGCCGGCGCCAGCGGGGTAGACCTGGCCTCCCAAGACGGCGCCGGTGGGGTAGAACTTGCCTCCCTAGCCAGCGCCGGTATAGTAGACCTGGCTTCCCAAGCCGGCGCCGGTGGGGTAGACCTGGCCTCCTTGCCAGCGCCAGCGGGGAAGACCTGGCCTCCCTAGCCGGCGCCGTCGTGGTACACATGGCATCCCTGCCGGCGCCAGCGGGGGAGACCTGGCCTCCCTGCCGGCACCGTCGGGGTAGACCCGGCCTCCCTAACCGCCTCGGCGCGGTAGACCTGGCCTTCGTAGCCGGCGCCGTCGGGGTAGACCTGGCCTCTCTGCCGGCGCCGGCGGGGTTGACATGGCCTCCCTATCCGGGTACGGCAAGGTAGACCTGGCCTCCCAAACCGGCGCCGGAGGCGTAGACCTGGCCTCTCTAGATAGCGTCAGCGGCGTAGACATTGTCTTCCTAGCCTGCGCCGGTGGGATAGACCTGGCCTCCCTAGCCGGCGCCAGCATGGTAGACCTGGCCTCCCAAGCCGGCGCCAGGGGTTTAGACCTGGCCTCCCTAGCCGGCGCCGGCAGCGTAGACCTGCCCTTCGTAGCCGGCGCCGGCGGGGAAGACCTGACCTCCCTAGCCGGTGCTGGCATGGTAGACCTGGCCTCCGAAGCCGGCGCCAGCGGTGTAGACCTGGCCTCCCAAGCTGGCGCCGGCGTTGTAGACCTGGCCTCCCAAGCCGGCGCCGTCTGGGTAGACCTGGCCTCCCTAGCAGGCATCGGCGGCGTAGAAATTGCCTCCCTAGCCGGCCCCGGCGGTGTAGACCTCGCCTCCCTGCCGGCGCCGGCAGGCTAGACATTGCCTCCCTTGCCGGCGCCAGCGGGGTAGACTTGGCCTCCCAGCCGGCGCCTGCAGGGTAGACCTGGCCTCCCAAGCCAGCGCCGGCGGCGTAGACGTTGCCTCCCTAGCCGGCGCCAGCAAGGTAGACTTGGCCTCCCTAGCGGGCGCCAGGGTGGTAGACCTCGCCTCCCTACCGGCGCTGGAGGTGTAGACCTGGCCTTCGTAGCCGGCGTCGGCGGGGTAGACATTGCCTCCCAAGCCGGCGCAATCGGGGTAGACCTGGTCTCTCGAGGTGGCGCCGGCCGGGTAGACCTGGCCTCTCTAGGTGGCGCAGGCCGGGTAGACTTGGCCTCCCTAGCTGGCGCCGGCGGGTTAGACCTGACCTCCCTAGCCGGCGCCGGCAAGGAAGACCTGGCCTCCCTTGCCGGCGCCGGCTGCCGTATACATTGTCTTCCTAGCCGGCGCTGGAGGGATAGACCTGGCCTCCGTAGCCGGCGCCACCAGGGTAGACCTGGACTCCGTAGCAGGCGCCGGAGGGGTAGACCTGGCCTCCCTGCCGGCACCAGCGGGGTAGTCCTGGGCTCCCAAGACGGCGCCGGTGGGGTAGAACTTGCCTCCCTAGCCAGCGCCGGTATAGTAGACCTGGCTTCCCAAGCCGGCGCCGGTGGGGTAGACCTGGCCTCCTTGCCAGCGCCAGCGGGGAAGACCTGGCCTCCCTAGCCGGCGATGGCGGGGAAGACATGGACTCCCGAGCCGGCGCCGGTGGTGTAGACCTGGACTCCCTAGCCGGCGCCGGCAAGGAAGACCTGGTCTCCCCGCCGGCCCCGGCGGGGTAGACCTGGCCTCCCAAGGCGGCGCAGGCGCGATAGACCTGACCTCCCTAGCCGGCGCCGGCACGGTAGACCTGGCCTCTCTAGGCGGCAACGGCCGCGTAGACCTGGCCTCTCTAGGCGGCGCAGGCCGGGTAGAATTGGCCTCCCTAGCTGGTGCCAGCGGGTTAGACCTGGCCTCCATAGCCGGCGCCGGTGGGGTAGACCTGGCCTCCCAAGCTGGCGCCGGCACCGTAGACATTGTCTTCCTAGCCGGCACCGGCGGGATAGACCTGGCCTCCCTAGCCGGCGCCGGCGGGGTAGTCCTGGCCTCCCTGCCGGCGCCGGCGGTGTAGACCTGGCCTCCCAAGCCGGCGCCGGCGGGGTAGACCTGGCCCCAAGCTGGCGCCGGCGGGGTAAACCTGGCCTCCCTAACCATCGCCGGTGGGGTAGACCTGGCCACCGTAGCCGGTTCCGGTGGTGTAGACCTGGCCTCCCTGACGATGCCGGCGGTGTAGACCTGGCCTTCCAAGCCAGCGCCGGTGGCATAGACCTGGCCTTCCTAGCCGGCGCCGGCGGCGTATACCTGGCTTCCCAAGCCGGCGGCGGAGGCGGCGTATACCTGGCCTCTCTAGGCGGCGCCGGCCGGGTAGACCTGTCCTCCCTAGCTGGCGCAGGCGGTGTAGACATGGCCTCCCTAGCCGGTGCCGGCGGGATAGACCTGGCTTCCCTAGCCTGCGCCGGCGGGGGTAGTTCTGGCCTCCTTATCTGTCGCCGGCGAGGTAGACCTGGCCTCCCTGCCGGCGCCGGAAGGGTAGACCTGGCCTCCATAGCCGGCGCCGGCAAGTTAGACCTGGCCTCCCTGCTGGCACCAGCGGGGTAGACCTGGCCTCCCTAGCAGGCGCCGGCGGGGAAGATGTGGCCTCCCTGCCACCGCCGGCGGGGTAGACCTGGCCTCCCAAGCCAGCGCCGGCGGCGTAAAACTGGCCTCCCTAGCCGGCGCCGGTATAGTAGACATGGCCTCCTTAGCCGGCGCCGGCGGGGTAGACCTGGCCTCTGTAGCCGGCGACGGCGGGGTAGACCTGGCCTCCCTAGCCGGCTCCGGCGGGGTAGACCTGGCCTCCCAAGCTGGCGCCGGTGCGGTAGACATGGCTTCCTTAGCCGGCGCCGGTGGGGTAGACCTGGCCTCCATAGCCGGTGCCAGCGGGGTAGATCTGGCATTCCTAGCCGGCGCCGACAAGGAAGACCTGGCCTCCCTGCCGGCGCAGGCAGGGTAGACCTGGCCTCCGTAGCTGGCGCCAGCATGGTAGACCTGGCCTCCCAAGCCGGCGCCGGCGGAGTAAACCTGGCCTCTCAAGCCCGCGCCGGCGGCGTAGACCTGGCATCCCTAGCCGTCGTCGGCGTCATAGACATTGCCTTGCTAGCCGGCGCCGGCGTCATAGACTTGGCCTTCCTGCCGGCGCCGGCGGGGTAGACCTGGACACCCTGCCGGCGCCGGCAAGGAATACCTGGCCTCCCTGCCGGTGCCCGTGGCGTAGACCTGGCCTCCCTGCCGGCGCCGGCGGGGTAGACCTGTACTCCATAACCGGCGCCAGCATGGTAGACCTGGCCTCCCAAGCCGGCGCCGGTGGAGTAAACCTGGCCTCTCAAGCCCGCGCCGGTGGCGTAGACCTGGCATCCCTAGCCGTCGTCGGCGTCATAGACATTGCCTCACTAGCCGGCGCCGGCGTCATAGACTTGGCCTTCCTGCCGGCTCCGGCGGGGTAGACCTGGCCTCCGTAGCCGGCGCCAGCACGGTAGACTTGGCCTCTCTAGGCGGCGGCGGCCGGGTAGACCTCTCCTCTCTAGGCGGCGCAGGCCGGGTAGACTTGGCCTTCCTAGCTGGCGCCGGTGGGTTAGACCTGGCTTCCTTAGCCGGTGACGTCAAAGTAGAACTGGCCTCCCTGCTGGCGCCGGCGGGGTAGACCTGGCCTCCCAAGCCGCCCCCGGCGTCGTAGAGCTGGCATCCCTTGCCTGCGTCGGCGGCGCAGACATTGCCTCGCTAGCCGGCGCTGGCATGGTAGACCTGGCCTCCCCACCGGCGCCGTCGGGGTAGACCTGGCCTTCCTGCTGGCGCCGGCGGGTTAGACCTGGCCTCCCTGCCGGCGCCGGCGGGCTAGACCTGGCCTCCCTAGCCGGGGCCGGCGAGTTAGACCTGGCTTCCATGCCGGCGCCAGTGGGGTAGACGTGGACTCCCAAGCCGGCGCCGGCGAGTTAGACCTGGACTCCCTGCCGGCGCCAGCGGGGTAGACCTGGCCTCCCAAGCTGGCGCCGGCTGCGAATACATTGTCTTCCTAGCCGGCACCGGCGGGATAGACCTGGCCTCCCTAGCCGGCGCCGGCGGGGTAGACCTGGCCTCCCTATCCGGCGCCGTCGGGGTAGACCTGGCCTCCGTGCCGCCGCCGGCGGGGTAGACCTGGCCTCCCAAGCCGGCGCCGTCGGGGTAGACCTGGCCTCCGTGCCGCCGCCGGCGGGGTAGACCTGGCCTCCAAAGCCGGTGCAGGCGTCATAGACCTGGCCTCCCTAGCCGGCACCGGCGGCGTAGATCTGGGCTCCCTAGCCGTCGTCGGCGTCATAGACATTGCATCGATAGCGGGCGCCGGCGTCATAGACCTGGCCTCCCTGGCAGTCGTCGGCGTCATAGTATTGCCTCGCTAGCCGGCGCCGGCGGGGTAGACCTGGCCGCCAAAGCTGGTGCAGGCGTCATAGACCTGGCCTCCCTATCCGGCGTCGGCGCCGTAGACATTACCTCCCTAGCCGGCGCCGGCGGGGTAGACCTGGACACCCTGCCGGCGCCGGCAAGGAAGACCTGGCCTCCCTGCCGGTGCCGGTGGCGTAGACCTGGCCTTTCTAGTCGGCGCCGGCGGGGTAGATCTGGGTTCCCTAGCCGGCGCTGGCAAGGAAGACCTGGCCTCCCAAGCCGGCGCCGGCGGCGTAGACCTGGTCTCCCTATCAGGCGTCGGCGGCATAATCATTGCCTCCATAGCCGGCGCCGCCGGGTAGACCTGGCCTCCCTGCTGGTGCCCGCGTTGTAGACTTGGCCTCCCAAGCCGGCGCCGGCGGCGTAGAACTGGCCTCCCTAGGCGGCGCCGGTATAGTAGACCTGGCCTCCCTAGCCGCGCCGGCGTGGTAGACGTGGCCTCCCTGCCGGCGCCGGCGGGGTAGACCTGGCCTCCCAAGCCGGCGCCGTCTGGGTAGACCTGGACTCCCTAGCCGGCTTCGGCGGCGTAGACATTGCCTCCCTTGCCGGCGCCAGCGGGGTAGACTTGGCCTCCTTAGCTGGCGCCAGCGGGGTAGACCTGGCCTCCCAGCCGGCGCCCCGCGGGATAGACCTGGCCTCCCTAGCCGGGTCCGGCGGGATAGACCTGGCCTCCCAAGCTGGCGCCGGTGCGGTAGACATGGCTTCCTTAGCCGGCGCCGGTGGGGTAGACCTGGCCTCCATAGCCGGTGCCAGCGGGGTAGATCTGGCATTCCTAGCCGGCGCCGACAAGGAAGACCTGGACACCCTGCCGGCGCCGGCAAGGAATACCTGGCCTCCCTGCCGGTGCCCGTGGCGTAGACCTGGCCTCCCTGCCGGCGCCGGCGGGGTAGACCTGTACTCCATAACCGGCGCCAGCATGGTAGACCTGGCCTCCCAAGCCGGCGCCGGCAGGGTAAACCTGGCCTCTCAAGCCCGCGCCGGTGGCGTAGACCTGGCATCCCTAGCCGTCGTCGGCGTCATAGACATTGCCTCACTAGCCGGCGCCGGCGTCATAGACTTGGCCTTCCTGCCGGCTCCGGCGGGGTAGACCTGGCCTCCGTAGCCGGCGCCAGCACGGTAGACTTGGCCTCTCTAGGCGGCGGCGGCCGGGTAGACCTCTCCTCTCTAGGTGGCGCAGGCCGGGTAGACTTGGCCTTCCTAGCTGGCGCCGGTGGGTTAGACCTGGCTTCCTTAGCCGGTGACGTCAAAGTAGAACTGGCCTCCCTGCTGGCGCCGGCGGGGTAGACCTGGCCTCCCAAGCCGCCCCCGGCGTCGTAGAGCTGGCATCCCTTGCCTGCGTCGGCGGCGCAGACATTGCCTCGCTAGCCGGCGCTGGCATGGTAGACCTGGCCTCCCCACCGGCGCCGTCGGGGTAGACCTGGCCTTCCTGCTGGCGCCGGCGGGTTAGACCTGGCCTCCCTGCCGGCGCCGGCGGGCTAGACCTGGCCTCCCTAGCCGGGGCCGGCGAGTTAGACC
Source organism: Harpia harpyja (assembly GCF_026419915.1). Classification (NCBI taxonomy): domain Eukaryota; kingdom Metazoa; phylum Chordata; class Aves; order Accipitriformes; family Accipitridae; genus Harpia; species Harpia harpyja. The sequence continues at coordinate 42,021,762 of NC_068953.1, read as the reverse complement.
TGGCTTCCATGCCGGCGCCAGTGGGGTAGACGTGGACTCCCTAGCCGGCGCCGGCGAGTTAGACCTGGACTCCCTGCCGGCGCCAGCGGGGTAGACCTGGCCTCCCTATCCGGCGCCGTCGGGGTAGACCTGGCCTCCCAAGCCGGCGCCGTCGGGGTAGACCTGGCCTCCGTGCCGCCGCCGGCGGGGTAGACCTGGCCTCCAAAGCCGGTGCAGGCGTCATAGACCTGGCCTCCCTAGCCGGCACCGGCGGCGTAGATCTGGGCTCCCTAGCCGTCGTCGGCGTCATAGACATTGCATCGATAGCGGGCGCCGGCGTCATAGACCTGGCCTCCCTGGCAGTCGTCGGCGTCATAGTATTGCCTCGCTAGCCGGCGCCGGCGGGGTAGACCTGGCCGCCAAAGCTGGTGCAGGCGTCATAGACCTGGCCTCCCTATCCGGCGTCGGCGCCGTAGACATTACCTCCCTAGCCGGCGCCGGCGGGGTAGACCTGGACACCCTGCCGGCGCCGGCAAGGAAGACCTGGCCTCCCTGCCGGTGCCGGTGGCGTAGACCTGGCCTTTCTAGTCGGCGCCGGCGGGGTAGATCTGGGTTCCCTAGCCGGCGCTGGCAAGGAAGACCTGGCCTCCCAAGCCGGCGCCGGCGGCGTAGACCTGGTCTCCCTATCAGGCGTCGGCGGCATAATCATTGCTTCCATAGCCGGCGCCGCCGGGTAGACCTGGCCTCCCTGCTGGTGCCCGCGTTGTAGACTTGGCCTCCCAAGCCGGCGCCGGCGGCGTAGAACTGGCCTCCCTAGGCGGCGCCGGTATAGTAGACCTGGCCTCCCAAGCCGGCGCCGGCGATGTAGACGTGGCCTCCTTAGCCGGCGCCAGCGGTGTAGACCTGGCCTCCATATCCAGCGCTGTCGTGGTAGACCTGGCCTCCCAAGCCGGCGCCAGCGAGTTAGACCTGGCCTCCGTAGCAGGCGCCGGCATCGTAGACCTGGCCTCCCTAGCCGGCGCCGGCGGGGTAGACTTGGCCTCCCTGCCGGCGCCGTCTGGGTACACCTTGCCTCCCAAGCCGGCGCCGTCGGCGTAGACATGGCCTCCCTAGCCGGCGCTGGCACGGTAGTCCTGGCCTCCCAAGCCGGCACCGGTGGTGTAGACCTGGGCTCCCTAGCTGGCGCCGGCTGCGTATACATTGTCTTCCTAGCCGGCACCGGCGGGATACACCTGGCCTCCCTAGCCGGCACCAGCGGCGTAGACCTGGCCTCTGTAGCCGGCGTTGGTATAGTAGACGTGGCCTCCCTGCCGGCGCCGGCGGGGTAGACCTGGCCTCCCAAGCTGGCACCGCATGGTAGACCTGCCCTCCCTGCTGGTGCCGGCGGGGTAGACCTGGCCTCCCTAGCCAGCGCCGGCGGGGTATACATGGACTCCTTAGCCGGCGCCGACGTGGTAGAGCTCCCTCCATATCCAGTGCTGGCGTGTTAGACCTGGCCTCCCTGCCGGCGCCGGCGGGGTAGACCTGGCCTCCAAAGCCGGTGCAGGCGTCATAGACCTGGCCTCCCTAGCCGGTGCCGGCGGCGTAGATCTGGGCTCCCTAGCCGTCGTCGGCGTCATAGACATTGCCTCGCTAGCGGGCGCCGGCGTCATAGACCTGGCCTCCCTAGCCGGCGTCGGCGGCGTAGACCTGGCCTCCCTATCAGGCGTCGGCGGCATAAACATTGCCTCCATAGCCGGCGCAGGCAGGGTAGACCTGGCCTCCCAAGCCGGCACCGGCTGCGTAGACTTGGACTCCCTGCCGGCGCCGGCGGTGTAGACCTGGCCTCCCTAGCTGGAGCCAACGTGGTAGACCTGGCCTCCAAAGCCGGTGCCGGCGTCATGGACCTGGCCTCCCTAGCCGGCGCAGGCTGCGTAGACCTGGGCTCCCTATCCGACGTCGGCGTCATAGACATTGCCTCGCTACCGGGCGCCGGCCTCATAGACGTGGCCTCCCTAGCCGGCGCCGGCGGGGAAGACCTGGCCTCCCTGCCGGTGCCGGTGGCGTAGACCTGGCCTCCCTAGTAGGCGCCGGCGGGGTAGATCTGGGCTCCCTAGCCGGCGCCGGCAAGGAAGACCTGGCCTCCCAAGCCGGCGCCAACGAGTTAGACCTGGCCTCCGTAGCAGGCGCCGGCATCGTAGACCTGGCCTCCCTAGCCGGCGCCGGCGGGGTAGACTTGGCCTCCCTGCCGGCGCCGTCTGCGTACACCTTGCCTCCCAAGCCGGCGCCGGCGGCGTAGACCTGGCCTCCCTATCCGGTGCCGGCGGGGAAGACCTGGCCTCCCTAGCCGGCGCCGACATTGAAGACCTGGCCTACCAAGCCGGCGCCAGCGGGGTAGGCCTGGCCTCCCTAGCCGGCTTCGGCGGCGTAGACATTGCCTCCCTTGCCGGCGCCATCGAGGTAGACCTGGCCTCCCTGCCGGCGCCGGTGGGGTAGACCTGGCCTCCCTAGCCGGTGTCGGAGGCGTAGACATTGCCTCCCTTGCCGGTGCCTGCGGGATAGCCGTGGCCTCCCTAGCCGACACCGGCGTGGTAGACCTGGCTTCCCTAGCGGCACTGGCGAGTTAGACTTGGCCTCCATGTAGGCCCCAGCGGGGTAGACCTGGCCTCCCTAGCTGGCGCCGGCGTGGTAGACCTGTCCTTCGTAGCCGGCGCGGTCGGGGTAGACCTGGCATCCCTGCCGGCGCCAGCGGGGGAGACCTGGCCTCCCTGCCGGCACAGTTGCGGTAGACCTGGCCTCCCTAGCCGTCGTCGGCGCGGTAGACCTGGCCTTCGTATCCGGCGCCGTTGGGGTAGACCTGGCATCCCTGCCGACGCCAGCGGGGTACAATTGGCCTCTCTAGGCGGCGCCGGCCGGGTAGACTTCGCCTCCCTAGCTGGCGCCGGCGGGGTAGACCTGGCCTCCCTGCTGGCGCCGGCGGGGTAGACCTGGCCTCCCAAGCCGCCCCCGGCGTCGTAGAGCTGGCATCCCTTGCCTGCGTCGGCGGCGCAGACATTGCCTCGCTAGCCGGCGCTGGCATGGTAGACCTGGCCTCCCCACCGGCGCCGTCGGGGTAGACCTGGCCTTCCTGCTGGCGCCGGCGGGTTAGACCTGGCCTCCCTGCCGGCGCCGGCGGGCTAGACCTGGCCTCCCTAGCCGGGGCCGGCGAGTTAGACCTGGCTTCCATGCCGGCGCCAGTGGGGTAGACGTGGACTCCCTAGCCGGCGCCGGCGAGTTAGACCTGGACTCCCTGCCGGCGCCAGCGGGGTAGACCTGGCCTCCCTATCCGGCGCCGTCGGGGTAGACCTGGCCTCCCAAGCCGGCGCCGTCGGGGTAGACCTGGCCTCCGTGCCGCCGCCGGCGGGGTAGACCTGGCCTCCAAAGCCGGTGCAGGCGTCATAGACCTGGCCTCCCTAGCCGGCACCGGCGGCGTAGATCTGGGCTCCCTAGCCGTCGTCGGCGTCATAGACATTGCATCGATAGCGGGCGCCGGCGTCATAGACCTGGCCTCCCTGGCAGTCGTCGGCGTCATAGTATTGCCTCGCTAGCCGGCGCCGGCGGGGTAGACCTGGCCGCCAAAGCTGGTGCAGGCGTCATAGACCTGGCCTCCCTATCCGGCGTCGGCGCCGTAGACATTACCTCCCTAGCCGGCGCCGGCGGGGTAGACCTGGACACCCTGCCGGCGCCGGCAAGGAAGACCTGGCCTCCCTGCCGGTGCCGGTGGCGTAGACCTGGCCTTTCTAGTCGGCGCCGGCGGGGTAGATCTGGGTTCCCTAGCCGGCGCTGGCAAGGAAGACCTGGCCTCCCAAGCCGGCGCCGGCGGCGTAGACCTGGTCTCCCTATCAGGCGTCGGCGGCATAATCATTGCTTCCATAGCCGGCGCCGCCGGGTAGACCTGGCCTCCCTGCTGGTGCCCGCGTTGTAGACTTGGCCTCCCAAGCCGGCGCCGGCGGCGTAGAACTGGCCTCCCTAGGCGGCGCCGGTATAGTAGACCTGGCCTCCCAAGCCGGCGCCGGCGATGTAGACGTGGCCTCCTTAGCCGGCGCCAGCGGTGTAGACCTGGCCTCCATATCCAGCGCTGTCGTGGTAGACCTGGCCTCCCAAGCCGGCGCCAGCGAGTTAGACCTGGCCTCCGTAGCAGGCGCCGGCATCGTAGACCTGGCCTCCCTAGCCGGCGCCGGCGGGGTAGACTTGGCCTCCCTGCCGGCGCCGTCTGGGTACACCTTGCCTCCCAAGCCGGCGCCGTCGGCGTAGACATGGCCTCCCTAGCCGGCGCTGGCACGGTAGTCCTGGCCTCCCAAGCCGGCACCGGTGGTGTAGACCTGGGCTCCCTAGCTGGCGCCGGCTGCGTATACATTGTCTTCCTAGCCGGCACCGGCGGGATACACCTGGCCTCCCTAGCCGGCACCAGCGGCGTAGACCTGGCCTCTGTAGCCGGCGTTGGTATAGTAGACGTGGCCTCCCTGCCGGCGCCGGCGGGGTAGACCTGGCCTCCCAAGCTGGCACCGCATGGTAGACCTGCCCTCCCTGCTGGTGCCGGCGGGGTAGACCTGGCCTCCCTAGCCAGCGCCGGCGGGGGTATACATGGACTCCTTAGCCGGCGCCGACGTGGTAGAGCTCCCTCCATATCCAGTGCTGGCGTGTTAGACCTGGCCTCCCTGCCGGCGCCGGCGGGGTAGACCTGGCCTCCAAAGCCGGTGCAGGCGTCATAGACCTGGCCTCCCTAGCCGGTGCCGGCGGCGTAGATCTGGGCTCCCTAGCCGTCGTCGGCGTCATAGACATTGCCTCGCTAGCGGGCGCCGGCGTCATAGACCTGGCCTCCCTAGCCGGCGTCGGCGGCGTAGACCTGGCCTCCCTATCAGGCGTCGGCGGCATAAACATTGCCTCCATAGCCGGCGCAGGCAGGGTAGACCTGGCCTCCCAAGCCGGCACCGGCTGCGTAGACTTGGACTCCCTGCCGGCGCCGGCGGTGTAGACCTGGCCTCCCTAGCTGGAGCCAACGTGGTAGACCTGGCCTCCAAAGCCGGTGCCGGCGTCATGGACCTGGCCTCCCTAGCCGGCGCAGGCTGCGTAGACCTGGGCTCCCTATCCGACGTCGGCGTCATAGACATTGCCTCGCTACCGGGCGCCGGCCTCATAGACGTGGCCTCCCTAGCCGGCGCCGGCGGGGAAGACCTGGCCTCCCTGCCGGTGCCGGTGGCGTAGACCTGGCCTCCCTAGTAGGCGCCGGCGGGGTAGATCTGGGCTCCCTAGCCGGCGCCGGCAAGGAAGACCTGGCCTCCCAAGCCGGCGCCAACGAGTTAGACCTGGCCTCCGTAGCAGGCGCCGGCATCGTAGACCTGGCCTCCCTAGCCGGCGCCGGCGGGGTAGACTTGGCCTCCCTGCCGGCGCCGTCTGCGTACACCTTGCCTCCCAAGCCGGCGCCGGCGGCGTAGACCTGGCCTCCCTATCCGGCGCCGGCGGGGAAGACCTGGCCTCCCTAGCCGGCGCCGACATTGAAGACCTGGCCTACCAAGCCGGCGCCAGCGGGGTAGGCCTGGCCTCCCTAGCCGGCTTCGGCGGCGTAGACATTGCCTCCCTTGCCGGCGCCATCGAGGTAGACCTGGCCTCCCTGCCGGCGCCGGTGGGGTAGACCTGGCCTCCCTAGCCGGTGTCGGAGGCGTAGACATTGCCTCCCTTGCCGGTGCCTGCGGGATAGCCGTGGCCTCCCTAGCCGACACCGGCGTGGTAGACCTGGCTTCCCTAGCGGCACTGGCGAGTTAGACTTGGCCTCCATGTAGGCCCCAGCGGGGTAGACCTGGCCTCCCTAGCTGGCGCCGGCGTGGTAGACCTGTCCTTCGTAGCCGGCGCGGTCGGGGTAGACCTGGCATCCCTGCCGGCGCCAGCGGGGGAGACCTGGCCTCCCTGCCGGCACAGTTGCGGTAGACCTGGCCTCCCTAGCCGTCGTCGGCGCGGTAGACCTGGCCTTCGTATCCGGCGCCGTTGGGGTAGACCTGGCATCCCTGCCGACGCCAGCGGGGTACAATTGGCCTCTCTAGGCGGCGCCGGCCGGGTAGACTTCGCCTCCCTAGCTGGCGCCGGCGGGGTAGACCTGGCCTCCCTGCCGGCACCTGCGGGGTAGACCTGGCCTCCCAAGCCGAAGCCGGCGGGGTAGACCTGGCTTCCCTAGCGGCACCGGCGAGTTAGACTTGGCCTCCCTGTAGGCGCCAGCGGGGTAGACCTGGCCTCCCTAGCTGGCGCCGGCGCGGTAGACCTGGCCTTCGTAGCCGGCGCTGTCGGGGTAGACCTGGCATCCCTGCCGGCGCCAGCGGGGTAGACCTGGCCTCCCTAGCCGGCGCCGTCGTGGTACACATGGCATCCCTGCCGGCGCCAGCGGGGGAGACCTGGCCTCCCTGCCGGCACCGTCGGGGTAGACCCGGCCTCCCTAACCGCCTCGGCGCGGTAGACCTGGCCTTCGTAGCCGGCGCCGTCGGGGTAGACCTGGCCTCTCTGCCGGCGCCGGCGGGGTTGACATGGCCACCCAAGCCAGCGCCGGCGGCGTAGACCTGGGCTGCCTAGCCGGCCCCTGCGGGATAGACCTGGCCTCCCTGGCAGCGCCGGCGGGGTAGACCTGGCTTTTCAAACCAGCGCCGACGTCGTAGAGCTGGCCTCCCTAGCCGGTGCCGGCGGCGTAGACCTGGCCTCCCTGCCGGCGCCAGTGTCATAGACCTGGCCACCCTAGCCGGCGTCGGCGGCATAGACATTTCCTCTCTAGCTGGCGCCGGCGGGGTAGGTCTGGCCTCCCTAGCCGGCGCCGACAAGGAAGACGTAGCCTCCCTGCCGGCGGCGGGATATTAGACCTGGCCTCCCATGCCGGCGCTGGTGGCATAGACCTGGCCTCCCTAGCCCGCGTCGGCGGCGTAGACATTGCCTCCCTAGACGGCGCAGGTCGGGTAGACTTGGCCTCCCTGCCGGCGCCGGCGGGGTAGACCTGGCCTCCCAAGCTGGCACCGGCGGCGTAGACCTGGCCTCCCTAGCCGGTGCTGGCATGGTAGTCCTGGCCTCCCAAGCCGGCGCCGGTGGTGTAGACCTGGCCTCCCTAGCTGGCGCCGGCTGCGTATACATTGTCTTCCTAGCCAGCGTCGGCGGGGTAGAACTGGCCTCCCTAGCTGGCGACGGCATGGTAGACCTGAATCACAAGCCGGCGCCGGCGGCGTAGACATTGTCTTCCTAGCCTGTGCCTGCGAGATAGAACTGGCTCCCCTATCCGGCACCGGCGGCGAATACCTGGCCTCTCTAGGCGGCGCAGGCTGGGTAGACCTGGCTTCGCTAACCGGCACCAGCGGGGTAGACCTGGCCCCCCTAGCTGGCGCAGGCGGTGTATTCATTGTCTTCCTAGCCTGCACCGGCGGGATAGACTTGGCCTCCCTATCCGGGTAGGGCGAGGTAGACTTGGCCTCCCTAGCCGCGCCAGCGTGGTGGACCTGGCCTCCCAAGCCGGCGCCGTCTGGGTAGACCTGGCCTCCCAAGCCAGCGTCGGCGATGTAGACATTGCCTCCCTGGCCGGCGCCGTCGGCGTAGACCTGGCCACCCTGCCGGGGCCGGCGGGGTAGACCTGGCATCCCTGCCGGAGCCGGCGGCGTAGACCTGGCCTCCCAAGCCGGAGACGGTGGCGTAGACCTGGCCTCCCAAGCCGGCGCCGGCGGCGTAGACCTGGCCTTCCTAGCCGGCGCCGGTATATTAGACCTGGACTCGCTAGCCGTCTCCGGCGGGGTAGACCTGGCCTCCCTATCTGTGCCAGCGTGGTAGACCTGACCTCCCAAACTGGCGCCGGCGGGGTAGGCATGGCGTCCTTAGCCGGCGCCGGCGGGGTAGACCTGGCCTCCCTAGCTGGCGCCAGCTATGTATACATTGTCTTCCTAGCCGGTGCCGTCGGGGTAGACCTGGCCTCCCAAGCCGTCGTCGGCATCATAGACCTGGCCTCCCTAGCCGGCGCCGGCGGAGTAGATCTGGCCTCCCTAGCCGGCGCTGAAAAGGAAGACCTAGCCTCCCTGCTGGAGCCGGCGGGGTAGACCTGGCCTCCCTGCCGGCGCCGCCGGGGTAGACCTGGCCTCTGTAGCCGGCGCCGGCATGATAGACCTGGCCTCAGAAGCCGGCGCCGGTGGGGTAGACCTGGCCTCAGAAGCCGGCGCCGGTGGGGTAGACCTGGACACCCTGGCGGAGCCGGCAAGGTAGACCTGGCCTCCCTGCCGGCGCCGGTGGCGTAGACTTGTACACCCTGTCGGCGCCGCAAGGAAGACCTGGCCTCCCTGCCGGCGCCGGCTGGGTAGACCTGGCCTCCATATCCGGCGACGACGGGGTAGACCTGGCCTCCATATCCGGTGGACGGCGGGGTAGACCTGGCCTCCCAAGCCGGCGCCGGCGTCATTGACCTGGCCTCCCTAGCCGGCATCGGCAGCGTAGACTTTTCCTCCCCAGCACGAGCCGACGGGGTAGACATGGACACACTGCCAGCGCCGGCAAAGAAGAACAGAACTCCCTGCCGGCGCCGGTGGCTTAGATCTGGCCTCCCTAGTCGGCGTCGGCGGGGTAGACCTGGCCTCCCTGCCGGCGCTGGAGTCGTAGACCTGGCCTCCCATGCCGGCGCCGGCGGGGTAGACCTGGCCTCCCAAGCCGGCGCCGGCGGCATAGACCTGGCCTCCCAAGCCGGCGCCGGCGGGGTAGACCTGGCCTCTCAAGCCTGCGCCGGCAGCGTAGACATTGTCTTCCTAGCTGGCGCCGGCGCGATAGACCTGGCCTCCCTAGCCGGCGCCGTCGAGTTAGACCTGGCCTCCGTAGCCGGTGCCGGCGGGGCAGACCTGGCCTCCCTGCTGGCGCCGGCGGGGTAGACCTGGCCTCGCTAGCCGGCGCCGGCGGGGTAGACCTGGCCTCCTTAGCTGGCGTTGGCTGCGTATACATTTTCTTCCTATCCGGCGCCGGCGGGATAGACCTGGGCTCCGTAGCCGGCGCCGGCAGGGTAGACCTGGCCTCCCTAGCTGGCGTCGGCAGCGTAGACATTGCCTCCCAAGCCAGCGCCAGTGGGGTAGACCTGGCCTCTCTAGGCGGCGCCGGCCGGGTATACTTGGCCTCTCAAGCCAGCGCCAGAGGCGTAGAACTGGCCTTCCTAGTTGGCGCTGGCAGGTTAGAACTGGTCTCCCTACCCGTCACCGGCAGGGTTGACCTGGCCTCTCTGCCGGCCCCGGCGACGTAGACCTGGCCTCCCTAGCCGGCGTCGGCAGCGTAGACCTGGACTCCCTAGCTGGCGCCAGCAGCGTAGATATTGTCTTCCTAGCCGACGCCGGCGGCATAAACCTGGCCTCCCTGCCGGCGCCGGCGTGGTAGACCAGGCCTCCGTAGGCGGTGCCAGCAGGTTATACCTGGCCTCCCTAGCCAGCGTCGGCGGCGTACACATTTCCTCGCTCGCCGGCGCCGGCGGTGTAGACCTGGCCTCCCTAGCCGTCGTCGGCGTCATAGACATTGCATCGCTAGCGGGCGCCGGCGTCATAGACCTGGCCTCCCTGGCAGTCGTCGGCGTCATAGTATTGCCTCGCTAGCCGGCGCCGGCGTCATAGACCTGGCCTCCCGAGCCGGCGCCGGCGGGGTAGACCTGGCCTCCCTGCCGGTGCCGGCAGTATAGACCTGGACTCCCAAGCCGGCGCCGGCGGCGTATACATTGTCTTCCTAGCCGGCGCCGGCGGGATAAACGTGGCCTCCGTAGCCAGCGCCGGCGGGGTAGACCTGGGCTCCCTAGCCGGCGCTGGCGTGGTAGACCTGGCCTCCCTGCCGGCGCCGGCGGGGTAGACCTGGCCTCCCAAGCTGGCACCGGCGACGTAGACCTGGCCTCCCTAGCCGGCGCTGCCATGGTAGTCCTGGCCTCCCAAGCCGGCACCGGTGGTGTAGACCTGGCCTCCCTAGCTGGCGCCGGCTGCGTATACATTGTCTTCCTAGCCGGCACCGGCGGGATAGACCTGGCCTCCCAAGCCGGCGCCGGCGGCGTAGACCTGGCCTCCCTGCCGGCGCCGGTGTAGTAGACCTGGAGTCCCAAGCCGGCGCCGGTGGGGTAGACCTGGCCTCCCCGCCGGCGCCATCGGGGTAGACCTGGCCTCCCTGCTGGCGTTGGCGGGGTAGACCTAGCCTCCCAAGGCAGCGGCGGCGGCGTAGACCTGGCCTCTCAAGCCGGCGCCGGCGGCGTAGACATTGCCTCCCTAGCCAGCGCCGGCGCGGTAGACCTGGCCTCCGTAGCCGGCGCCGGCGGGGTAGACCTGGCCTCCAATGCTGGTGCCGGCGTCATAGACCTGGCCTCCAAGCCGGCGCCGGTGGTGTAGACCTGGCCTCCCTAGCTGGCGCCGGATACGTATACATTGCCTTCTTAGCCGGCGCTGGTGGGGTAGACCTGGCCTCCCAAGCCGGCGCCGGCGGCATAGACATTGCCTCGCTAGCCGGCTCTGGCGGGGTAGACCTGGCCTCCCAAGCCGATGCCGGCATCGTAGACCTGGCCTCCCTAGCCGTCGGCGGCGGCATAGACATTGCCTCGCTAGCCGAATCTGGCGTGGTAGACCTGGCCTCCCTGCCGGCGCTGGAATCGTAGACCTGGCCTCCGAAGCCGTCGCCGGCGGGGTAGACCTGGTCTCTGTAGCCGGCGCCGGCATGATAGACCTGGCCTCAGAAGCCGGCGCCGGTGGGGTAGACCTGGACACCCTGGCGGCGCCGGCAAGGTAGACCTGGCCTCCCTGCCGGAGCCGGTGGCACAGACTTGTACACCCTGTCGGCGCTGCAAGGAAGACCTGGCCTCCCTGCCGGCGCCGGTGGTGTAGACCTGGCCTCCCAAGCCGCCGCCGGCGGGGTAGACATGGCCTCCTTAGCCGGTGCCGGCTGGGTAGACATGGCCTCCATATCCGGCGACGACGGCGTAGACCTGGCCTCCATATCCGGTGACGGCGGGGTAGACCTGGCCTCCCTACCGGCGCCGGCGTCATTGACCTGGCCTCCCTAGCCGGCATCGGCAGCGTAGACTTTTCCTCCCTAGCACGAGCCGACGGGGTAGACATGGACACCCTGCCAGCGCCGGCAAAGAAGAACAGAACTCCCTGCCGGCGCCGGTGGCTTAGATCTGGCCTCCCTAGTCGGCGTCGGCGGGGTAGACCTGGCCTCCCAAGCTGGCGCCATCGGGGTAGACCTGGCCTCCCTAGCCGGCGTCGGCGGCGTACACCTGGACTCCGTAGCCGGCGCCGGAGTGGTAGACCTGGCCTCCCTGCTGGCGCCGGCAGCGTAGACCTGGCCTCCCTAGCCACCGCCGGCGGGGTAGACCTGGCCTCCCTAGCTGGCGCCGGCGGCGTATACATTGTCTTCCTAACCGGCGCCGGCGGAATAGACCTGGACTCCCTAGCCGGTGCCGGAGGGGTAGACCTGGGCTTCATAGCCGGCGCCGTCGGTGTACACCTGGCAACTCTGCCGGCGCTGCCGGGGTAGACCTGGCCTCCCTGCAGGCGTTGGCGGGGTAGACCTGGCCTCCCTAGCCGGCGCCGGTGAGTTAGACCTGGCCTCCCTGCCAGCGCCGGCGGGGTAGACCTGGCCTCCCAAGCCGGCGCCGTCTGGGTAGACATGGCCTCCCTAGCCAGCGTCGGCGATGTAGACATTGCCTCCCTGGCCGGCGCCGTCGGCGTAGACCTGGCCTCCCTGCCGGGGCCCGCAGGGTAGACCTGGCATTCCTGCCGGCGCCGGCAGCGTAGACCTGACCTCCCAAGCCGGAGACGGTGGCGTAGACCTGGCCTCCCAAGCCGGCGCCGGCGGCGTAGACCTGGCCTTCCTAGCCGGCGCCGGTATATTAGACCTGGACTCGCTAGCCGTCTCCGGCGGGGTAGACCTGGCCTCCCTATCTGTGCCAGCGTGGTAGACCTGACCTCCCAAACTGGCGCCGGCGGGGTAGACATGGCCTCTATATCCGGTGAACGGCGGTGTAGACCTGTCCTCCCTAGCCGGCGCCGAAAATGAAGACCTAGCCTCCCTGCCGGAGCCGGCGGGGTAGACCTGGCCTCCCTGCCGGCGCCGCCGGGGGAGACCTGGACTCTGTAGCCGGCGCCGGCGGGGAAGAACTGGCCTCAGAAGCCGGCGCCGGTGGGGTAGACCTGGACACCCTGGCGGCGCCGGCAAGGTAGACCTGGCCTCCCTGCCGGCGCCGGTGGCGTAGACTTGTACACCCTGTCGGCGCCGCAAGGAAGACCTGGCCTCCCTGCCGGCGCCGGATGCGTATACATTGTCTTCCTAGTCGGCTCCGGTGGGGTAGACCTCGCCTCTCTAGGCGGCGCCGGCGGCGTAGACCTGGCCTCCCTGCTGGCGTCGGCGTGGTAGACCTGGCCTCCCTGCCATCGCCGGCGGAGTAGACCTGGCCTCCCAAGCCAGCGCCGGCGGCGTACACCCAGCCTCCCAAGCCGGCGTCGGAGGCGTAGACATTGCCTCCCTTGCCGGTGCCTGCGGGATAGCCGTGGCCTCCCTAGCCGACGCTGGCGGGGTAGACCTGGCTTCCCTAGCCGGCACCGGCGAGTTAGACTTGGCCTACCTGCCGGCGCCAGCGGGGTAGACCTGGCCTCCCTAGACGGCGCCGGCATGGTAGAACTGGCCTCCCAAGCCGGCGCCTGTGGGGTAGACCTGGCCTCCCTAGCTGCCGCCGGATGCATATACATTGTCTTCCTAGTCGGCGCCGGTGGTGTAGACCTGGCCTCCCTAGCTGGCGCCGGATACGTATACATTGTCTTCTTAGCGGGCGCTGGTGGTGTAGACCTGGCCTCCCAAGCCGGTGCCGGCGGCGTAGACCTGGCCTTCCTAGCCGGCGCCTAAAAGGAAGATCTAGCCTCCCTGCTGGAGCCGGCGGGGTAGACCTGGCCTCCCTGCCGGCGCCGCCGGGGTAGACCTGGCCTCTGTAGCCGGCGCCGGCATGATAGACCTGGCCTCAGAAGCCGGCGCCGGTGGGGTAGACCTGGACACCCTGGCGGAGCCGGCAAGGTAGACCTGGCCTCCCTGCCGGCGCCGGTGGCGTAGACTTGTACACCCTGTCGGCGCCGCAAGGAAGACCTGGCCTCCCTGCCGGCGCCGGCTGGGTAGACCTGGCCTCCATATCCGGCGACGACGGGGTAGACCTGGCCTCCATATCCGGTGGACGGCGGGGTAGACCTGGCCTCCCAAGCCGGTTCCGGTGGTGTAGCCCTGGCCTCCCTAGCTGGCGCCGGCGGCGTAGAACTGGCCTCCCTAGCCGGCGCCGGTATAGTAGACCTGGCCTCCCTAGCTGGTGCCGGCGGGGTAGACCTTGCCTCCCTGCCGGCGCCAGCGGGGTACACCTGGCCTCCCATGCCGGCGCTGGCGTCATATACGTGGCCTCCCTAGCAGGCGCTGGCTGCGTATACATTGTCTTCCTAGCCGATGCCGGTGGAGTAGACCTGGCCTCCGTAGCCGGCCCTGGCGGCTTAGACCTTGCATCCCTAGCCGGCGTCTGCGGCGTAGACATTGCCTCGCTAGCCGGCGCCGGCGGTGTAGACCTGGCCTCCCAAGCCGGCGCTGGTGGAGGAGACCTGACCTCCGTACCTGGCGCCGGCTGCGTATACATTTTCTTCCTAGCCGGCGCCCTCGGGATATACCTGGCTTCCGTAGCCGGCGCCGGTGGGTTAGACCTGGCCTCCCTGCCGGCGCCGGCGGGGTAGACCTGGCCTCCGTAGTTCAGCGCCGGCATGGTAGACCTGGCCTCACAAGCCGGCGCCGGCGGGGTAGACCTGGCCTCCCTAGCTAGTGACGGCGGGCTAGACCGGGCCTCCCTGCTAGCGCCGGCAGGGTAGACCTGGCCAACCAAGCCGGCGCCGGCGTCGTAGACCTGGCCTCCCAAGCCGGCGCCGGTGGGGTAGACCTGTCCTCTCAAGACTGCGACGGCAGCGTAGACTTTGTCTTCCTAGCTGGCGCTGGCGTGATAGACCAGGCCTCCCTAGACGGCGCTGGCGGGGTAGACCTGGCCGCCCAAGCCGGCGCCGGCGGGGTAGACCTGGCCTCCCAAGCCGGGGCCGGGAGGGTAGACCTAGCCTCCCAAGCCGGCGCCGCTGGCGTAGACCTGGCCTCCATAGCCGTCATCGGCGGCGTAAACCTTGCCTCCCTAGCCGGCGCCAGAGGGATAGACCTGGACACCCTGCTGGCGCCGTCAAGGAAGACCTGGCCTCCCTGCTGGCACCGGTGGCGTAGACCTGGCCTCCCTAGTCGGCGCCGGCGGCGTAGATCTGGCCTCCCTAGCCGGCGCCAGGAAGGAAGACCTGGCCTCCCTGCTAGCGCCGGCGGTGTAGACCTGGCCTCCCAAGCCGGTGCTGGCGTCGTAGACCTGGCCTCCCTAACTGGAGCAGGCTACGTATACATTGTGTTCCTAGCCGGCGCCAGCAGGATAGACCTGGCCTCCCTGATGGTGCCGGCCGGGTAGACCTGGCCTCCGTAGCCGGCGCCGGCAGGGTACACCTGGCTACCGTAGCGGGCACCGGCGGGGTAGACCTGGTCGCCCTAGCCGGCACCGGTATTGTAGACCTTGCCTCCGAAGCCGGCATCGGCTGCGTAGACATTGCCTCCCTAGCCGGCGCTGGTGGGGTAGACCTGGCCTCCCTAGCCGGCGCCGGCATGGTAGACCTGGCTTCCCAAGCCGGTTCCGGTGGTTTAGACCTGGCCTCCCTAGCTGGTGCTGGCTGCGTATACATTGTCTTCCTAGCCGTCGCCGGCGGGGTAGACCTGGCCTCTGTAGCTGGTGCCGGCGGGGTAGACCTGGCCTCCCTAGCCGCACCAGCGTGGTATACCTGGCCTCCCAAGCCGCCGCCGGCGGGGTACACATGTCCTCCGTAGCCGGCGCCGGCGGGATAGACCTGGCCTCCTTATCCGGTGACGGCGGTGTGGACCTGGACTCCCTGCCGGTGCCGGTGGCGTAGACCTGGCCTCCCTAGTCGGCGCCGGCGGGGTAGATCTGGCCTCCGTAGCCGGCGCCGGTATGGTAGAACTGGACTCCCTGCCGGCGCCGGCAGGTTAGACATGGCCTCCCATGCCGGCGACGGCGGGGTAGACCTGGCCTACCTAGCCGGCGCCGGTATGGTAGACCTGGCCTCCCTGCCGGCGCCGGCGGGGTAGACCTGGCCGCCCTAACTGGTGCCAACGTGGTAGACCTGGCCTCCCAAGCTGGCGCCGGCAGGGTAGATCTGGCCTCTCTAGGCGGCGGTGGCCGGGTAGACCTGTCCTCTCTAGGCGGTGCAGGCCGGATAGACCTGGCCTCCCTAGTCGGCGCCGGCGGGGTAGATCTGGCCTCCCTAGCCGGCGCCGGCGGGATAGACCTGGCCTCCTTATCCGGCGACGGCGGTGTAGACCTGGCCTGCCTAGATGGCGCCAGCGGGGTAGACCTGGCCTCCTTAGCTGTCGCCGGCGGGGTAGAACTGGCCTCCCTGCTGGTGCCGGAGTCGAAGACCTGGCCTCCCAAGCTGGCGCTGGTGGGGTAGACATGGCCTCCTTAGCCGGTGCCGGCGGGGTAGACCTGGCCTCCGTAGCCGTGGTCGGCGGAGTAGACCTGGCCTCCCTGCCGGCGCCGGCATGGTAGACCTGGACTCCCAACCCGGTTCCGGTGGTGTAGACCTGGCCTCCCTAGCTGGCGCCGGCTGCGTATACATTGTCTTCCTAGCCGGCGCCGGCAGGTTAGACATGGCCTCCCATGCCGGCGCCGGCGGGGTAGACCTGGCCTCCCTAGCCGGCACCGGTATGGTAGACCTGGCCTCCCAAGCCGGCTCCGGCGGGGTAGACCTGGCCTCCGTAGCCAACGCCGGCAGGGTAGACCTGGCCTCCCTAGCCGGCGCTGGCGTCATAGACATTGCCTCTCAAGCCGGCGCCGGCGGGCTAGACCTGGCCTCCAAAGCCGGCGCCAGCGTCATAGACCTGGCCTCCGTAGCTGGCGCCGGCTGCGTATACATTGTCTTCCTAGCCGGCGCCGGCAGGTTAGACATGGCCTCCCATGCCGGCGCCGGCGGGGTAGACCTGGCCTCCCTAGCCGGCACCGGTATGGTAGACCTGGCCTCCCAAGCCGGCTCCGGCGGGGTAGACCTGGCCTCCGTAGCCAACGCCGGCAGGGTAGACCTGGCCTCCCTAGCCGGCGCTGGCGTCATAGACATTGCCTCTCAAGCCGGCGCCGGCGGGCTAGACCTGGCCTCCAAAGCCGGCGCCAGCGTCATAGACCTGGCCTCCCTAGCCGGCGTCGGCGGAGTAGACATTGCCTCCCTAGCCGGACGCCGGCTAGTTAGACCTGGCGTCCCCGCCGGCGCCAGCGCGGTAGACCTGGCCTCCCAAGCAGGCGCCAGGGGGGTAGACCTGGCCTCCCTAGCCGGCGCCGGCAGCGTAGACCTGTCCTCCCTACCCGGCAACGGCAGGGTAGATCTGGCCTCCCTTCCGCCGCCGGCGGGGTAGACCTGGCCTCTCTGCCGGCGCCAGCGGGGTACGACTGGCCTCTCTAGGCGGCGCCGGCCGGGTAGACTTCGCCTCCCTAGCTGGCGCCGGCGGGGCAGACCTGGCCTCCCTGCCGGCACATGCGGGGTAGACCTGGCCTCCCTATCCGGCGTCGTCGGGGTAGACCTGGCCTCCATGCCGGCGCCGGCGGGGTAGACCTGGCCTCCCTAGCCGGCGTCAGCGGCGCACACATTTCTTCAATCGCCGGCGCCGGCGGTGTAGACCTGGCCTCCCTGCCAGCGCCGGCGGGGTAGACCTGGCCTCCCTAGCCGGCGCCAGCAGCGTAGACCTGGCCTTCGTAGCCTGCGCCGTTGGGGTAGACCTGGACTCTCTGCTGGCGCTGGCGGGGAAGACCTGACCTCCCTAGCCAGCGCTGGCATGGTAGACCTGGCCTCCCAAGCCGACGCCAGCGGTGTAGACCTGGCCTCCCAAGCCGGCGCCGTCTGGGTAGACCTCGCCTCCCTGCTGGCACCGGCAGGGTAGACCTGGCCTCCAAAGACGGTGTCTGCGGGGTAGACCTGGCCTCCATAGCCGGCGTCGGAGGCGTAGACATTGCATCCCTTGCCGGTGTCTGCAGAGTAGACCTGGCCTCCCTATCCGGCGCCGGCGAGGTAGACCTGGACTCCCTATCCGGCGCCGTCGGGGTAGACCTGGCCTCCATGCCAGCGCCGGCTGGGTAGACCTGGCCTCCCTAGCCGGCGCCGGCATGGTAAACCTGGCCTCCGAAGCCGGCGCCGGCGGGGTATACCTGGCCTCCCTAGCCGGCGTCAGCGGCGCACACATTTCTTCAATCGCCGGTGCCGGCGGTGTAGACCTGGCCTCCCTTGCCGGCGCCGGCTGCCGTATACATTGTCTTC
This sequence comes from Harpia harpyja, assembly GCF_026419915.1. Lineage (NCBI taxonomy): Eukaryota > Metazoa > Chordata > Aves > Accipitriformes > Accipitridae > Harpia > Harpia harpyja. Next base: position 42,004,399 of record NC_068953.1, on the reverse strand, counting down.
CTAGCCGGCGCTGGCGGGATAGACCTGGCCTCCGTAGCCGGCGCCAGCGGGGAAGACCTGGTCCCTCTGCCAGCACCGGCGGCGTAGACCTGGCCTCCCTAGCTGGCGCCGGCTGCCGTATACATTGTCTTCCTAGCCGGCGCTGGCGGGATAGACCTGGCCTCCGTAGCCGGCGCCACCAGGGTAGACCTGGACTCCGTAGCAGGCGCCGGAGGGGTAGACCTGGCCTCCCTGCCGGCACCAGCGGGGTAGTCCTGGGCTCCCAAGACGGCGCCGGTGGGGTAGAACTTGCCTCCCTAGCCAGCGCCGGTATAGTAGACCTGGCTTCCCAAGCCGGCGCCGGTGGGGTAGACCTGGCCTCCTTGCCAGCGCCAGCGGGGAAGACCTGGCCTCCCTAGCCGGCGATGGCGGGGAAGACATGGACTCCCGAGCCGGCGCCGGTGGTGTAGACCTGGACTCCCTAGCCGGCGCCGGCAAGGAAGACCTGGTCTCCCCGCCGGCCCCGGTGGGGTAGACCTGGCCTCCCAAGGCGGCGCAGGCGCGATAGACCTGACCTCCCTAGCCGGCGCCGGCACGGTAGACCTGGCCTCTCTAGGCGGCAACGGCCGCGTAGACCTGGCCTCTCTAGGCGGCGCAGGCCGGGTAGAATTGGCCTCCCTAGCTGGTGCCAGCGGGTTAGACCTGGCCTCCATAGCCGGCGCCGGCGGGGTAGACCTGGCCTCCCAAGCTGGCGCCGGCACCGTAGACATTGTCTTCCTAGCCGGCACCGGCGGGATAGACCTAGCCTCCCTAGCCGGCGCCGGCGGGGTAGTCCTGGCCTCCCTGCCGGCGCCGGCGGTGTAGACCTGGCCTCCCAAGCCGGCGCCGGCGGGGTAGACCTGGCCCCAAGCTGGCGCCGGCGGGGTAAACCTGGCCTCCCTAACCATCGCCGGTGGGGTAGACCTGGCCACCGTAGCCGGTTCCGGTGGTGTAGACCTGGCCTCCCTGACGATGCCGGCGGTGTAGACCTGGCCTTCCAAGCCAGCGCCGGTGGCATAGACCTGGCCTTCCTAGCCGGCGCCGGCGGCGTATACCTGGCTTCCCAAGCCGGCGGCGGAGGCGGCGTATACCTGGCCTCTCTAGGCGGCGCCGGCCGGGTAGACCTGTCCTCCCTAGCTGGCGCAGGCGGTGTAGACATGGCCTCCCTAGCCGGTGCCGGCGGGATAGACCTGGCTTCCCTAGCCTGCGCCGGCGGGGTAGTTCTGGCCTCCTTATCTGTCGCCGGCGAGGTAGACCTGGCCTCCCTGCCGGCGCCGGAAGGGTAGACCTGGCCTCCATAGCCGGCGCCGGCAAGTTAGACCTGGCCTCCCTGCTGGCACCAGCGGGGTAGACCTGGCCTCCCTAGCAGGCGCCGGCGGGGAAGATGTGGCCTCCCTGCCACCGCCGGCGGGGTAGACCTGGCCTCCCAAGCCAGCGCCGGCGGCGTAAAACTGGCCTCCCTAGCCGGCGCCGGTATAGTAGACATGGCCTCCTTAGCCGGCGCCGGCGGGGTAGACCTGGCCTCTGTAGCCGGCGACGGCGGGGTAGACCTGGCCTCCCTAGCCGGCTCCGGCGGGGTAGACCTGGCCTCCCAAGCTGGCGCCGGTGCGGTAGACATGGCTTCCTTAGCCGGCGCCGGTGGGGTAGACCTGGCCTCCATAGCCGGTGCCAGCGGGGTAGATCTGGCATTCCTAGCCGGCGCCGACAAGGAAGACCTGGCCTCCCTGCCGGCGCAGGCAGGGTAGACCTGGCCTCCGTAGCTGGCGCCAGCATGGTAGACCTGGCCTCCCAAGCCGGCGCCGGCGGAGTAAACCTGGCCTCTCAAGCCCGCGCCGGCGGCGTAGACCTGGCATCCCTAGCCGTCGTCGGCGTCATAGACATTGCCTTGCTAGCCGGCGCCGGCGTCATAGACTTGGCCTTCCTGCCGGCGCCGGCGGGGTAGACCTGGACACCCTGCCGGCGCCGGCAAGGAATACCTGGCCTCCCTGCCGGTGCCCGTGGCGTAGACCTGGCCTCCCTGCCGGCGCCGGCGGGGTAGACCTGTACTCCATAACCGGCGCCAGCATGGTAGACCTGGCCTCCCAAGCCGGCGCCGGTGGAGTAAACCTGGCCTCTCAAGCCCGCGCCGGTGGCGTAGACCTGGCATCCCTAGCCGTCGTCGGCGTCATAGACATTGCCTCACTAGCCGGCGCCGGCGTCATAGACTTGGCCTTCCTGCCGGCTCCGGCGGGGTAGACCTGGCCTCCGTAGCCGGCGCCAGTACGGTAGACTTGGCCTCTCTAGGCGGCGGCGGCCGGGTAGACCTCTCCTCTCTAGGCGGCGCAGGCCGGGTAGACTTGGCCTTCCTAGCTGGCGCCGGTGGGTTAGACCTGGCTTCCTTAGCCGGTGACGTCAAAGTAGAACTGGCCTCCCTGCTGGCGCCGGCGGGGTAGACCTGGCCTCCCAAGCCGCCCCCGGCGTCGTAGAGCTGGCATCCCTTGCCTGCGTCGGCGGCGCAGACATTGCCTCGCTAGCCGGCGCTGGCATGGTAGACCTGGCCTCCCCACCGGCGCCGTCGGGGTAGACCTGGCCTTCCTGCTGGCGCCGGCGGGTTAGACCTGGCCTCCCTGCCGGCGCCGGCGGGCTAGACCTGGCCTCCCTAGCCGGGGCCGGCGAGTTAGACCTGGCTTCCATGCCGGCGCCAGTGGGGTAGACGTGGACTCCCAAGCCGGCGCCGGCGAGTTAGACCTGGACTCCCTGCCGGCGCCAGCGGGGTAGACCTGGCCTCCCAAGCTGGCGCCGGCTGCGTATACATTGTCTTCCTAGCCGGCACCGGCGGGATAGACCTGGCCTCCCTAGCCGGCGCCGGCGGGGTAGACCTGGCCTCCCTATCCGGCGCCGTCGGGGTAGACCTGGCCTCCGTGCCGCCGCCGGCGGGGTAGACCTGGCCTCCCAAGCCGGCGCCGTCGGGGTAGACCTGGCCTCCGTGCCGCCGCCGGCGGGGTAGACCTGGCCTCCAAAGCCGGTGCAGGCGTCATAGACCTGGCCTCCCTAGCCGGCACCGGCGGCGTAGATCTGGGCTCCCTAGCCGTCGTCGGCGTCATAGACATTGCATCGATAGCGGGCGCCGGCGTCATAGACCTGGCCTCCCTGGCAGTCGTCGGCGTCATAGTATTGCCTCGCTAGCCGGCGCCGGCGGGGTAGACCTGGCCGCCAAAGCTGGTGCAGGCGTCATAGACCTGGCCTCCCTATCCGGCGTCGGCGCCGTAGACATTACCTCCCTAGCCGGCGCCGGCGGGGTAGACCTGGACACCCTGCCGGCGCCGGCAAGGAAGACCTGGCCTCCCTGCCGGTGCCGGTGGCGTAGACCTGGCCTTTCTAGTCGGCGCCGGCGGGGTAGATCTGGGTTCCCTAGCCGGCGCTGGCAAGGAAGACCTGGCCTCCCAAGCCGGCGCCGGCGGCGTAGACCTGGTCTCCCTATCAGGCGTCGGCGGCATAATCATTGCCTCCATAGCCGGCGCCGCCGGGTAGACCTGGCCTCCCTGCTGGTGCCCGCGTTGTAGACTTGGCCTCCCAAGCCGGCGCCGGCGGCGTAGAACTGGCCTCCCTAGGCGGCGCCGGTATAGTAGACCTGGCCTCCCAAGCCGGCGCCGGCGATGTAGACGTGGCCTCCTTAGCCGGCGCCAGCGGTGTAGACCTGGCCTCCATATCCAGCGCTGTCGTGGTAGACCTGGCCTCCCAAGCCGGCGCCAGCGAGTTAGACCTGGCCTCCGTAGCAGGCGCCGGCATCGTAGACCTGGCCTCCCTAGCCGGCGCCGGCGGGGTAGACTTGGCCTCCCTGCCGGCGCCGTCTGGGTACACCTTGCCTCCCAAGCCGGCGCCGTCGGCGTAGACATGGCCTCCATAGCCGGCGCTGGCACGGTAGTCCTGGCCTCCCAAGCCGGCACCGGTGGTGTAGACCTGGGCTCCCTAGCTGGCGCCGGCTGCGTATACATTGTCTTCCTAGCCGGCACCGGCGGGATACACCTGGCCTCCCTAGCCGGCACCAGCGGCGTAGACCTGGCCTCTGTAGCCGGCGTTGGTATAGTAGACGTGGCCTCCCTGCCGGCGCCGGCGGGGTAGACCTGGCCTCCCAAGCTGGCACCGCATGGTAGACCTGCCCTCCCTGCTGGTGCCGGCGGGGTAGACCTGGCCTCCCTAGCCGGCGCCGGCGGGGTATACATGGACTCCTTAGCCGGCGCCGACGTGGTAGAGCTCCCTCCATATCCAGTGCTGGCGTGTTAGACCTGGCCTCCCTGCCGGCGCCGGCGGGGTAGACCTGGCCTCCAAAGCCGGTGCAGGCGTCATAGACCTGGCCTCCCTAGCCGGTGCCGGCGGCGTAGATCTGGGCTCCCTAGCCGTCGTCGGCGTCATAGACATTGCCTCGCTAGCGGGCGCCGGCGTCATAGACCTGGCCTCCCTAGCCGGCGTCGGCGGCGTAGACCTGGCCTCCCTATCAGGCGTCGGCGGCATAAACATTGCCTCCATAGCCGGCGCAGGCAGGGTAGACCTGGCCTCCCAAGCCGGCACCGGCTGCGTAGACTTGGACTCCCTGCCGGCGCCGGCGGTGTAGACCTGGCCTCCCTAGCTGGAGCCAACGTGGTAGACCTGGCCTCCAAAGCCGGTGCCGGCGTCATGGACCTGGCCTCCCTAGCCGGCGCAGGCTGCGTAGACCTGGGCTTCCTATCCGACGTCGGCGTCATAGACATTGCCTCGCTACCGGGCGCCGGCCTCATAGACGTGGCCTCCCTAGCCGGCGCCGGCGGGGAAGACCTGGCCTCCCTGCCGGTGCCGGTGGCGTAGACCTGGCCTCCCTAGTAGGCGCCGGCGGGGTAGATCTGGGCTCCCTAGCCGGCGCCGGCAAGGAAGACCTGGCCTCCCAAGCCGGCGCCAACGAGTTAGACCTGGCCTCCGTAGCAGGCGCCGGCATCGTAGACCTGGCCTCCCTAGCCGGCGCCGGCGGGGTAGACTTGGCCTCCCTGCCGGCGCCGTCTGCGTACACCTTGCCTCCCAAGCCGGCGCCAGCGGCGTAGACCTGGCCTCCCTATCCGGCGCCGGCGGGGAAGACCTGGCCTCCCTAGCCGGCGCCGACATTGAAGACCTGGCCTACCAAGCCGGCGCCAGCGGGGTAGGCCTGGCCTCCCTAGCCGGCTTCGGCGGCGTAGACATTGCCTCCCTTGCCGGCGCCATCGAGGTAGACCTGGCCTCCCTGCCGGCGCCGGTGGGGTAGACCTGGCCTCCCTAGCCGGTGTCGGAGGCGTAGACATTGCCTCCCTTGCCGGTGCCTGCGGGATAGCCGTGGCCTCCCTAGCCGACACCGGCGTGGTAGACCTGGCTTCCCTAGCGGCACTGGCGAGTTAGACTTGGCCTCCATGTAGGCCCCAGCGGGGTAGACCTGGCCTCCCTAGCTGGCGCCGGCGTGGTAGACCTGTCCTTCGTAGCCGGCGCGGTCGGGGTAGACCTGGCATCCCTGCCGGCGCCAGCGGGGGAGACCTGGCCTCCCTGCCGGCACAGTTGCGGTAGACCTGGCCTCCCTAGCCGTCGTCGGCGCGGTAGACCTGGCCTTCGTATCCGGCGCCGTTGGGGTAGACCTGGCATCCCTGCCGACGCCAGCGGGGTACAATTGGCCTCTCTAGGCGGCGCCGGCCGGGTAGACTTCGCCTCCCTAGCTGGCGCCGGCGGGGTAGACCTGGCCTCCCTGCCGGCACCTGCGGGGTAGACCTGGCCTCCCAAGCCGAAGCCGGCGGGGTAGACCTGGCTTCCCTAGCGGCACCGGCGAGTTAGACTTGGCCTCCCTGTAGGCGCCAGCGGGGTAGACCTGGCCTCCCTAGCTGGCGCCGGCGCGGTAGACCTGGCCTTCGTAGCCGGCGCTGTCGGGGTAGACCTGGCATCCCTGCCGGCGCCAGCGGGGTAGACCTGGCCTCCCTAGCCGGCGCCGTCGTGGTACACATGGCATCCCTGCCGGCGCCAGCGGGGGAGACCTGGCCTCCCTGCCGGCACCGTCGGGGTAGACCCGGCCTCCCTAACCGCCTCGGCGCGGTAGACCTGGCCTTCGTAGCCGGCGCCGTCGGGGTAGACCTGGCCTCTCTGCCGGCGCCGGCGGGGTTGACATGGCCACCCAAGCCAGCGCCGGCGGCGTAGACCTGGGCTGCCTAGCCGGCCCCTGCGGGATAGACCTGGCCTCCCTGGCAGCGCCGGCGGGGTAGACCTGGCTTTTCAAACCAGCGCCGACGTCGTAGAGCTGGCCTCCCTAGCCGGTGCCGGCGGCGTAGACCTGGCCTCCCTGCCGGCGCCAGTGTCATAGACCTGGCCACCCTAGCCGGCGTCGGCGGCATAGACATTTCCTCTCTAGCTGGCGCCGGCGGGGTAGGTCTGGCCTCCCTAGCCGGCGCCGACAAGGAAGACGTAGCCTCCCTGCCGGCGGCGGGATATTAGACCTGGCCTCCCATGCCGGCGCTGGTGGCATAGACCTGGCCTCCCTAGCCCGCGTCGGCGGCGTAGACATTGCCTCCCTAGACGGCGCAGGTCGGGTAGACTTGGCCTCCCTGCCGGCGCCGGCGGGGTAGACCTGGCCTCCCAAGCTGGCACCGGCGGCGTAGACCTGGCCTCCCTAGCCGGTGCTGGCATGGTAGTCCTGGCCTCCCAAGCCGGCGCCGGTGGTGTAGACCTGGCCTCCCTAGCTGGCGCCGGCTGCGTATACATTGTCTTCCTAGCCGGCGTCGGCGGGGTAGAACTGGCCTCCCTAGCTGGCGACGGCATGGTAGACCTGACTCACAAGCCGGCGCCGGCGGCGTAGACATTGTCTTCCTAGCCTGTGCCTGCGAGATAGAACTGGCTCCCCTATCCGGCACCGGCGGCGAATACCTGGCCTCTCTAGGCGGCGCAGGCTGGGTAGACCTGGCTTCGCTAACCGGCACCAGCGGGGTAGACCTGGCCCCCCTAGCTGGCGCAGGCGGTGTATTCATTGTCTTCCTAGCCTGCACCGGCGGGATAGACTTGGCCTCCCTATCCGGGTAGGGCGAGGTAGACTTGGCCTCCCTAGCCGCGCCAGCGTGGTGGACCTGGCCTCCCAAGCCGGCGCCGTCTGGGTAGACCTGGCCTCCCAAGCCAGCGTCGGCGATGTAGACATTGCCTCCCTGGCCGGCGCCGTCGGCGTAGACCTGGCCACCCTGCCGGGGCCGGCGGGGTAGACCTGGCATCCCTGCCGGAGCCGGCGGCGTAGACCTGGCCTCCCAAGCCGGAGACGGTGGCGTAGACCTGGCCTCCCAAGCCGGCGCCGGCGGCGTAGACCTGGCCTTCCTAGCCGGCGCCGGTATATTAGACCTGGACTCGCTAGCCGTCTCCGGCGGGGTAGACCTGGCCTCCCTATCTGTGCCAGCGTGGTAGACCTGACCTCCCAAACTGGCGCCGGCGGGGTAGGCATGGCGTCCTTAGCCGGCGCCGGCGGGGTAGACCTGGCCTCCCTAGCTGGCGCCAGCTATGTATACATTGTCTTCCTAGCCGGTGCCGTCGGGGTAGACCTGGCCTCCCAAGCCGTCGTCGGCATCATAGACCTGGCCTCCCTAGCCGGCGCCGGCGGAGTAGATCTGGCCTCCCTAGCCGGCGCTGAAAAGGAAGACCTAGCCTCCCTGCTGGAGCCGGCGGGGTAGACCTGGCCTCCCTGCCGGCGCCGCCGGGGTAGACCTGGCCTCTGTAGCCGGCGCCGGCATGATAGACCTGGCCTCAGAAGCCGGCGCCGGTGGGGTAGACCTGGCCTCAGAAGCCGGCGCCGGTGGGGTAGACCTGGACACCCTGGCGGAGCCGGAAAGGTAGACCTGGCCTCCCTGCCGGCGCCGGTGGCGTAGACTTGTACACCCTGTCGGCGCCGCAAGGAAGACCTGGCCTCCCTGCCGGCGCCGGCTGGGTAGACCTGGCCTCCATATCCGGCGACGACGGGGTAGACCTGGCCTCCATATCCGGTGGACGGCGGGGTAGACCTGGCCTCCCAAGCCGGCGCCGGCGTCATTGACCTGGCCTCCCTAGCCGGCATCGGCAGCGTAGACTTTTCCTCCCCAGCACGAGCCGACGGGGTAGACATGGACACACTGCCAGCGCCGGCAAAGAAGAACAGAACTCCCTGCCGGCGCCGGTGGCTTAGATCTGGCCTCCCTAGTCGGCGTCGGCGGGGTAGACCTGGCCTCCCTGCCGGCGCTGGAGTCGTAGACCTGGCCTCCCATGCCGGCGCCGGCGGGGTAGACCTGGCCTCCCAAGCCGGCGCCGGCGGCATAGACCTGGCCTCCCAAGCCGGCGCCGGCGGGGTAGACCTGGCCTCTCAAGCCTGCGCCGGCAGCGTAGACATTGTCTTCCTAGCTGGCGCCGGCGCGATAGACCTGGCCTCCCTAGCCGGCGCCGTCGAGTTAGACCTGGCCTCCGTAGCCGGTGCCGGCGGGGCAGACCTGGCCTCCCTGCTGGCGCCGGCGGGGTAGACCTGGCCTCGCTAGCCGGCGCCGGCGGGGTAGACCTGGCCTCCTTAGCTGGCGTTGGCTGCGTATACATTTTCTTCCTATCCGGCGCCGGCGGGATAGACCTGGGCTCCGTAGCCGGCGCCGGCAGGGTAGACCTGGCCTCCCTAGCTGGCGTCGGCAGCGTAGACATTGCCTCCCAAGCCAGCGCCAGTGGGGTAGACCTGGCCTCTCTAGGCGGCGCCGGCCGGGTATACTTGGCCTCTCAAGCCAGCGCCAGAGGCGTAGAACTGGCCTTCCTAGTTGGCGCTGGCAGGTTAGAACTGGTCTCCCTACCCGTCACCGGCAGGGTTGACCTGGCCTCTCTGCCGGCCCCGGCGACGTAGACCTGGCCTCCCTAGCCGGCGTCGGCAGCGTAGACCTGGACTCCCTAGCTGGCGCCAGCAGCGTAGATATTGTCTTCCTAGCCGACGCCGGCGGCATAAACCTGGCCTCCCTGCCGGCGCCGGCGTGGTAGACCAGGCCTCCGTAGGCGGTGCCAGCAGGTTATACCTGGCCTCCCTAGCCAGCGTCGGCGGCGTACACATTTCCTCGCTCGCCGGCACCGGCGGTGTAGACCTGGCCTCCCTAGCCGTCGTCGGCGTCATAGACATTGCATCGCTAGCGGGCGCCGGCGTCATAGACCTGGCCTCCCTGGCAGTCGTCGGCGTCATAGTATTGCCTCGCTAGCCGGCGCCGGCGTCATAGACCTGGCCTCCCGAGCCGGCGCCGGCGGGGTAGACCTGGCCTCCCTGCCGGTGCCGGCAGTATAGACCTGGACTCCCAAGCCGGCGCCGGCGGCGTATACATTGTCTTCCTAGCCGGCGCCGGCGGGATAAACGTGGCCTCCGTAGCCAGCGCCGGCGGGGTAGACCTGGGCTCCCTAGCCGGCGCTGGCGTGGTAGACCTGGCCTCCCTGCCGGCGCCGGCGGGGTAGACCTGGCCTCCCAAGCTGGCACCGGCGACGTAGACCTGGCCTCCCTAGCCGGCGCTGCCATGGTAGTCCTGGCCTCCCAAGCCGGCACCGGTGGTGTAGACCTGGCCTCCCTAGCTGGCGCCGGCTGCGTATACATTGTCTTCCTAGCCGGCACCGGCGGGATAGACCTGGCCTCCCAAGCCGGCGCCGGCGGCGTAGACCTGGCCTCCCTGCCGGCGCCGGTGTAGTAGACCTGGAGTCCCAAGCCGGCGCCGGTGGGGTAGACCTGGCCTCCCCGCCGGCGCCATCGGGGTAGACCTGGCCTCCCTGCTGGCGTTGGCGGGGTAGACCTAGCCTCCCAAGGCAGCGGCGGCGGCGTAGACCTGGCCTCTCAAGCCGGCGCCGGCGGCGTAGACATTGCCTCCCTAGCCAGCGCCGGCGCGGTAGACCTGGCCTCCGTAGCCGGCGCCGGCGGGGTAGACCTGGCCTCCAATGCTGGTGCCGGCGTCATAGACCTGGCCTCCAAGCCGGCGCCGGTGGTGTAGACCTGGCCTCCCTAGCTGGCGCCGGATACGTATACATTGCCTTCTTAGCCGGCGCTGGTGGGGTAGACCTGGCCTCCCAAGCCGGCGCCGGCGGCATAGACATTGCCTCGCTAGCCGGCTCTGGCGGGGTAGACCTGGCCTCCCAAGCCGATGCCGGCATCGTAGACCTGGCCTCCCTAGCCGTCGGCGGCGGCATAGACATTGCCTCGCTAGCCGAATCTGGCGTGGTAGACCTGGCCTCCCTGCCGGCGCTGGAATCGTAGACCTGGCCTCCGAAGCCGTCGCCGGCGGGGTAGACCTGGTCTCTGTAGCCGGCGCCGGCATGATAGACCTGGCCTCAGAAGCCGGCGCCGGTGGGGTAGACCTGGACACCCTGGCGGCGCCGGCAAGGTAGACCTGGCCTCCCTGCCGGAGCCGGTGGCACAGACTTGTACACCCTGTCGGCGCTGCAAGGAAGACCTGGCCTCCCTGCCGGCGCCGGTGGTGTAGACCTGGCCTCCCAAGCCGCCGCCGGCGGGGTAGACATGGCCTCCTTAGCCGGTGCCGGCTGGGTAGACATGGCCTCCATATCCGGCGACGACGGCGTAGACCTGGCCTCCATATCCGGTGACGGCGGGGTAGACCTGGCCTCCCTACCGGCGCCGGCGTCATTGACCTGGCCTCCCTAGCCGGCATCGGCAGCATAGACTTTTCCTCCCTAGCACGAGCCGACGGGGTAGACATGGACACCCTGCCAGCGCCGGCAAAGAAGAACAGAACTCCCTGCCGGCGCCGGTGGCTTAGATCTGGCCTCCCTAGTCGGCGTCGGCGGGGTAGACCTGGCCTCCCAAGCTGGCGCCATCGGGGTAGACCTGGCCTCCCTAGCCGGCGTCGGCGGCATACACCTGGACTCCGTAGCCGGCGCCGGAGTGGTAGACCTGGCCTCCCTGCTGGCGCCGGCAGCGTAGACCTGGCCTCCCTAGCCACCGCCGGCGGGGTAGACCTGGCCTCCCTAGCTGGCGCCGGCGGCGTATACATTGTCTTCCTAACCGGCGCCGGCGGAATAGACCTGGACTCCCTAGCCGGCGCCGGAGGGGTAGACCTGGGCTTCATAGCCGGCGCCGTCGGTGTACACCTGGCAACTCTGCCGGCGCTGCCGGGGTAGACCTGGCCTCCCTGCAGGCGTTGGCGGGGTAGACCTGGCCTCCCTAGCCGGCGCCGGTGAGTTAGACCTGGCCTCCCTGCCAGCGCCGGCGGGGTAGACCTGGCCTCCCAAGCCGGCGCCGTCTGGGTAGACATGGCCTCCCTAGCCAGCGTCGGCGATGTAGACATTGCCTCCCTGGCCGGCGCCGTCGGCGTAGACCTGGCCTCCCTGCCGGGGCCCGCAGGGTAGACCTGGCATTCCTGCCGGCACCGGCAGCGTAGACCTGACCTCCCAAGCCGGAGACGGTGGCGTAGACCTGGCCTCCCAAGCCGGCGCCGGCGGCGTAGACCTGGCCTTCCTAGCCGGCGCCGGTATATTAGACCTGGACTCGCTAGCCGTCTCCGGCGGGGTAGACCTGGCCTCCCTATCTGTGCCAGCGTGGTAGACCAGACCTCCCAAACTGGCGCCGGCGGGGTAGACATGGCCTCCATATCCGGTGAACGGCGGTGTAGACCTGTCCTCCCTAGCCGGCGCCGAAAATGAAGACCTAGCCTCCCTGCCGGAGCCGGCGGGGTAGACCTGGCCTCCCTGCCGGCGCCGCCGGGGGAGACCTGGACTCTGTAGCCGGCGCCGGCGGGGAAGAACTGGCCTCAGAAGCCGGCGCCGGTGGGGTAGACCTGGACACCCTGGCGGCGCCGGCAAGGTAGACCTGGCCTCCCTGCCGGCGCCGGTGGCGTAGACTTGTACACCCTGTCGGCGCCGCAAGGAAGACCTGGCCTCCCTGCCGGCGCCGGATGCGTATACATTGTCTTCCTAGTCGGCTCCGGTGGGGTAGACCTCGCCTCTCTAGGCGGCGCCGGCGGCGTAGACCTGGCCTCCCTGCTGGCGTCGGCGTGGTAGACCTGGCCTCCCTGCCATCGCCGGCGGAGTAGACCTGGCCTCCCAAGCCAGCGCCGGCGGCGTACACCCGGCCTCCCAAGCCGGCGTCGGAGGCGTAGACATTGCCTCCCTTGCCGGTGCCTGCGGGATAGCCGTGGCCTCCCTAGCCAACGCTGGCGGGGTAGACCTGGCTTCCCTAGCCGGCACCGGCGAGTTAGACTTGGCCTACCTGCCGGCGCCAGCGGGGTAGACCTGGCCTCCCTAGACGGCGCCGGCATGGTAGAACTGGTCTCCCAAGCCGGCGCCTGTGGGGTAGACCTGGCCTCCCTAGCTGCCGCCGGATGCATATACATTGTCTTCCTAGTCGGCGCCGGTGGTGTAGACCTGGCCTCCCTAGCTGGCGCCGGATACGTATACATTGTCTTCTTAGCGGGCGCTGGTGGTGTAGACCTGGCCTCCCAAGCCGGTGCCGGCGGCGTAGACCTGGCCTTCCTAGCCGGCGCCTAAAAGGAAGATCTAGCCTCCCTGCTGGAGCCGGCGGGGTAGACCTGGCCTCCCTGCCGGCGCCGCCGGGGTAGACCTGGCCTCTGTAGCCGGCGCCGGCATGATAGACCTGGCCTCAGAAGCCGGCGCCGGTGGGGTAGACCTGGACACCCTGGCGGAGCCGGCAAGGTAGACCTGGCCTCCCTGCCGGCGCCGGTGGCGTAGACTTGTACACCCTGTCGGCACCGCAAGGAAGACCTGGCCTCCCTGCCGGCGCCGGCTGGGTAGACCTGGCCTCCATATCCGGCGACGACGGGGTAGACCTGGCCTCCATATCCGGTGGACGGCGGGGTAGACCTGGCCTCCCAAGCCGGCGCCGGCGTCATTGACCTGGCCTCCCTAGCCGGCATCGGCAGCGTAGACTTTTCCTCCCTAGCACGAGCCGACGGGGTAGACATGGACACCCTGCCAGCACCGGCAAAGAAGAACAGAACTCCCTGCCGGCGCCGGTGGATTAGATCTGGCCTCCCAAGCCGGCGCCTGTGGGGTAGACCTGGCCTCCCTAGCTGCCGCCGGATGCATATACATTGTCTTCCTAGTCGGCGCTGGCGGGGTAGACCTGGCCTCCCAAGCCGATGCCGGCGTCGTAGACCTGGCCTCCCTAGCCGTCGTCGTCGGCATAGACATTGCCTCGCTAGCCGGCGCTGGCGGGGTAGACCTGGCCTCCCTGCCGGCGCCGGCGGGGTAGACCTGGCCTCCCAAGCTGGCACCGGCGACGTAGACCTGGCCTCCCTAGCCGGCGCTGCCATGGTAGTCCTGGCCTCCCAAGCCGGCGCCGGTGGTGTAGACCTGGCCTCCCTAGCTGGTGCCGGCTGCGTATACATTGTCTTCCTAGCCGGCACCGGCGGGATAGACCTGGCCTCCCTAGCCGGCACCAGCGGCGTAGACCTGGCCTCCCTGCCGGAGCCGGCGGTGTAGACCTGGCCTCCCAAGCCGGCGCCGGCGGCGTAGACCTGGCCTCCCTGCCGGCGCCGGTGTAGTAGACCTGGAGTCCCAAGCCGGCGCCGGTGGGGTAGACCTGGCCTCCCCGCCGGCGCCATCGGGGTAGACCTGGCCTCCCTGCTGGCGTTGGCGGGGTAGACCTAGCCTCCCAAGGCAGCGGCGGCGGCGTAGACCTGGCCTCTCAAGCCGGCGCCGGCGGCGTAGACATTGCCTCCCTAGCCAGCGCCGGCGCGGTAGACCTGGCCTCCGTAGCCGGCGCCGGCGGGGTAGACCTGGCCTCCAATGCTGGTGCCGGCGTCATAGACCTGGCCTCCAAGCCGGCGCCGGTGGTGTAGACCTGGCCTCCCTAGCTGGCGCCGGATACGTATACATTGCCTTCTTAGCCGGCGCTGGTGGGGTAGACCTGGCCTCCCAAGCCGGCGCCGGCGGCATAGACATTGCCTCGCTAGCCGGCTCTGGCGGGGTAGACCTGGCCTCCCAAGCCGATGCCGGCATCGTAGACCTGGCCTCCCTAGCCGTCGGCGGCGGCATAGACATTGCCTCGCTAGCTGAATCTGGCGTGGTAGACCTGGCCTCCCTGCCGGCGCCGGTGGCACAGACTTGTACACCCTGTCGGCGCCGCAAGGAAGACCTGGCCTCCCTGCCGGCGCCGGTGGTGTAGACCTGGCCTCCCAAGCCGCCGCCGGCGGGGTAGACATGGCTTCCTTAGCCGGTGCCGGCTGGGTAGACATGGCCTCCATATCCGGCGACGATGGCGTAGACCTGGCCTCCATATCCGGTGACGGCGGGGTAGACCTGGCCTCCCAAGCCGGCGCCGGCGTCATTGACCTGGCCTCCCTAGCCGGCATCGGCAGCGTAGACTTTTCTTCCCTAGCACGAGCCGACGGGGTAGACATGGACACCCTGCCAGCGCCGGCAAAGAAGAACAGAACTCCCTGCCGGCGCCGGTGGCTTAGATCTGGCCTCCCTAGTCGGCGTCGGCGGGGTAGACCTGGCCTCCCAAGCTGGCGCCATCGGGGTAGACCTGGCCTCCCTAGCTGGCGAGGGCGGCGTATACATTGTCTTCCTAACCGGCGCCGGCGGAATAGACCTGGACTCCCTAGCCGGCGCCGGACGGGTAGACCTGGGCTTCATAGCCGGCGCCGTCGGTGTACACCTGGCAACTCTGCCGGCGCCGGCGGGGTAGACCTGGCCTCCCTGCAGGCGTTGGCGGGGTAGACCTGGCTTCCCTAGCCGGCGCCGGTGAGTTAGACCTGGCCTCCCTAGCTGCCGCCGGATGCATATACATTGTCTTCCTAGTCGGCGCCGGTGGTGTAGACCTGGCCTCCCTAGCTGGCGCCGGATACGTATACATTGTCTTCTTAGCGGGCGCTGGTGGTGTAGAACTGGCCTCCCAAGCCGGTGCCGGCGGCGTAGACCTGGCCTCCCTAGCCGGCGCCTAAAAGGAAGATCTAGCCTCCCTGCTGGAGCCGGCGGGGTAGACCTGGCCTCCCTGCCGGCGCCGCCGGGGTAGACCTGGCCTCTGTAGCCGGCGCCGGCATGATAGACCTGGCCTCAGAAGCCGGCGCCGGTGGGGTAGACCTGGACACCCTGGCGGAGCCGGCAAGGTAGACCTGGCCTCCCTGCCGGCGCCGGTGGCGTAGACTTGTACACCCTGTCGGCGCCGCAAGGAAGACCTGGCCTCCCTGCCGGCGCCGGCTGGGTAGACCTGGCCTCCATATCCAGCGACGACGGGGTAGACCTGGCCTCCATATCCGGTGGACGGCGGGGTAGACCTGGCCTCCCAAGCCGGTTCCGGTGGTGTAGCCCTGGCCTCCCTAGCTGGCGCCGGCGGCGTAGAACTGGCCTCCCTAGCCGGCGCCGGTATAGTAGACCTGGTCTCCCTAGCCGGCGCTGGCGTGGTAGACCTGGCCTCCCTAGCTGGCGTTGCATGGTAGACCTGGCATCCCAAGCCGGCGCCGGTGGTGTAGACCTGGCCTCCCTAGCTGGCGCCGGATACGTATACATTGTCTTCTTAGCGGGCGCTGGTGGTGTAGACCTGGCCTCCCTAGCCGGCGCCGAAAAGGAAGACCTAGCCTCCCTGCTGGAGCCGGCGGGGTAGACCTGGCCTCCCTGCCGGCGCCGCCGGGGTAGACCTGGCCTCTGTAGCCGGCGCCGGCATGATAGACCTGGCCTCAGAAGCCGGCGCCGGTGGGGTAGACCTGGACACTCTGGCGGAGCCGGCAAGGTAGACCTGGCCTCCCTGCCGGCGCCGGTGGCGTAGACTTGTACACCCTGTCGGCGCCGCAAGGAAGACCTGGCCTCCCTGCCGGCGCCGGCTGGGTAGACCTGGCCTCCATATCCGGCGACGACGGGGTAGACCTGGCCTCCATATCCGGTGGACGGCGGGGTAGACCTGGCCTCCCAAGCCGGCGCCGGCGTCATTGACCTGGCCTCCCTAGCCGGCATCGGCAGCGTAGACTTTTCCTCCCTAGCACGAGCCGACGGGGTAGACATGGACACCCTGCCAGCACCGGCAAAGAAGAACAGAACTCCCTGCCGGCGCCGGTGGATTAGATCTGGCCTCCCAAGCCGGCGCCTGTGGGGTAGACCTGGCCTCCCTAGCTGCCGCCGGATGCATATACATTGTCTTCCTAGTCGGCGCTGGCGGGGTAGACCTGGCCTCCCAAGCCGATGCCGGCGTCGTAGACCTGGCCTCCCTAGCCGTCGTCGTCGGCATAGACATTGCCTCGCTAGCCGGCGCTGGCGGGGTAGACCTGGCCTCCCTAGCCGGCGCCGGTATAGTAGACCTGGTCTCCCTAGCCGGCGCTGGCGTGGTAGACCTGGCCTCCCTAGCTGGCGTTGCATGGTAGACCTGGCATCCCAAGCCGGCGCCGGTGGTGTAGACCTGGCCTCCCTAGCTGGCGCCGGATACGTATACATTGTCTTCTTAGCGGGCGCTGGTGGTGTAGACCTGGCCTCCCTAGCCGGCGCCGAAAAGGAAGACCTAGCCTCCCTGCTGGAGCCGGCGGGGTAGACCTGGCCTCCCTGCCGGCGCCGCCGGGGTAGACCTGGCCTCTGTAGCCGGCGCCGGCATGATAGACCTGGCCTCAGAAGCCGGCGCCGGTGGGGTAGACCTGGACACCCTGGCGGAGCCGGCAAGGTAGACCTGGCCTCCCTGCCGGCGCCGGTGGCGTAGACTTGTACACCCTGTCGGCGCCGCAAGGAAGACCTGGCCTCCCTGCCGGCGCCGGCTGGGTAGACCTGGCCTCCATATCCGGCGACGACGGGGTAGACCTGGCCTCCATATCCGGTGGACGGCGGGGTAGACCTGGCCTCCCAAGCCGGCGCCGGCGTCATTGACCTGGCCTCCCTAGCCGGCATCGGCAGCGTAGACTTTTCCTCCCTAGCACGAGCCGACGGGGTAGACATGGACACCCTGCCAGCACCGGCAAAGAAGAACAGAACTCCCTGCCGGCGCCGGTGGATTAGATCTGGCCTCCCAAGCCGGCGCCTGTGGGGTAGACCTGGCCTCCCTAGCTGCCGCCGGATGCATATACATTGTCTTCCTAGTCGGCGCTGGCGGGGTAGACCTGGCCTCCCAAGCCGATGCCGGCGTCGTAGACCTGGCCTCCCTAGCCGTCGTCGTCGGCATAGACATTGCCTCGCTAGCCGGCGCTGGCGGGGTAGACCTGGCCTCCCTAGCCGGCGCCGGTATAGTAGACCTGGTCTCCCTAGCCGGCGCTGGCGTGGTAGACCTGGCCTCCCTAGCTGGCGTTGCATGGTAGACCTGGCATCCCAAGCCGGCGCCGGTGGTGTAGACCTGGCCTCCCTAGCTGGCGCCGGATACGTATACATTGTCTTCTTAGCGGGCGCTGGTGGTGTAGACCTGGCCTCCCTAGCCGGCGCCGAAAAGGAAGACCTAGCCTCCCTGCTGGAGCCGGCGGGGTAGACCTGGCCTCCCTGCCGGCGCCGCCGGGGTAGACCTGGCCTCTGTAGCCGGCGCCGGCATGATAGACCTGGCCTCAGAAGCCGGCGCCGGTGGGGTAGACCTGGCCTCCCTAGCCGGCGCCGGCGGCGTAGACCTGGCCTCCCTAGCCGGTGCTGGCATGGTAGTCCTGGCCTCCCAAGCTGGCGCCGGTGTTGTAGACCTGGCCTCCCTAGCTGGCGCCGGCTGCGTATACATTGTCTTCCTAGCCGCCGCCGGCGGGATAATCCTGGCCTCCGTAGCCAGCGCCGGCGGGGTAGACCTGGTCTCCCTGGCCGGCGCTGGCGTGGTAGACCTGGCCTCCCTGCCGGCGCCGGCGGGGTAGACCTGGCTTCCCAAGCTGGCGCCAGCGTGGTAGACTTGGCCTCCTTACCGGCGCCTGCAGTGTAGACCTGGACTCCCTGCCGGCGCCAGCGGGATGGACCTGGCCTCCCTAGCCGGCGCCGGCAGGGTGGACCTGGCCTCCCTGCCGGTGCCGGCGGGGTAGACCTGGCCACCCAAGCCAGCGCCGGCGGCGTAAACCTGGGCTGCCTAGCCGGCCCCTGCGGGATAGACCTGGCCTCCCTGGCAGCGCCGGCGGGGTAGACCTGGCTTTTCAAACCAGCGCCGACGTCGTAGAGCTGGCCTCCCTGCTGGCGATGGCGGGGTAGACCTAGCCTCCCAAGGCAGCGCCGGCGGCGTAGACCTGGCCTCCCAAGCTGGCGCCGGCGGCGTAGACATTGCCTCCCTAGCCAGCGCCGGCGCGGTAGACCTGTCCTCCGTAGCCGGCACCGGCAGGGTAGACCTGGCCTCCCTAGCCGTCGTCGTCGGCATAGACATTGCCTCGCTAGCCGGCGCTGGCGGGGTAGACCTGGCCTCCCAAGCCGATGCCGGCGTCGTAGACCTGGCATCCCTAGCTGTCGTCGGCGGCATAGACATTGCCTCGCTAGCCGGCGCTGGCGTGGTAGACCTGGCCTCCCTGCCGGCGCTGGAGTCGTAGACCTGGCCTCCCATGCCGGCGCCGGCGGGGTAGACCTGGCCTTGCTAGCCGGCGCCGGCGGGGTAGACCTGGCCTCCTTAGCTGGCGTTGGCTGCGTATAAATTTTCTTCCTATCCGGCGCCGGCAGGATAGACCTGGGCTCCGTAGCCGGCGCCGGCGGGGTAGACCTGGCCTCCCTAGCTGGCGTCGGTGGCGTAGACATTGCCTCCCTAGCCGGCGCCGGTATAGTAGACCTGGCCTCCAAATCCGGCACCGGTGGGGTAGACCTGGCCTCTCAAGCCTGCGCCGGCAGCGTAGACATTGTCTTCCTAGCTGGCGCCGGCGCGATAGACCTGGCCTCCCTGCATGCGCCCGCGGGGTAGACCTGGCCTCCCTAGCCGGCGTCTACGGCGTACACATTGCCTCCCTAGCCGGCGCCGGTATAGTAGACCTGGACTCCCAAGCCGGCGCCGGTGGGGTAGACCTGGCCTCGGTAGCCGGCGCCGGCGGTGTAGACCTGGCCTCTCTACCCGGCGCTGGCGTGGTAGACCTGGCCTCCCAAGCCGGCGCCGGCGGGGTAGAAATGGCCTCCTTAGCCGTCGCCGGCGGAGTAGACCTGGCCTCCATATCCCGCGATGGCAGGCTAGACCTGGCCTCCCTGCCAGCGCCGGCGGGGTAGACCTGACCAACCAAGCCGGCGCCGGCATCGTAGACCTGGCCTCCCTATCAGGCGTCAGCGGCATAATCATTGCCTCCATAGCCGGCGCCAGCGGGGTAGACCTGGCCTCCCAAGGCGGCGCCAGGGTCATAGACCTGGCCTCCCTAGCCGGCGTCGGCGGCGTAGACATTGCCTCCCTAGCCGGCGCAGGTCGGGTAGACTTGGCCTCCCTAGCTGGCGCCGGTGGGTTAGACCTGGCCTCCGTAGCCGGTGCCAGCGGGGTAGACCTGGCCTCCGTACCCGGTGCCGGCAGGGTATCCCTGGCCTCCCTAACCGGCGTCGGCGGCGTACACATTTCCTCGCTTGCCGGCGCCAGCGGTGTAGACCTGGCCTCCCTGCTGGCGCCAGAGGGGTAGACCTGGCCTCCCAAGCCGGCGCCGGCGTGGTAGACCTGGCCTCCTTACCGGCGCCTGCAGTGTAGACCTGGACTCCCTGCCGGCGCCAGCGGGATGGACCTGGCCTCCCTAGCCGGCGCCGGCAGGGTGGACCTGGCCTCCCTGCCGGTGCCGGCGGGGTAGACCTGGCCACCCAAGCCAGCGCCGGCGGCGTAGACCTGGGCTGCCTAGCCGGCCCCTGCGGGATAGACCTGGCCTCCCTGGCAGCACCGGCGGGGTAGACCTGGCTTTTCAAACCAGCGCCGACGTCGTAGACCTGGCCTCCCAAGCTGGCGCCGGCGGCGTAGACATTGCCTCCCTAGACGGCGCAGGTCGGGTAGACTTGGCCTCCCTGCCAGCGCCGGCAGTATAGACCTGGCCTCCCTAGCCGGCGCCGGCGGCGTAGACCTGGCCTCCCTAGCCGGTGCTGGCATGGTAGTCCTGGCCTCCCAAGCTGGCGCCGGTGTTGTAGACCTGGCCTCCCTAGCTGGCGCCGGCTGCGTATACATTGTCTTCCTAGCCGCCGCCGGCGGGATAATCCTGGCCTCCGTAGCCAGCGCCGGCGGGGTAGACCTGGTCTCCCTGGCCGGCGCTGGCGTGGTAGACCTGGCCTCCCTGCCGGCGCCGGCGGGGTAGACCTGGCTTCCCAAGCTGGCGCCAGCGTGGTAGACTTGGCCTCCTTACCGGCGCCTGCAGTGTAGACCTGGACTCCCTGCCGGCGCCAGCGGGATGGACCTGGCCTCCCTAGCCGGCGCCGGCAGGGTGGACCTGGCCTCCCTGCCGGTGCCGGCGGGGTAGACCTGGCCACCCAAGCCAGCGCCGGCGGCGTAAACCTGGGCTGCCTAGCCAGCCCCTGCGGGATAGACCTGGCCTCCCTGGCAGCGCCGGCGGGGTAGACCTGGCTTTTCAAACCAGCGCCGACGTCGTAGAGCTGGCCTCCCTGCTGGCGATGGCGGGGTAGACCTAGCCTCCCAAGGCAGCGCCGGCGGCGTAGACCTGGCCTCCCAAGCTGGCGCCGGCGGCGTAGACATTGCCTCCCTAGCCAGCGCCGGCGCGGTAGACCTGTCCTCCGTAGCCGGCACCGGCAGGGTAGACCTGGCCTCCCTAGCCGTCGTCGTCGGCATAGACATTGCCTCGCTAGCCGGCGCTGGCGGGGTAGACCTGGCCTCCCAAGCCGATGCCGGCGTCGTAGACCTGGCATCCCTAGCTGTCGTCGGCGGCATAGACATTGCCTCGCTAGCCGGCGCTGGCGTGGTAGACCTGGCCTCCCTGCCGGCGCTGGAGTCGTAGACCTGGCCTCCCATGCCGGCGCCGGCGGGGTAGACCTGGCCTTGCTAGCCGGCGCCGGCGGGGTAGACCTGGCCTCCTTAGCTGGCGTTGGCTGCGTATAAATTTTCTTCCTATCCGGCGCCGGCAGGATAGACCTGGGCTCCGTAGCCGGCGCCGGCGGGGTAGACCTGGCCTCCCTAGCTGGCGTCGGTGGCGTAGACATTGCCTCCCTAGCCGGCGCCGGTATAGTAGACCTGGCCTCCAAATCCGGCACCGGTGGGGTAGACCTGGCCTCTCAAGCCTGCGCCGGCAGCGTAGACATTGTCTTCCTAGCTGGCGCCGGCGCGATAGACCTGGCCTCCCTGCATGCGCCCGCGGGGTAGACCTGGCCTCCCTAGCCGGCGTCTACGGCGTACACATTGCCTCCCTAGCCGGCGCCGGTATAGTAGACCTGGACTCCCAAGCCGGCGCCGGTGGGGTAGACCTGGCCTCGGTAGCCGGCGCCGGCGGTGTAGACCTGGCCTCTCTACCCGGCGCTGGCGTGGTAGACCTGGCCTCCCAAGCCGGCGCCGGCGGGGTAGAAATGGCCTCCTTAGCCGTCGCCGGCGGAGTAGACCTGGCCTCCATATCCCACGATGGCAGGCTAGACCTGGCCTCCCTGCCAGCGCCGGCGGGGTAGACCTGACCAACCAAGCCGGCGCCGGCATCGTAGACCTGGCCTCCCTATCAGGCGTCAGCGGCATAATCATTGCCTCCATAGCCGGCGCCAGCGGGGTAGACCTGGCCTCCCAAGGCGGCGCCAGGGTCATAGACCTGGCCTCCCTAGCCGGCGTCGGCGGCGTAGACATTGCCTCCCTAGCCGGCGCAGGTCGGGTAGACTTGGCCTCCCTAGCTGGCGCCGGTGGGTTAGACCTGGCCTCCGTAGCCGGTGCCAGCGGGGTAGACCTGGCCTCCGTACCCGGTGCCGGCAGGGTATCCCTGGCCTCCCTAGCCGGCGTCGGCGGCGTACACATTTCCTCGCTTGCCGGCGCCAGCGGTGTAGACCTGGCCTCCCTGCTGGCGCCAGAGGGGTAGACCTGGCCTCCCAAGCCGGCGCCGGCGTGGTAGACCTGGCCTCCTTACCGGCGCCTGCAGTGTAGACCTGGACTCCCTGCCGGCGCCAGCGGGATGGACCTGGCCTCCCTAGCCGGCGCCGGCAGGGTGGACCTGGCCTCCCTGCCGGTGCCGGCGGGGTAGACCTGGCCACCCAAGCCAGCGCCGGCGGCGTAGACCTGGGCTGCCTAGCCGGCCCCTGCGGGATAGACCTGGCCTCCCTGGCAGCACCGGCGGGGTAGACCTGGCTTTTCAAACCAGCGCCGACGTCGTAGACCTGGCCTCCCTAGCCCGCGTCGGCGGCGTAGACATTGCCTCCCTAGACGGCGCAGGTCGGGTAGACTTGGCCTCCCTGCCAGCGCCGGCAGTATAGACCTGGCCTCCCTAGCCGGCGCCGGCGGCGTAGACCTGGCCTCCCTAGCCGGCGCCGGCGGAGTAGATCTGGCCTCCCTAGCCGGCGCAGAAAAGGAAGACCTAGCCTCCCTGCTGGTGCCGGCGGCGTAGACCTGGCCTCCCTGCCGGCGCCGCTGGGGTAGACCTGGCCTCTGTATCTGGCGCCGGCATGATAGACCTGGCCTCAGAAGCCGGCGCCGGTGGGGTAGACCTGGACACCCTGGCGGCGCCGGCAAGGTAGACCTGGCCTCCATAGCCGATGCCGGCGGGGTAGATCTGGCCTCCCTAGCCGTCGGCGGCGGCATAGACATTGGCTCGTTAGCCGGCGCTGGCGTGGTAGACCTGGCCTCCGTAGCCGGCGCTGGAGTCGTAGACCTGGCCTCCCAAGCCGGCGCCTGTGGGGTAGACCTGGCCTCCCTAGCTGCCGCCGGATGCGTATACATTGTCTTCCTAGTCGGCGCCGGTGGGGTAGACCTCGCCTCTCTAGGCGGCGCCGGCGGCGTAGACCTGGCCTCCCTGCTGGCGTCGGCGTGGTAGACTTGGCCTCCCTGCCATCGCCGGCGGAGTAGACCTGCCTCCCAAGCCAGCGCCGGCGGCGTACACCCGGCCTCCCAAGCCGGCGTCGGAGGCGTAGACATCGCCTCCCTTGCCGGTGCCTGCGGGATAGCCGTGGCCTCCCTAGCCGACGCCGGCGGGGTAGACCTGGCTTCCCTAGCCGGCACCGGCGAGTTAGACTTGGCCTACCTTCCGTCGCCAGCGGGTTAGACCTGGCCTCCCTAGCCGTCGTCGGCGTTATAGACATTGCCTCGGTAGCCGGCGCCGGCGGGGTAGTCCTGGCCTCCAATGCTGGTGCCGGCGTCATAGACCTGGCCTCCAAGCCGGTGCCCGTGGTGTAGACCTGGCCTCCCTAGCTGGCGCCGGATATGTATACATTGTCTTCTTAGCCGGCGCTGGTGGTGTAGACCTGGCCTCCCAAGCCGGCGCCGGCGGCGTAGACCTGGCCTCCCTAGCCGTCGGCGACGGCATAGACATTGCCTCGCTAGCCAGCGCTGGCGGGGTAGACCTGGCCTCCCAAGCCGATGCCGGCGTCGTAGACCTGTCCTCCCTAGCCGTCGGCGGCGGCATAGACATTGCCTCGCTAGCCGGCGCTGGCGTGGTAGACCTGGCCTCCCTAGCCGGCGCCGGCGGCATAGACCTGGCCTCCCAAGCCGGCGCCCGCGGGGTAGACCTGGCCTCTCAAGCCTGCGCCGGCAGCGTAGACATTTTCTTCCTAGCTGGCACCGGCGCGATAGACCTGGCCTCTCAAGCCTGCGCCGGCAGCGTAGACATTGTCTTCCTAGCTGGCGCCGGCGCGATAGACCTGGCCTCCCTAGCCGGCGCCATCGGGTTAGACCTGGCCTCCGTAGCCGGTGCCGGCGGGGCAGACCTGGCCTCCTTAGCTGGCGTTGGCTGCGTATACATTTTCTTTTATCCGGCGCCAGCGGGATAGACCTGGGCTCCGTAGCCGGCGCCGGCAGGGTAGACCTGCCCTCCATAGCTGGCGTCGGCGGCGTAGACATTGCCTCCCAAGACGGCGCCAGTGGGGTAGACCTGTCCTCCCTGCCGGCGCCGGTATAGTAGACCTGGAGTCCCAAGCCGGCGCCGGTGGGGTAGACCTGGCCTCCCCGCCGGCGCCGTCGGGGTAGACCTGGCCTCCCTGCTGGCGTTGGCGGGGTAGACCTAGCCTCCCAAGGCAGCGCCGGCGGCGTAGACCTGGCCTCCCAAGCCGGCGCCGGCGGCGTAGACATTGCCTCCCTAGCCAGTGCCGGCGCGGTAGACCTGTCCTCCGTAGCCGGCGCCGGCAGGGTAGACCTGGCCTCCCTAGCCGTCGTCGGCGTTATAGACATTGCCTCGGTAGCCGGCGCCGGCGGGGTAGACCTGGCCTCCAATGCTGGTGCCGGCGTCACAGACCTGGCCTCCAAGCCGGCGCCGGTGGTGTAGACCTGGCCTCCCTAGCTGGCGCCGGATACGTATACATTGTCTTCTTAGCCGGCGCTGGTGGTGTAGACCTGGCCTCCCTGCTGGCGCCAGAGGGGTAGACCTGGCCTCCCAAGCCGGCGCCGGCGGGGTGGACCTGGCCTCCCTGCCGGTGCCGGTGGGGTAGACCTGGCCTCCATAGCCGATGCCGGCGGGGTAGATCTGGCCTCCCTAGCCGTCGGCGGCGGCATAGACATTGCCTCGTTAGCCGGCGCTGGCATGGTAGACCTGGCCTCCCTGCCGGCGCTGGAGTCGTAGACCTGGCCTCCCAAGCCGGCACCGGCGGGGTAGACCTGGTCTCTCAAGCCTGCGCCGGCAGCGTAGACATTTTCTTCCTAGCTGGCACCGGCGCGATAGACCTGGCCTCCGTAGCCGGTGCCGGCGGAGCAGACCTGGCCTCCCTGCATGCGCCCGAGGGGTACACCTGGCCTTCCAAGCCGGCGCCAGCGGTGTAGACCTGGCCTCCCTAGCCGGTGCCAGCATGGTAGACCTGGCCTCCCAAGCCGGCGCCGGATGCGTATACATTGTCTTCCTAGTCGGCGCCGGTGGTGTAGACCTGGCCTCCCTAGCTGGCACCGGCTGCGTATACATTGTCTTTATAGCCGGCGCCGGTATATTAGACCTGGACTCCCAAGCCGGCGTCGGTGGGGTAGACCTGGCCTCCGTAGCCGGCGCCGGCAGGGTAGACCTGGCCTCCCTGCCGGCGCCGGTATAGTAGACCTGGAGTCCCAAGCCGGCGCCAGTGGGGTAGACCTGGCCTCCCTGCCGGCGCCGTCGGGGTAGACCTGGCCTCCCTGCTGGCGTTGGCGGGGTAGACCTAGCCTCCCAAGGCAGTGCCGGCGGCGTAGACCTGGCCTCCCAAGCCGGCGCCGGCGGCGTAGAGATTGCCTCCCTAGCCAGTGCCGGCGCGGTAGACCTGTCCTCCGTAGCCGGCGCCGGCAGGGTAGACCTGGCCTCCCTAGCCGTCGTCGGAGTTATAGACATTGCCTCGGTAGCCGGCGCCGGCGGGGTAGACCTGGCCTCCAATGCTGGTGCCGGCGTCACAGACCTGGCCTCCAAGCCGGCGCCGGTGGTGTAGACCTGGCCTCCCTGCTGGCGCCAGAGGGGTAGACCTGGCCTCCCAAGCCGGCGCCGGCGGGGTGGACCTGGCCTCCCTGCCGGTGCCGGTGGGGTAGACCTGGCCACCCAAGCCGGCACCGGCGGCGTAGACCTGGGCTGCCTAGCCGGCGTCGGTGGCGTAGACATTGCATCCCTTGCCGGTGTCTGCGGGGTAGACCTGGCCTCCATAGCCGGCGCCGGCGGGGTAGACCTGGCTTTTCAAACCAGCGCCGACGTCGTAGAGCTGGCCTCCCTAGCCGGTGCCGGCGGCGTAGACCTGGCCTCCCTGCCGGCGCCAGTGTCATAGACCTGGCCACCCTAGCCGGCGTCGGCGGCATAGACATTTCCTCCCTAGCCGGCGCCGGCGGGGTAGGTCTGGCCTCCCTAGCCGGCGCCGACAAGGAAGACGTAGCCTCCCTGCCGGCGGCGGGATATTAGACCTGTCCTCCCAAGCCGGCGCTGGTGGCATAGACCTGGCCTCCGTAGCCGGCGCCGGTGGCATAGACCTGGCCTCCGAAGCCGGCGCCGGCGGGATAGACCTGGCATCCCTAGCCGGCGCCGGTATAGTAGACCTGGCCTCTCAAGCCGGCGCCGGTGGGGTAGACCTGGCCTCCCCGCCGGCGCCATCGGGGTAGACCTGACCTATCTGCCGGCGCCTGCGCGGTAGACCTGGCCTCCCTAGCCGGCGCCGGTATAGTAGACCTGGCCTCTCAAGCCGGCGCCAGTGGGGTAGACTTGGCCTCCCTAGCCGGCGCCAGCGGGGTAGACCTGGCTTCCCTACCGGCGCTGGAGGGGTAGACCTGGCCTCCGTAGCCGGTGCCGTCGGGGTAGACCTGGCCTCCCAAGCCGGCGCCGTCAGCATAGACATTTTCTTCCTAGATGGCGCCGGCATGGTAGACCTGGCCTCCCAAGCCGGCGCCTGTGGGGTAGACCTGGCCTCCCTAGCTGCCGCCGGATGCGTATACATTGTCTTCCTAGTCGGCGCCGGTGGGGTAGACCTCGCCTCTCTAGGCGGCGCCGGCGGCGTAGACCTGGCCTCCCTGCTGGCGTCGGCGTGGTAGACCTGGCCTCCCTGCCATCGCCGGCGGAGTAGACCTGCCTCCCAAGCCAGCGCCGGCGGCGTACACCCGGCCTCCCAAGCCGGCGTCGGAGGCGTAGACATCGCCTCCCTTGCCGGTGCCTGCGGGATAGCCGTGGCCTCCCTAGCCGACGCCGGCGGGGTAGACCTGGCTTCCCTAGCCGGCACCGGCGAGTTAGACTTGGCCTACCTTCCGTCGCCAGCGGGGTAGACCTGGCCTCCCTAGCCGTCGTCGGCGTTATAGACATTGCCTCGGTAGCCGGCGCCGGCGGGGTAGTCCTGGCCTCCAATGCTGGTGCCGGCGTCATAGACCTGGCCTCCAAGCCGGTGCCCGTGGTGTAGACCTGGCCTCCCTAGCTGGCGCCGGATACGTATACATTGTCTTCTTAGCCGGCGCTGGTGGTGTAGACCTGGCCTCCCAAGCCGGCGCCGGCGGCGTAGACATTTTCTTCCTAGCTGGCACCGGCGCGATAGACCTGGCCTCTCAAGCCTGCGCCGGCAGCGTAGACATTGTCTTCCTAGCTGGCACCGGCGCG
Organism: Harpia harpyja; assembly: GCF_026419915.1. NCBI lineage: Eukaryota > Metazoa > Chordata > Aves > Accipitriformes > Accipitridae > Harpia > Harpia harpyja. The sequence goes on along the minus strand of NC_068953.1, from coordinate 41,977,436 downwards.
ATAGACCTGGCCTCCCAAGCCGGCGCCCGCGGGGTAGACCTGGCCTCTCAAGCCTGCGCCGGCAGCGTAGACATTTTCTTCCTAGCTGGCACCGGCGCGATAGACCTGGCCTCTCAAGCCTGCGCCGGCAGCGTAGACATTGTCTTCCTAGCTGGCACCGGCGCGATAGACCTGGCCTCCGTAGCCGGCGCCGGCATGGTAGACCTGGCCTCCCAAGCCGGCGCCTGTGGGGTAGACCTGGCCTCCCTAGCTGCCGCCGGATGCGTATACATTGTCTTCCTAGTCGGCGCCGGTGGTGTAGACCTGGCCTCCCTAGGTGGCACCGGCTGCGTATACATTGTCTTCCTAGCCGGCGCCGGTATAGTAGACCTGGACTCCCAAGCTGGCGCCGGTGGGGTAGACCTGGCCTCCGTAGCCGGCGCCGGCGGCGTAGACCTGGCCTCCCTGCCGGCGCCGCTGTAGTAGACCTGGAGTCCCAAGCCGGCGCCGGCAGGGTAGACCTGGCCTCCCTAGCCGTCGTCGGCGTTATAGACATTGCCTCGGTAGCCGGCGCCGGGGGGGTAGACCTGGCCTCCAATGCTGGTGCCGGCGTCATTGACCTGGCCTCCAAGCCGGCGCCGGTGGTGTAGACCTGGCCTCCCTAGCTGGCGCCGGATACGTATACATTGCCTTCTTAGCCGGCGCTGGCGGGGTAGACCTGGCCTCCCAAGCCGATGCCGGCGTCGTAGACCTGGCCTCCCTAGCCGTCCGCGGCGGCATAGACATTGCCTCGCTAGCCGGCGCTGGCGGGGTAGACCTGGCCTCCCTGCCGGCGCTGGAGTCGTAGACCTGGCCTCCCATGCCAGCGCCGGCGGGGTAGACCTCGCCTCCCAAGCCGGCGCCGGCGGCATAGACCTGGCCTCCGAAGCCGGCGCCGGCGGGGTAGACCTGGTCTCTCAAGCGTGCGCTGGCAGCGTAGACATTGTCTTCCTAGCTGGCGCCGGCGCGATAGACCTGGCCTCCCTAGCCGGCGCCATCGGGTTAGACCTGGCCTCCGTAGCCGGTGCCGGCGGGGCAGACCTGGCCTCCTTAGCTGGCGTTGGCTGCGTATACATTTTCTTTTATCCGGCGCCAGCGGGATAGACCTGGGCTCCGTAGCCGGCGCCGGCAGGGTAGACCTGGCCTCCATAGCTGGCGTCGGCGGCGTAGACATTGCCTCCCAAGACGGCGCCAGTGGGGTAGACCTGGCCTCTCTAGGCGGCGCCGTCCGGGTATACTTGGCCTCTCAAGCCAGCGCCAAAGGCGTAGAACGGGCCTCCCTAGTTGGCGCTGGCAGGTTAGACCTGGGCTCCCTACCCGTCACCGGCAGGGTAGACCTGGCCTCTCTGCCGGCCCCGGCGACGTAGACCTGGCCTCCCCGCCGGCGCCATCGGGGTAGACCTGGCCTCCCTGCTGGCGTTGGCTGGGTAGACCTAGCCTCCCAAGGCAGCGCCGGCGGCGTAGATCTGGCCTCCGTAGCCGGCGCCGGCGGGGTAGACCTGGCCTCCAATTCTGGTGCCGGCGTCACAGACCTGGCCTCCAAGCCGGCGCCGGTGGTGTAGACCTGGCCTCCCTGCTGGCGCCAGAGGGGTAGACCTGGCCTCCCAAGCCGGCGCCGGCGGGGTGGACCTGGCCTCCCTGCCGGTGCCGGTGGGGTAGACCTGGCCACCCAAGCCGGCACCGGCGGCGTAGACCTGGGCTGCCTAGCCGGCGTCGGTGGCGTAGACATTGCATCCCTTGCCGGTGTCTGCGGGGTAGACCTGGCCTCCATAGCCGGCGCCGGCGGGGTAGACCTGGCTTTTCAAACCAGCGCCGACGTCGTAGAGCTGGCCTCCCTAGCCGGTGCCAGCGGCGTAGACCTGGCCTCCCTGCCGGCGCCAGTGTCATAGACCTGGCCACCCTAACCGGCGTCGGCGGCATAGACATTTCCTCCCTAGCCGGCGCTGGCGGGGTAGGTCTGGCCTCCCTAGCCGGCGCCGACAAGGAAGACGTAGCCTCCCTGCCGGCGGCGGGATATTAGACCTGTCCTCCCAAGCCGGCGCTGGTGGCATAGACCTGGCCTCCGTAGCCGGCGCCGGTGGCATAGACCTGGCCTCCGAAGCCGGCGCCGGCGGGATAGACCTGGCATCCCTAGCCGGCGCCGGTATAGTAGACCTGGCCTCTCAAGCCGGTGCCGGTGGGGTAGACCTAGCCTCCCCGCCGGCGCCGTCGGGGTAGACCTGACCTATTTGCCGGCGCCTGCGCGGTAGACCTGGCCTCCCTAGCCGGCGCCGGCATGGTAGACCTGGCCTCCCTTGCCGGCGCCAGTGGGGTAGACTTGGCCTCCCTAGCCGGCGCCAGCGGGGTAGACCTGGCTTCCCTACCGGCGCTGGAGGGGTAGACCTGGCCTCCGTAGCCGGTGCCGTCGGGGTAGACCTGGCCTCCCAAGCCGGCGCCGTCAGCATAGACATTTTCTTCCTAGATGGCGCCGGCATGGTAGACCTGGCCTCCCAAGCCGGCGCCTGTGGGGTAGACCTGGCCTCCCTAGCTGCCGCCGGATGCGTATACATTGTCTTCCTAGTCGGCGCCGGTGGGGTAGACCTCGCCTCTCTAGGCGGCGCCGGCGGCGTAGACCTGGCCTCCCTGCTGGCGTCGGCGTGGTAGACCTGGCCTCCCTGCCATCGCCGGCGGAGTAGACCTGCCTCCCAAGCCAGCGCCGGCGGCGTACACCCGGCCTCCCAAGCCGGCGTCGGAGGCGTAGACATCGCCTCCCTTGCCGGTGCCTGCGGGATAGCCGTGGCCTCCCTAGCCGACGCCGGCGGGGTAGACCTGGCTTCCCTAGCCGGCACCGGCGAGTTAGACTTGGCCTACCTTCCGTCGCCAGCGGGGTAGACCTGGCCTCCCTAGCCGTCGTCGGCGTTATAGACATTGCCTCGGTAGCCGGCGCCGGCGGGGTAGTCCTGGCCTCCAATGCTGGTGCCGGCGTCATAGACCTGGCCTCCAAGCCGGTGCCCGTGGTGTAGACCTGGCCTCCCTAGCTGGCGCCGGATACGTATACATTGTCTTCTTAGCCAGCGCTGGTGGTGTAGACCTGGCCTCCCAAGCCGGCGCCGGCGGCGTAGACCTGGCCTCCCTAGCCGTCGGCGACGGCATAGACATTGCCTCGCTAGCCAGCGCTGGCGGGGTAGACCTGGCCTCCCAAGCCGATGCCGGCGTGGTAGACCTGTCCTCCCTAGCCGTCGGCGGCGGCATAGACATTGCCTCGCTAGCCGGCGCTGGCGTGGTAGACCTGGCCTCCCTAGCCGGCGCCGGCGGCATAGACCTGGCCTCCCAAGCCGGCGCCCGCGGGGTAGACCTGGCCTCTCAAGCCTGCGCCGGCAGCGTAGACATTTTCTTCCTAGCTGGCACCGGCGCGATAGACCTGGCCTCTCAAGCCTGCGCCGGCAGCGTAGACATTGTCTTCCTAGCTGGCACCGGCGCGATAGACCTGGCCTCCGTAGCCGGCGCCGGCATGGTAGACCTGGCCTCCCAAGCCGGCGCCTGTGGGGTAGACCTGGCCTCCCTAGCTGCCGCCGGATGCGTATACATTGTCTTCCTAGTCGGCGCCGGTGGTGTAGACCTGGCCTCCCTAGGTGGCACCGGCTGCGTATACATTGTCTTCCTAGCCGGCGCCGGTATAGTAGACCTGGACTCCCAAGCTGGCGCCGGTGGGGTAGACCTGGCCTCCGTAGCCGGCGCCGGCGGCGTAGACCTGGCCTCCCTGCCGGCGCCGCTGTAGTAGACCTGGAGTCCCAAGCCCGCGCCGGCAGGGTAGACCTGGCCTCCCTAGCCGTCGTCGGCGTTATAGACATTGCCTCGGTAGCCGGCGCCGGGGGGGTAGACCTGGCCTCCAATGCTGGTGCCGGCGTCATTGACCTGGCCTCCAAGCCGGCGCCGGTGGTGTAGACCTGGCCTCCCTAGCTGGCGCCGGATACGTATACATTGCCTTCTTAGCCGGCGCTGGCGGGGTAGACCTGGCCTCCCAAGCCGATGCCGGCGTCGTAGACCTGGCCTCCCTAGCCGTCCGCGGCGGCATAGACATTGCCTCGCTAACCGGCGCTGGCGGGGTAGACCTGGCCTCCCTGCCGGCGCTGGAGTCGTAGACCTGGCCTCCCATGCCAGCGCCGGCGGGGTAGACCTCGCCTCCCAAGCCGGCGCCGGCGGCATAGACCTGGCCTCCGAAGCCGGCGCCGGCGGGGTAGACCTGGTCTCTCAAGCGTGCGCCGGCAGCGTAGACATTGTCTTCCTAGCTGGCGCCGGCGCGATAGACCTGGCCTCCCTAGCCGGCGCCATCGGGTTAGACCTGGCCTCCATAGCCGGTGCCGGCGGGGCAGACCTGGCCTCCTTAGCTGGCGTTGGCTGCGTATACATTTTCTTTTATCCGGCGCCAGCGGGATAGACCTGGGCTCCGTAGCCGGCGCCGGCAGGGTAGACCTGGCCTCCATAGCTGGCGTCGGCGGCGTAGACATTGCCTCCCAAGACGGCGCCAGTGGGGTAGACCTGGCCTCTCTAGGCGGCGCCGGCCGGGTATACTTGGCCTCTCAAGCCAGCGCCAAAGGCGTAGAACGGGCCTCCCTAGTTGGCGCTGGCAGGTTAGACCTGGGCTCCCTACCCGTCACCGGCAGGGTAGACCTGGCCTCTCTGCCGGCCCCGGCGACGTAGACCTGGCCTCCCCGCCGGCGCCATCGGGGTAGACCTGGCCTCCCTGCTGGCGTTGGCTGGGTAGACCTAGCCTCCCAAGGCAGCGCCGGCGGCGTAGATCTGGCCTCCGTAGCCGGCGCCGGCGGGGTAGACCTGGCCTCCAATGCTGGTGCCGGCGTCATAGACCTGGCCTCCAAGCCGGCGCCAGCGGGATGGACCTGGCCTCCCTAGCCAGCGCCGGCAGGGTGGACCTGGCCTCCCTGCCGGTGCCGGCGGGGTAGACCTGGCCACCCAAGCCAGCGCCGGCGGCGTAGACCTGGGCTGCCTAGCCGGCCCCTGCGGGATAGACCTGGCCTCCCTGGCAGCGCCGGTGGGGTAGACCTGGCTTTTCAAACCAGCGCCGACGTCGTAGAGCTGGCCTCCCTAGCCGCCGCCGGCGGCGTAGACCTGGCCTCCCTGCCAGCGCCGGCGGGGTAGACCTGGCCTCCCAAGCCGGCGTCGGCGTAGTAGACCTGACCTCCCTGCAGGCGTTGGCGGGGTAGACCTGTCCTCCCTAGCCGGCAACGTTGAGTTAGACCTGGCCTCCCAGCCAGCGCCGGCGGCGTAGACCTGGCCTCCCAAGCTGGCGCCGTCTGGGTAGACCTGGCCTCCCTAGCCGGCGTCGGCGGCGTACACCTGGCCTCCATAGCCTGCGCCGGCAGGGTAGACCTGGCCTCCCAAGCGGGTGCCGGCTGGGTAGACATGGCCTCCTAGCCACCGCCGGCAGGGTAGACCTGGACTCCGTAGCCGGCGCCGGAGTGGTAGACCTGGCCTCCCTGCTGGAGCCGCAGCGTAGACCTGGCCTCCCTAGCCACCGCCGGCAGGGTAGACCTGGCCTCCGAAGCCGACGCCGGCGGCGTACACCTGGCCTCCCTAGCTGGCGCCGGCTGCGTATACATTGTCTTCCTAACCGGCGCCAGCGGAATAGACCTGGACTCCCTAGCCGGCGCCGGAGGGGTAGACCTGGGCTTCATAGCCGGCGCCGTCGGTGTACACCTGGCAACCCTACCGGCGCCGGCGGGGTAGACCTGGCCTCCCAAGCCGGCACCGGCGGCGTAGACATTGCCTCCCTAGCCGGTGCCAGCGGGGTAGACCTGGCCTCCCTGCAGGCGTTGGCGGGGTAGACCTGGCCTCCCTAGCCGGCGCCGGTGAGTTAGACCTGGCCTCCCTGCCAGCGCCGGCGGGGTAGACCTGGCCTCCCAAGCCGGCGCCGTCTGGGTAGACCTGGCCTCCCTAGCCAGCGTTGGCGATGTAGACATTGCCTCCCTGGCCGGCGCCGTTGGCGTAGACCTGGCCTCCCTGCCGGGGCCGGCGGGGTAGACCTGGCATCCCTGCCGGCGCCGGCGGCGTAGACCTGGCCTCCCAAGCCGGAGACGGTGGCGTAGACCTGGCCTCCCTAGCCGGCGCCGGCGGAGTAGATCTGGCCTCCCTATCCGGCACCGAAAAGGAAGACCTAGCCTCCCTACCGGAGCCGGCGGGGTAGACCTGGCCTCCCTGCCGCCGCCGCCGGGGTAGACCTGGCCTCTGTAGCCGGCGCCGGCATGATAGACCTGGCCTCAGAAGCCGGCGCCGGCGGAATAGACCTGGCCTCCCTAGCTGGCGCCGGCGCGATAGACCTGGCCTCCCTAGCCGGCGCCGTCGGGTTAGACCTGGCCTCCATAGCCGGCGCAATCGGGGTAGACATGGCCTCCCTGCCGGCACCGTCGGGGTAGACCTGGCCTCCCTGCCGGCGCCGGCGGGGTAGACCTGACCTCCAAAGCCGGCGCCGGCGGCGTAGACATTGCCTCGCTAGCCGGCTCTGGCGTGGTAGACCTGGCCTCCCTGCCGGCGCTGGAATCGTAGACCTGGCCTCCCTAGCCGGCACCGGTGAGTTAGACCTGGCCTCCCTGCCAGCGCCGGCGGGGTAGACCTGGCCTCCATGCCGGCGCCGGCGGAGTAGACCTGGCCTCCCAAGCCTGCGCCGGCGGGATAGACTTGGCCTCCCAAGCCGGCGCCGGCGGCGTAGACCTGGCCTCCCTGCTGGCACCGGCGTGGTAGACCTGGCCTCCCTGCCAGCGCCGGCGGGGTAGACCTGGCCTCCCAAGCCGGCGTCGGCGTAGTAGACCTGACCTCCCTGCAGGCGTTGGCGGGGTAGACCTGTCCTCCCTAGCCGGCAACGTTGAGTTAGACCTGGCCTCCCAGCCAGCGCCGGCGGCGTAGACCTGGCCTCACAAGCTGGCGCCGTCTGGGTAGACCTGGCCTCCCTAGCCGGTGTCGGCGGCGTACACCTGGCCTCCATAGCCGGTGCCGGCGGGGTAGATCTGGCCTCCCTGCCGGCGCCGGCGGAGTAGACCTGGCCTCCCAAGCCTGCGCCGGCAGGGTAGACCTGGCCTCCCAAGCTGGTGCCGGCTGGGTAGACATGGCCTCCTAGCCACCGCCGGCAGGGTAGACCTGGCCTCCCAAGCTGGCGCCGGCAGCGTAGACCTGGCCTCCCTAGCCACCGCCGGCAGGGTAGACCTGGCCTCCATAGCCGACGCCGGCGGCGTACACCTGGCCTCCCTAGCTGGCGCCGGCTGCGTATACATTGTCTTCCTAACCGGCGCCAGCGGAATAGACCTGGACTCCCTAGCCGGCGCCGGAGGGGTAGACCTGGGCTTCATAGCCGGCGCCGTCGGTGTACACCTGGCAACCCTACCGGCGCCGGCGGGGTAGACCTGGCCTCCCAAGCCGGCACCGGTGGCGTAGACATTGCCTCCCTAGCCAGCGCCGGCGCGGTAGACCTGGCCTCCGTAGCCGGCGCCGGCGGGGTAGACCTGGCCTCCAATGCTGGTGCCGGCGTCATAGACCTGGCCTCCAAGCCGGCGCCGGTGGTGTAGACCTGGCCTCCCTAGCTGGCGCCGGATACGTATACATTGCCTTCTTAGCAGGCGCTGGTGGGGTAGACCTGGCCTCCCAAGCCGGCGCCGGCGGCATAGACATTGCCTCGCTAGGCGGCTCTGGCGGGGTAGACCTGGCCTCCCAAGCCTATGCCGGCGTCGTAGACCTGGCCTCCCTAGCCGTCGGCGGCGGCATAGACATTGCCTCGCTAGCCGGCGCTGGCGTGGTAGACCTGGCCTCCCTGCCGGCGCTGGAATCGTAGACCTGGCCTCCGAAGCCGGCACCGGTGGGGTAGACCTGGCCTCCCAAGCCGGTGCCGGCGGCATAGACCTGGTCTCCCAAGCCGGCGCCGGCTGGGTAGACCTGGCCTCTCAAGCGTGCGCCGGCAGCGTAGACATTGTCTTCCTAGCTGGCGCCGACGCGATAGACCTGGCCTCCCTAGCCGGCGCCGTCGGGTTAGACCTGGCCTCCGTAGCCGGTGCCGGCGGGGCAGACCTGGCCTCGCTGCTGGCGCCGGCGGGGTAGACCTGGCCTCCTTAGCTGGCGTTGGCTGCGTATACATTTTCTTCCTATCCGGCGCCAGCAGGATAGACCTGGGCTCCGTAGCCGGCGCCGGCAGGGTAGACCTGGCCTCCCTAGCTGGCGTCGGCAGCGTAGACATTGCCTCCCAAGACGGCGCCAGTGGGGTAGACCTGGCCTCTCTAGGCGGCGCCGGCCGGGTATACTTGGCCTCTCAAGCCAGCGCCAGAGGCGTAGAACTGGCCTCCCTAGTTGGCGCTGGCAGGTTAGAACTGGTCTCCCTACCCGTCACCGGCAGGGTAGACCTGGCCTCCCTAGCCGGCGTCGGCGGCGTAGACCTGGACTCCCTAGCTGGCGTCAGCAGCGTAGATATTGTCTTCCTAGCCGACGCCGGCGGGATAGACCTGGCCTCCCTGCCGGCGCCGGCGTGGTAGACCAGGCCTCCGTAGGCGGTGCCAGCAGGTTATACCTGGCCTCCCTAGCCAGCGTCGGCGGCGTACACATTTCCTCGCTAACCGGTGCCGGCGTCATAGACCTGGCCTCCCAAACCGGCGCCGGCGGCGTAGACCTGGCCTCCCTAGCCGGTGCTGGCATGGTAGTCCTGGCCTCCCAAGCTGGCGCCGGTGTTGTAGACCTGGCCTCCCTAGCTGGCGCTGGCTGCGTATACATTGTCTTCCTAGCCGGCGCCGGCGGGATAAACCTGGCCTCCGTAGCCAGCGCCGGCGGGGTAGACCTGGGCTCCCTAGCCGGCGCTGGCGTGGTAGACCTGGCCTCCCAAGCTGGCACCGGCAGCGTAGACCTGGCCTCCCAAGCCGGCGCTGGCATGGTAGTCCTGGCCTCCCAAGCCGGCGCTGGTGGTGTAGACCTGGCCTCCCTAGCTGGCGCCGGCTGCGTATACATTGTCTTCCTAGCCGGCACCGGCGGGATAGACCTGGCCTCCCTAGCCGGCACCAGCGGCGTAGACCTGGCCTCCCTGCCGGAGCCGGCGGTGTAGACCTGGCCTCCCAAGCCGGCGCCGGCGTGGTAGACCTGGCCTCCCTAGCTGGCGACGGCATGGTAGACCTGACTCACAAGCCGGCGCCGGCGGCGTAGACATTGTCTTCCTAGCCTGTGCCAGCGAGATAGAACTGGCTTCCCTTTCCGGCACCGGCGGCGTATACCAGGCCTCTCTAGGCGGCGCAGGCCGGGTAGACCTGGCTTCGCTAGCCGGCACCAGCGGGGTAGACCTGGACTCCCTAGCCGGCGACGGCGGGATAAAGCAGGCCTCCGTAGCCAGCGCCGGCGGGATAAACCTGGCCTCCGTAGCCAGCGCCGGCGGGGTAGACCTGGTCTCCCTAGCCGGTGCTGGCGTGGTAGACCTGGCCTCCCTAGCTGGCGACGGCATGGTAGACCTGCCTCCCAAGCCGGCGCTGGCGGTGTAGACCTGGCCTCCCTAGCTGGCGCCGGCTGCGTATAAATTGTCTTCCTAGCCGGCACCGGCGGGATAGACCTGGCCTCCCTGCCGGTGCCGGCGGTGTAGACCTGGCCTCCCTGCTGGCGTCGGCGTGGTAGACCTGGCCTCCCTGCCATCGCCGGCAGAGTAGACCTGGCCTCCCATGCCAGCGCCGGCGGTGTACACCCGGCTTCCCAAGCCGGCGCCGGCGGGGTAGATCTGGCCTCTCAAGCCGGCACCGGCAGCGTACACCTGGCATCCCTAACTGGCGCCGGCATGTTAGACATAGCCACCCTAGCCGCCACTGTCTGGGAAGACCTGGCCTCCCTGTCGGTGGCGGGGGGTAGTCCTGGCCTCCTTAGCCGGCGTCGGCAGCGTAGACATTGCCTCTCTAGCCGGCGACGGCAGGGTAGACCTGGACTCTCTAGGTGGCGCAGGCTGGGTAGACTTGGCCTCCCTAGCCGGTGCCGGCGGGGTACACCTGGACTCCGTAGCCGGTGCTGGAGGCGTAAACCTGGCCTCCCTGCCGGCGCAGGCGGGGTAGACATGGCTTCCCAAGCCAGCGCCGGTGGCGTAGAGCTGGCCTCCCTAGCCGGCGCCGGCGGGGAAGTCCTGGCCTCCCTGCCGGCACCGGCGGCGTAGACCTGGCCTCCCTAGCTGGCGCCGGCTGCGTATACATTGTCTTCTTAGCCGGCGCAGGCGGGGTAGACCTGGCCTCAGTAGACGGCGCCGGCATGGTAGACCTGGCCTCCCTGCCGGCGCCGGCAGGGTAGACCTGGCTTCCCTAGCCGTCGTCGGCGCGGTAGACATGGACTTTGTAGCCGGCGCCGTCGGGGTAGACCTGACCTATCTGCCGGCGCCTGCGCAGTAGACCTGGCCTCCCTAGCCGGCGCCGGCATGGTAGACCTGGCCTCCCTTGCCGGCGCCAGCGGGGTAGACTTGGCCTCCCTAGCCGGCGCCAGCAGGGTAGACCTGGCTTCCCTACCGGCGCTGGAGGTGTAGACCTGGCCTCCTTGCCGGCGCCGGCGGCGTAGACCTGGCCTCCCTAGCCGGTGCTGGCATGGTAGTCCTGGCCTCCCAAGCTGGCGCCGGTGTTGTAGATCTGGCCTCCCTAGCTGGCGCCAGCTGCGTATACATTGTCTTCCTAGCCGGCGCCGGCGGGATAAACCTGGCCTCCGTAGCCAGCGCCGGCGGGGTAGACCTGGGCTCCCTAGCCGGCGCTGGCGTGGTAGACCTGGCCTCCCTGCCGGCGCCGGCGGGGTAGACCTGGCCTCCCAAGCTGGCACCGGCGGCGTAGACCTGGCCTCCCAAGCCGGCGCTGGCATGGTAGTCCTGGCCTCCCAAGCCGGCGCCGGTGGTGTAGACCTGGCCTCCCTGCCGGAGCCGGCGGTGTATACCTGGCCTCCCAAGCCGGCGCCGGCGGGGTAGACCTGGCCTCGCTAGCCGGCGCCGGCGGGGTAGACCTGGCCTCCTTAGCTGGCGTTGGCTGCCTATACAATTTCTTCCTATCCGGCGCTGGCGGGATAGACCTGGGCTCCGTAGCCGGCGCCGGCATGGTAGACCTGGCCTCCCTTGCCGGCGCCGGCGGGGTAGACTTGGTCTCCCTAGCCTGCGCCAGCGGGGTAGACCTGGCTTCCCTACCGGCGCTGGAGGTGGAGACCTGGCCTCCCTAGCCGGCGCCGGCATGGTAGACCTGGCCTCCCTTGCCGGCGCCAGCGGGGTATACCTGGCTTCCCTACCGGCGCTGGAGGGGTAGACCTGGACTCCCTGCCGGCGCCGGCGGGGTAGACCTGGCCTCTCAAGCGTGCGCCGGCAGCGTAGACATTGTCTTCCTAGCTGGCGCCGGCGCGATAGACCTGGCCTCCCTAGCCGGTGCCGTCGGGTTACACCTGGCCTCCGTAGCCGGTGCCGGCGGGGCAGACCTGGCCTCCCTGCTGGCGCCGGCGGGGTAGACCTGGCCTCGCTAGCCGGCGCCGGCGGGGTAAACCTGGCCTCCTTAGCTGGCGTTGGCTGCGTATACATTTTCTTCCTATCCGGCGCCGGCGGGATAGACCTGGGCTCCGTAGCCGGCGCCGGCAGGGTAGACCTGGCCTCCATAGCTGGCGTCGGCGGCGTAGACATTGCCTCCCAAGCCGGCGCCAGTGGGGTAGACCTGGCCTCTCTAGGCGGCGCCGGCCGGGTATACTTTGCCTCTCAAGCCAGCGCCAGAGGCATAGAACTGGCCTCCCTAGTTGGCGCTGGCAGGTTAGAACTGGTCTCCCTACCCGTCACCGGCAGGGTAGACCTGGCCTCTCTGCCGGCCCCGGCGTCGTAGACCTGGACTCCCTAGCCGGCGTCGGCGGCGTAGACCTGGACTCCCTAGCTGGCGCCAGCAGCGTAGATATTGTCTTCCTAGCCGACGCCAGCGGGATAGACCTGGCCTCCCTGCCGGCGCCGGCGTGGTAGACCAGGCCTCCGTAGGCGGTGCCAGCAGGTTATACCTGGCCTCCCTAGCCAGCGTCGGCGGCGTATATATTTCCTCACTCGCCGGCGCCGGCGGTGTAGACCTGGCCTCCCTAGCCGTCGTCGGCGTCATAGACATTGCCTCGCTAGCCGGCGCCGGCGTCATAGACCTGGCCTCCCTGCCGGTGCCGGCAGTATAGACCTGGCCTCCCAAACCGGCGCCGGCGGCGTAGACCTGGCCTCCCAAGCCGGTGCTGGCATGGTAGTCCTGGCCTCCCAAGCTGGCGCCGGTGTTGTAGACCTGGCCTCCCTAGCTGGCGCTGGCTGCGTATACATTGTCTTCCTAGCCGGCGCCGGCGGGATAAACGTGGCCTCCGTAGCCAGCGCCGGCGGGGTAGACCTGGGCTCCCTAGCAGGCGCTGGCGTGGTAGACCTTGCCTCCCTGCCGGCGCCGGCAGGGTAGACTTGGCTTCCCTAGCCGTCGTCGGCGCGGTAGACATGGACTTTGTAGCTGGCGCCGTCGGGGTAGACCTGACCTATCTACCGGCGCCTGCGCGTAAGACCTGGCCTCCCTAGCCGGCGCCGGCATGGTAGACCTGGCCTCCCTTGCCGGCGCCAGCGGGGTAGACTTGGCCTCCCTAGCCGGCGCCAGCGGGGTAGACCTGGCTTCCCTACCGGCGCTGGAGGGGTAGACCTGGCCTCCCTGCCGGCGCCGGCGGCGTACACCCAGCCTCCCAAGCCGGCGTCGGAGGCGTAGACATCGCCTCCCTTGCCCGTGCCTGCGAGATAGCCGTGGCATCCCTAGCCGACGCCGGCGGGGTAGACCTGGCTTCCCTAGCCGGCACCGGCGAGTTAGACTTGGCCTACCTGCCGGCGTCAACGGGGTAGACCTGGCCTCCCTAGCCGTCGTCGGCGTTATAGACATTGCCTCGGTAGCCGGCGCCGGCGGGGTAGACCTGGCCTCCAATGCTGGTGCCGGCGTCATAGACCTGGCCTCCAAGCCGGCGCCGGGGGTGTAGACCTGGCCTCCCTAGCTGGCGCCGGATACATATACGTTGTGTTCTTAGCCGGCGCTGGTGGTGTAGACCTGGCCTCCCAAGCCGGCGCCGGCGGCGTAGACCTGGCCTCCGTAGCCGTCGGCGGCGGCATAGACATTGCCTCGCTAGCCGGCGCTGGCGGGGTAGACCTGGCCTCCCAAGCCGATGCCGGCGTTGTAGACCTGGCCTCCCTAGCCGTCGTCGATGGCATAGACATTGCCTCGCTAGCCGGCGCTGGCGTGGCAGATCTGGCCTCCCTGCCGGCGCTGGAGTCGTAGACCTGGCCTCCCAAGCCGGCGCCGGCGGCATAGACCTGGCCTCCCAAGCCAGCACCGGCGGGGTAGACCTGGCCTCTCAAGCGTGCGCCGGCAGCGTAGACATTGTCTCCCTAGCTGGCTCCGGCGTGATAGACCTGGCCTCCCTAGCCGGCGCCGTCGGGTTAGACCTGGCCTCCTTAGCCGGTGCTGGCGGGGCAGACCTGGCCTCCCTGCTGGCGCCGGCGGGGTAGACCTGGCCTCGCTAGCCGGCGCCGGCGGGGTAGACCTGGCCTCCTTAGCTGGTGTTGGCTGCGTATACATTTTCTTCCTATCCGGCGCCAGCGGGATAGACCTGGGCTCCGTAGCCGGCGTCGGCGGAGTAGACATTGCCTCCCTAGCCGGACGCCGGCTAGTTAGACCTGGCGTCCCCGCCGGCGCCAGCGCGGTAGACCTGGCCTCCCAAGCCGGCGCTGGCGGCGTAGACCTGGCCTTCCAAACCGATGCTGGCGGGGTAGACCTGGCCTGCCAAGCCGGCTCCGGCGGGGTAGACCTGGATTCAATATCCGGCGACGGCTGGGTAGACCTGGCCTCTCAAGCCGGCGCCTCCGTCGTAGAGCTGGCCTCCCTAGCTGGCACCAGCGGGGTAGACCTGGCCTCCCTGCTGGCGCCGGCGGTCCAGACCTGGCCTCCCAAGCCGGCACCGGCGGCGTAGAACTGGCCTCCGGAGCCGGCGCCGTTATAGTTCACCTGGCCTCCCTGCCGGCGCCGGCGGGGTAGACCTGGCCGCCCTAGCTGGCGCCAACGTGGTAGACCTGGCCTCCCAAGCCGGCGCCGGCGGGGTAGATCTGGCCTCTCTAGGCGGCGGTGGCCGGGTAGACCTGTCCTCTCTAGGCGGTGCAGGCCGGATAGACATGGCCTCCCTAGTCGGCGCCGGCGGGGTAGATCTGGCCTCCCTAGCCGGCGCCGGCGGGATACACCTGGCCTCCTTATCCGGCGACGGCGGTGTAGACCTGGCCTCCCTAGATGGCGCCGGCGGGATAGACCTGTCCTCCCAAGCCGGCGGCGGCGGCGTAGACCTGGCCTCCCTAGCCGGCGTCGACGGCGTAGACATTGCCTCCCTAGCCGGCGCCAGCGGGGTAGACCTGGCCTCCTTAGCTGTCGCCGGCGGGGTAGAACTGGCCTCCCTGCTGGTGCCGGAGTCGAAGACCTGGCCTCCCAAGCTGGCGCTGGTGGGGTAGACATGGCCTCCTTAGCCGGCGCCGGCGGGGTAGACCTGGCCTCCGTAGCCGTGGTTGGCGGAGTAGACCTGGCCTCCCTGCCGGTGCCGGCATGGTAGACCTGGACTCCCAAGCTGGTTCCGGTGGTGTAGACCTGGCCTCCCTAGCTGGCGCCGGCTGCGTATACATTGTCTTCCTAGCCGGCGCCGGCAGGTTAGACATGGCCTCCCATGCCGGCGCCGGCGGGGTAGACCTGGCCTCCCTAGCCGGCGCCGGTATGGTAGACCTGGCCTCTTTAGCCGGCTCCGGCGGGGTAGACCTGGCCTCTGTAGCCGGCGCTGGCGTCATAGACATTGCCTCGCTAGCCGGCGCCGGCGGGCTAGACCTGGCCTCCAAAGCCGGCGCCAGCGTCATAGACCTGGCCTCCCTAGCCGGCGTCGGCGGCGTAGACATTGCCTCCCTAGCCGGACGCCGGCTAGTTAGACCTGGCGTCCCAGCCGGCGCCAGCGCGGTAGACCTGGCCTCTCAAGCCGGCGCTGGCGGCGTAGACCTGGCCTTCCAAACCGATGCTGGCGTGGTAGACCTGGCCTCTCAAGCCCGCGCCGGCATCGTAGAGCTGGCCTGCCTAGCCGGAGCCGGCGGCGTAGACATTGCCTCCCTAGCCGGCGCCCGCTGGGTAGACCTGGCCTCCCTGCCAGAGCCGGCGGGATAGACCTGTCCTCCCAAGCCGGCGGCGGCGGCGTAGACCTGGCCTCCCTAGCCGGCATCGGCGGCGTAGACATTGCCTCCCTAGCCGGCGCCAGCGGGGTAGACCTGGCCTCCTTAGCTGTCGCCGGTGGGGTAGAACTGGCCTCCCTGCCGGTGCCGGAGTGGAAGACCTGGCCTCCCTAGCTGGCGCCGGTATAGTAGACCTGGCCTCCCAAGCCGGGGCTGGTGGGGTAGACCTGGCCTCCCTGCCGGCGCCGGCATAGTAGACCTGGACTCCGTAGCCGACGCCGGCGGGGTACACCTGGCCTCCGTAGCCGGCGCTGGTGTGGTAGACCTGGCCTCCCTGCCAGCGCCTGAGGGGTAGACCTGCCCTCCCAAGCCGGCGCCACCGGCGTAGACCTGGCTTCCCTAGCCGGCGCTGGCATGGTACACCTGGCCTCCCAAGCCGGCACCGGTGGTGTAGACCTGGCCTCCCTAGCTGACGCCAGATGCATATACATTGTCTTCCTAGCTGGCGCCGGTGGTTTAGACCTGACCTCCCTAGCTGGAGCCGGATGCGTATACATTGTCTTCCAAGCCGGCGCCGGCGGGGTGGACCTAGCCTCCCTAGGCACCGCCGGCATGGTAGACTTGGCTTCCCAAGCCGGTTCCAGTGGTGTAGACCTGGCCTCCCTAGCTGGCGCCGGCTGCGTATACAATGTCTTCCTAGCCAGCGCCGGCGGGATAAACCTGGCCTCTTTAGCCGGCGCCGGCGGGGTAGACCTGGCCTCCCTAGCCGCACCAGCGTGGTAGACCTGGCCTCCCAAGCCGCCGCCGGCGGGGTAGACATGGCTTACTTAGCCGGCGCCGGCGGGATAGACCTGGCCTCCTTATCCGGCGACGGCGGTGTAGACCTCGCCTCCGTAGCCGGCGCCAGCGGGGTAGACCTGGACTCCCTGCCGGCGCCGGCGGGGTAGACTTGGCCTCCCTAGCCGGCGTGGTATGGTAGACCTGCCCTCCCAAACCGGCGCCGGAGGGGTAGACCTGGCCTCCAAGCCGGCGCCAGCGGTGTAGACCTGGACTCCCTAACCGGCACCGGTATAGTATACCTGGCCTCCCAAACTGGCGCCGGCGGGGTAGACATGGCCTCCCAAGCCGGCGCCAGCACTGTAGACCTGGCCTCCCAAGCCGGCGCCAGCACTGTAGACTTGGCCTCCCTAGCTGGCGCCAGCTATGTATACATTGTCTTCCTAGCCGGTGCCGTCGGGGTAGACCTGGCCTCCCTAGCCGGCGCCGGCGGGGTAGACCTGGCCTTCCAAGCCTGCGCGGTGGAGTAGACCTGTCCTCCGTAGCCGGCGCCGGCGGGGTAGACCTGGCCTCACTAGCTGGCGCTGGCGGTGTAGACCGGGACCCCTAGCCGGCGCCAGCGTGGTAGACCTGGCCTCCCTGCCGGCGCCGGCGGGGTAGACCTGGCTTCCCTAGCCGTCTTCGGCGCGGTAGACCTGGACTTTGTAGCCGGCGCCGTCGGGGTAGACCTGATCTATCTGCCGGCACCGTCGGGCTAGACCTGGCCTCCCTAGCCGGCGCCGGCATGGTAGACCTGGCCTCCCTTGCCGGCACCAGCGGGGTAGACTTGGCCTCCCTAGCCGGCGCCAGCGGGGTAGACCTGGCTTCCCTACCGTCGCTGGAGGGGTAGACCTGGACTCCGTAGCCGGCGCCGTCGGGGTAGACCTGGCCTCCCTGCCGGCGCCGGCGGGGTAGACCTGGCCTCCCAAGCCGACATCAGAGGTGTAGACATCGCCTCCCTTGCCGGTGCCTGAGGGATAGCCGTGGCCTCCCTAGCCGACGCTGGCGGGGTAGACCTGGCTTCCCTAGCTGACGCCGGATGCATATACATTGTCTTCCTAGCCGGCGCCGGCAGGATAGACCTGGCCTCCCTGATGGCGCCGGCGGGGTAGACCTGGCCTCCCAAGCCGGCGCCGGTGGGGTAGACCTGTACTCTCAAGACTGCGCCGGCAGCGTAGACTTTGTCTTCCTAGCTGGCGCCGGCGCGATAGACCAGGCCTCCCTAGCCGGCGCCGGCGGGGTAGACCTGGCCTCCCTAGCCGGCGCCGGCGGGGTAGACCTGGCCTCCGTAGCCGGCGCCGGCGGGGTAGACCTGGCCTCCGTAGCCGGCGCCGGCGGGGAAGAACTGGACTCCCAAGCCGGCGCCGGCGGGGTAGACCTGACCTCCCTAGCCGGCGCCGGCGGGGTAGACCTGGCCTCAGAAGCTGTCGCCGGCGTTGTAGACCTGGCCTCCCTACCGGCGCTGGAGTCGTAGACCTGGCCTCCCAAGCCGGCCCCGGCGGGGTAGACCTGGCCTCCCTAGCCGGCGCCGGTGGGGTAGACCTGGCCTCCGTAGCCGGCGCCGGCGGGGAAGAACTGGACTCCCAAGCCGGCGTCGGCGGGGTAGACCTGGCCTCCAAAGCCAGTGCCGGTGTCATAGACCTGGCCTCCCTAGCCGGCGCTGGCGGCGTAGACCTGGGCTCCCTAGCCGTCGTCGGCGTCATAGACATTGCCTCGCTAGCGGGCGCCTGCGTCATAGACCTGGCCTCCGTAGCCTGCGCTGGCATAGTAGACATGGCCTCACAAGACAGCGCCGCCGTGGTAGACCTGGCATCCCTAGCCGGAGCCGGCGGGGTAGACCTGGCCGCGCAAGCCGGCGCCGGCGGGGTGGACCTGGCCTCCCTAGGCACCGCCGGCATGGTAGACCTGGCTTCCAAAGCCCGTTCCGGTGGTGTAGACCTGGCCTCCCTAGCTGGCGCCGGCTGCGTATACATTGTCTTCCTAGCCGGCGCCGGCGCGATAGACCTGGCCTCTTTAGCCGGCGCCGGCGGGGTAGACCTGGCCTCTGTAGCCGGCGCCGGCGGGGTAGACCTGGCCTCCCTAGCCGGCGCCGGTATGGTAGACCTGGCCTCCCAAGCCGGCGCCGGTGGGGTAGACCTGTACTCTCAAGACTGCGCCGGCAGCGTAGACTTTGTCTTCCTAGCTGGCGCCGGCGCGATAGACCAGGCCTCCCTAGCCGGCGCCGGCGGGGTAGACCTGGCCTCCCTAGCCGGCGCCGGCGGGGTAGACCTGGCCTCCGTAGCCGGCGCCGGCGGGGTAGACCTGGCCTCCGTAGCCGGCGCCGGCGGGGAAGAACTGGACTCCCAAGCCGGCGCCGGCGGGGTAGACCTGACCTCCCTAGCCGGCGCCGGCGGGGTAGACCTGGCCTCAGTAGCTGTCGCCGGCGTTGTAGACCTGGCCTCCCTACCGGCGCTGGAGTCGTAGACCTGGCCTCCCAAGCCGGCCCCGGCGGGGTAGACCTGGCCTCCCTAGCCGGCGCCGGTGGGGTAGACCTGGCCTCCGTAGCCGGCGCCGGCGGGGAAGAACTGGACTCCCAAGCCGGCGTCGGCGGGGTAGACCTGGCCTCCAAAGCCAGTGCCGGTGTCATAGACCTGGCCTCCCTAGCCGGCGCTGGCGGCGTAGACCTGGGCTCCCTAGCCGTCGTCGGCGTCATAGACATTGCCTCGCTAGCGGGCGCCTGCGTCATAGACCTGGCCTCCGTAGCCTGCGCTGGCATAGTAGACATGGCCTCACAAGACAGCGCCGCCGTGGTAGACCTGGCATCCCTAGCCGGAGCCGGCGGGGTAGACCTGGCCTCGCAAGCCGGCGCCGGCGGGGTGGACCTGGCCTCCCTAGGCACCGCCGGCATGGTAGACCTGGCTTCCAAAGCCCGTTCCGGTGGTGTAGACCTGGCCTCCCTAGCTGGCGCCGGCTGCGTATACATTGTCTTCCTAGCCGGCGCCGGCGCGATAGACCTGGCCTCTTTAGCCGGCGCCGGCGGGGTAGACCTGGCCTCTGTAGCCGGCGCCGGCGGGGTAGACCTGGCCTCTGTAGCCGACGCCGGAGGGGTAGACCTGGCCTACCAAGCCGGCGCCAGCGGCGTAGACCTGGCCTCCCTAGCCGGCGCCGGCATGGTAGACCTGGCCTCCCTAGCCGGCGCCGGAGGGGTAGACCTGACCTCCCTAGCTGGCGCCGGATGCGTATACATTGTCTTCCTAGCTGGCGCCGGTGGTGTAGACCTGACCTCCCTAGCTGGCGCCGGATGCGTATACATTGTCTTCCTAGCCGGCGCCGGCGGGATAGACCTGGCCTCCTTATCCGGCGACGGTGGTGTAGACCTCGCTTCCGTAGCCGGCGCGAGCGGGGTAGACCTGGACTCCCTGCCGGCGCCGGCGGGGTAGACCTGGCCTCCCTAGCCGGTGCTGGCGTGGTAGACGTGGCCTCCCTAGGAACCGCCGGCATGGTAGACCTGGCTTCCCAAGCCGGTTCCGGTGGTGTAGACCTGGCCTCACAAGCCGGCGCCGGCGTCATTGACCTGCCCTCCTTATCCGGCGTCGGCGGCGTAGACATTTCCTCCCTAGCCGGCGCCGGCGGGGTAGACCTGGACACCCTGCCGGCGCCGGCAAGGAAGACCAGGCCTCCTTGCTGGCGCTGGCTGCGTATACATTGTCTTCCTAGCCGGCGCCGGTGGAGTAGACCTGGCCTCCGTAGCCGGCGCCGGCGCGGTAGACCTGGACTCCCCAGCCGGCGCTGGCGTGGTAGAACTGTCCTCCCAGCCGGCGCCGGCGGGGTAGACCTGGCCTCGCAAGCCGGCGCCGGCGGGGTGGACCTGGCCTCCCTAGGCACCGCCGGCATGGTAGACCTGGCTTCCAAATCCGGTTCCGGTGGTGTAGACCTGGCCTCCCTAGCTGGCGCCGGCTGCGTATACATTGTCTTCCTAGCCAGCGCCGGCAGGATAGACCTGGCCTCTTTAGCCGGCGCCGGCGGTGTAGACCTGGCCTCCATAGCCGGCGCCAGCGGGGTAGACCTGGACTCCCTGCCGGCGCCGGCGGGGTAGACTTGGCCTCCCTAGCCGGCGTGGTATGGTAGACCTGCCCTCCCAAACCGGTGCCGGAGGGGTAGACCTGGCCTCCAAGCCGGCGCCAGCGGTGTAGACCTGGCCTCCCTAACCGGCGCCGGTATAGTATACCTGGCCTCCCAAACTGGCGCCGGCGGGGTAGACATGGCCTCCCAAGCCGGCGCCAGCACTGTAGACCTGGCCTCCCTAGCTGGCGCCAGCTATGTATACATTGTCTTCCTAGCCGGTGCCGTCGGGGTAGACCTGGCCTCCTTAGCCGGCGCCGGCGGGGTAGACCTGGCCTTCCAAGCCAGCGCGGTGGCGTAGACCTGTCCTCCGTAGCCGGCGCCGGCGGGGTAGACCTGGCCTCCATAGCTGGAGCCGGCGAGGTAGACCTGGCCTCCCTAGCCTCGCGGGCGTGGTAGACCTGGCCTCCCTGCCGACGCCGGTGGTGTAGACCTGGCTTCCCTAGCTGGCGCCGGCGGTGTAGACCGGGACCCCTAGCCGGCGCCAGCGTGTTAGACCTGGCCTCCCTGCCGGCGCCGGCGGGGTAGACCTGGCTTCCCTAGCCGTCGTCGGCGCGGTAGACCTGGACTTTGTAGCCGGCGCCGTCGGGGTAGACCTGATCTATCTGCCGGCACCAGCGGGGTAGACTTGGCCTCCCTAGCCGGCGCCAGCGGGGTAGACCTGGCTTCCCTACCGTCGCTGGAGGGGTAGACCTGGACTCCGTAGCCGGCGCCGTCGGGGTAGACCTGGCCTCCCTGCCGGCGCCGGCGGGGTAGACCTGGCCTCCCAAGCCGGCATCAGAGGCGTAGACATCGCCTCCCTTGCCGGTGCCTGAGGGATAGCCGTGGCCTCCCTAGCCGACGCCGGCGGGGTAGACCTGGCTTCCCTAGCTGACGCCAGATGCGTATACATTGTCTTCCTAGCCGGCGCCGGCAGGATAGACCTGGCCTCCCTGATGGCGCCGGCGGGGTAGACCTGGCCTCCCAAGCCGGCGCCTGTGGGGTAGACCTGTCCTCTCAAGACTGCGCCGGCAGCGTAGACTTTGTCTTCCTAGCTGGCGCCGGCGCGATAGACCAGGCTTCCCTAGCCGGCGCCGGTGGGGTGGACCTGGCCTCCCTAGCCGGCGCCGGCGGGGTAGACCTGGCCTCCCTAGCCGGCGCCGGCGGGGTAGACCTGGCCTCCGTAGCCGGCGCCGGCGGGGAAGAACTGGACTCCCAAGCCGGCGCCGGCGGGGTAGACCTGACCTCCCTAGCCGGCGCCGGCGGGGTAGACCTGGCCTCAGTAGCTGTCGCCGGCGTTGTAGACCTGGCCTCCCTACCGGCGCTGGAGTCGTAGACCTGGCCTCCCAAGCCGGCCCCGGCGGGGTAGACCTGGCCTCCCTAGCCGGCGCCGGTGGGGTAGACCTGGCCTCCGTAGCCGGCGCCGGCGGGGAAGAACTGGACTCCCAAGCCGGCGTCGGCGGGGTAGACCTGGCCTCCCTAGCCGGCGCCGGCGGGGAAGAACTGGACTCCCAAGCCGGCGTCGGCGGGGTAGACCTGGCCTCCAAAGCCAGTGCCGGTGTCATAGACCTGGCCTCCCTAGCCGGTGCTGGCGGCGTAGACCTGGGCTCCCTAGCCGTCGTCGGCGTCATAGACATTGCCTCGCTAGCGGGCGCCTGCGTCATAGACCTGGCCTCCGTAGCCTGCGCTGGCATAGTAGACATGGCCTCACAAGACGGCGCCGCCGTGGTAGACCTGGCATCCCTAGCCGGAGCCGGCGGGGTAGACCTGGCCTCGCAAGCCGGCGCCGGCGGGGTGGACCTGGCCTCCCTAGGCACCGCCGGCATGGTAGACCTGGCTTCCAAAGCCCGTTCCGTTGGTGTAGACCTGGCCTCCCTAGCTGGCGCCGGCTGCGTATACATTGTCTTCCTAGCTGGCGCCGGCGCGATAGACCTGGCCTCTTTAGCCGGCGCCGGCGGGGTAGACCTGGCCTCTGTAGCCGGCGCCGGCGGGGTAGACCTGGCCTCTGTAGCCGACGCCGGAGGGGTAGACCTGGCCTACCAAGCCGGCGCCAGCGGCGTAGACCTGGCCTCCCTAGCCGGCGCTGGCATGGTAGACCTGGGTTCCCTAGCCGGCGCCGGAGGGGTAGACCTGGCCTCCTTAGCTGACGCCGGATGCGTATACATTGTCTTCCTAGCTGGCGCCGGTGGTGTAGACCTGACCTCCCTAGCTGGCGCCGGATGCGTATACATTGTCTTCCTAGCCGGCGCCGGCGGGATAGACCTGGCCTCCTTATCCGGCGACGGTGGTGTAGACCTCGCTTCCGTAGCCGGCGCGAGCGGGGTAGACCTGGACTCCCTGCCGGCGCCGGCGGGGTAGACCTGGCCTCCCTAGCCGGTGCTGGCGTGGTAGACGTGGCCTCCCTAGGAACCGCCGGCATGGTAGACCTGGCTTCCCAAGCCGGTTCCGGTGGTGTAGACCTGGCCTCACAAGCCGGCGCCGGCGTCATTGACCTGCCCTCCCTATCCGGCGTCGGCGGCGTAGACATTTCCTCCCTAGCCGGCGCCGGCGGGGTAGACCTGGACACCCTGCCAGCGCCAGCAAGGAAGACCAGGCCTCCCTGCTGGCGCTGGTGGCATAGATCTGGCCTCTCTAGTCGGCGCCGGCGGGGTTACCTTGCCTCCGAAGACGGCGCCAGCGGGGTAGACCTGGCCTCCCAAGCCGGCGCTGGCGTCGTATACGTGGCCTCCCTAACAGGCGCTGGCTGCGTATACATTGTCTTCCTAGCCGGCGCCGGTGGAGTAGACCTGGCCTCCGTAGCCGGCGCCGGCGCGGTAGACCTGGACTCCCCAGCCAGCGCTGGCGTGGTAGAACTGTCCTCCCAGCCGGCGCCGGCGGGGTAGACCTGGCCTCGCAAGCCGGCGCCGGCGGGGTGGACCTGGCCTCCCTAGGCACCGCCGGCATGGTAGACCTGGCTTCCAAATCCGGTTCCGGAGGTGTAGACCTGGCCTCCCTAGCTGGCGCCGGCTGCGTATACATTGTCTTCCTAGCCAGCGCCGGCGGGATAGACCTGGCCTCTTTAGCCGGCGCCGGCGGGGTAGACCTGGCCTCTGTAGCCGGCGCCGGCGGGGTTGACCTGGCCTCCCTAGCCATGCCAGCGTGGTAGACCTGGCCTGCCAAGCCGGCGCCGGCGGGGTAGACCTGGCTTCCATATCCGGCGACGGCGGGGTAGACCTGGCCTCTCAAGCCGGCGCCGGCGTCATAGAGCTGGCCTCCCTTGCCGGAGCCGGCCGCGTAGACATTGCCTCCCTAGCCGGCGCCCGCGGGGTAGACCTGGCCTCCCTGCCGGAGCCGGCGGGATAGACCTGTCCTCCCATGCCGGCAGCGGCGGCGTAGACCTGGCCTCCCTAGCCGGAGTCGGCGGCGTAGACATTGCGTCCCTAGCCGGCGCCAGCGGGGTAGACCTGCCCTCCTTAGCTGTCGCCGGTGGGGTAGATCTGGCCTTCCTGCCGGTGCCGGAGTCGAAGACGTGGCCTCCCTAGCCGGCGCCGGTGGGGTAGACATGGCCTCCTTAGCCGGCGCCGGCGGGGTAGACCTGGCCTCCGTAGCCGTGGTCGGCGGAGTAGACCTGGCCTCCCTTCCGGTGCCGGCATGGTAGACCTGGACTCCCAAGACGGTTCCGGTGGTGTAGACCTGGCCTCCCTAGCTGGCGCCGGCTGCGTATACATTGTCTTCCTAGCCGGCGCCTGCAGGTTAGACATGGCCTCCCATGCCGGCGCCGGCGGGGTAGACCTGGCCTCCCTAGCCGGTGCCGGTATGGTAGACCTGGCCTCCCAAGCCGGCTCCGGCGGGGTAGACCTGGCCTCCGTAGCCAACGCCGTCAGGGTAGACCTGGCCTCCAAAGCCGGCGCCAGCGTCATAGACCTGGCCTCCCTAGCCGGCGTCGGCGGCGTAGACATTGCCTCCCTAGCCGGACGCCGGCTAGTTAGACCTGGTGTCCCAGCCGGCGCCAGCGCGGTAGACCTGGCCTCTCAAGCCGGCGCTGGCGGCGTAGACCTGGCCTTCCAAACCGATGCTGGCGTGGTAGACCTGGCCTCTCAAGCCCGCGCCGGCATCGTAGAGCTGGCCTGCCTAGCCGGAGCCGGCGGCGTAGACATTGCCTCCCTAGCCGGCGCCCGCGGGGTAGACCTGGCCTCCCTGCCGGAGCCGGCGGGATAGACCTGTCCTCCCATGCCGGCGGCAGCGGCGTAGACCTGGCCTCCCTAGCCGGCGTCGGCGGCGTAGACATTGCCTCCCTAGCCGGCGCCAGCGGGGTAGACCTGGCCTCCTTAGCTGTCGCCGGTGGGGTAGAACTGGCCTCCCTGCCGGTGCCGGAGTGGAAGACCTGGCCTCCCTAGCTGGCGCCGGTATAGTAGACCTGGCCTCCCAAGCCGGGGCTGGTGGGGTAGACCTGGCCTCCCTGCCGGCGCCGGCATGGTAGACCTGGACTCCGTAGCCGACGCCGGCGGTTTAGACCTGGCCTCCGTAGCCGGCGCTGGTGTGGTAGACCTGGCCTCCCTGCCAGCGCCTGAGGGGTAGACCTGGCCTCCCAAGCCGGCGCCACCGGCGTAGACCTGGCTTCCCTAGCCGGCGCTGGCATGGTACACCTGGCCTCCCAAGCCGGCACCGGTGATGTAGACCTGGCCTCCCTAGCTGACGCCAGATGCGTATACATTGTCTTCCTAGCTGGCGCCGGTGGTTTAGACCTGACCTCCCTAGCTGGCGCCGGATGCGTATACATTGTCTTCCAAGCCGGCGCCGGCGGGGTGGACCTAGACTCCCTAGGCACCGCCGGCATGGTAGACCTGGCTTCCCAAGCCGGTTCCAGTGGTGTAGACCTGGCCTCCCTAGCTGGCGCCGGCTGCGTATACAATGTCTTCCTAGCCAGCGCCGGCGGGATAGACCTGGCCTCTTTAGCCGGCGCCGGCGGGGTAGACCTGGCCTCTGTAGCCGACGCCGGCGGGGTAGACCTGGCCTCCCTAGCTGACGCCAGATGCGTATACATTGTCTTCCTAGCTGGCGCCGGTGGTTTAGACCTGACCTCCCTAGCTGGCGCCGGATGCGTATACATTGTCTTCCAAGCCGGCGCCGGCGGGGTGGACCTAGACTCCCTAGGCACCGCCGGCATGGTAGACCTGGCTTCCCAAGCCGGTTCCAGTGGTGTAGACCTGGCCTCCCTAGCTGGCGCCGGCTGCGTATACAATGTCTTCCTAGCCAGCGCCGGCGGGATAGACCTGGCCTCTTTAGCCGGCGCCGGCGGGGTAGACCTGGCCTCTGTAGCCGGCGCCGGTGGGGTAAACATGTCCTCCTTAGCCGGCACCCGCGGGATAGACCTGGCCTCCATATCTGGCGCCGGCGGGTTAGACATGGCCTCCCATGCCGGCGCCGGCGGGGTAGACCTGGCCTCCCTAGCCGGCGCCCGTATGGTAGACCTGGCCTCCCAAGCCGGCACCGGCGGGGTAGACCTGGCCTCCGTAGCCAACGCCGGCAAGGTAGACCTGGCCTCCCTAGCCGGCGCTGGCGTCATAGACCTGGCCTCCCTAGCCGGCGTCGGCGGAGTAGACATTGCCTCCCTAGCCGGACGCCGGCTAGTTAAACCTGGCGTCCCTGCCGGCGCCAGCGCGGTAGACCTGGCCTCCCAAGCCGGCGCTGGCGGCGTAGACCTGGCCTTCCAAACCGATGCCTGCGGGGTAGACCTGGCCTCCCTGCCGGAGCCGGCGGGATAGACCTGTCCTCCCAAGCCGGCGGCGGCGGCGTAGACCTGGCCTCCCTAGCCGGCGTCGACGGCATATTGCCTCCCTAGCCGGCGCCAGCGGGGTAGACCTGGCCTCCTTAGCTGTCGCCGGCGGGGTAGAACTGGCCTCCCTGCTGGTGCCGGAGTCGAAGACCTGGCCTCCCAAGCTGGCGCTGGTGGGGTAGACATGGCCTCCTTAGCCGTCGCCGGCGGGGTAGACCTGGCCTCCGTAGCCGTGGTCGGCGGAGTAGACCTGGCCTCCCTGCCGGTGCCGGCGGGGTAGACCTGGCCTCCGTAGCCGACGCCGGCGGGGTATAGCTGGCCTCCCTAGCCGGCCTGGCATGGTAGACGTGGCCTCCCTGCCGGCGCCGGAGGGGTAGACCTAGCCTCCCAAGCCAGCGCCGGCAGCGTAGACCTGGACTCCCAAGCCGGTTCCGGTGCTGTAGCCCTGGCCTCCCTAGCTGGCGCCGGCGGCGTAGAACTGGCCTCCCTAGCCGGCGCCGGTATAGTAGACCTGGCCTCCCTAGCTGGCGCCGGCGGGGTAGACCTGGCCTCCCTGTCGGCGCCAGCGGGGTAGACCTGGCCTCCCAAGCCGGCGCTGGCGTCATATACGTGGCCTCCCTAGCAGGCGCTGGCTGCGTATACATTGTCTTCCTAGCCGGCGCCGGTGGAGTAGACCAGGCCTCCGTAGCCGGCGCCGGCGCGGTAGACCTGGACTCCCCAGCCTGCGCTGGCGTGGTAGAACTGTCCTCCCAGCCGGCGCCGGCGGTGTAGACCTGGCCTCGCAAGCCGGCGCCGGCGGGGTGGACCTGGCCTCCCTAGGCACCGCCGGCATGGTAGACCTGGACTCCCAAGCCGGTTCCGGTGGTGTAGCCCTGGCCTCCCTAGCTGGCGCCGGCGGCGTAGAACTGGCCTCCCTAGCCGGCGCCGGTATAGTAGACCTGGCCTCTTTAGTCGGCGCCGGCGGGGCAGACCTGGCCTCTGTAGCCGGCGCCGGCGGGGTATAGCTGGCCTCTCAAGCCGGCGGCGGCGGCGTAGAACTGACCTCCCAAGCCGGTGCCGGTATAGTAGACCTGGCCTCCCAAGCCGGCACCGGTGGGGTAGACATGTCCTCCTTAGCCGGCACCCGCGGGGTAGACCTGGCCTCCATATCTGGCGCCGGCGGGTTAGACATGGCCTCCCATGCCGGTGCCGGCGGGGTAGACCTGGCCTCCCTAGCCGGCGCCCGTATGGTAGACCTGGCCTCCCAAGCCGGCACCGGCGGGGTAGACCTGGCCTCCGTAGCCAACGCCGGCAAGGTAGACCTGGCCTCCCTAGCCGGCGCTGGCGTCATAGACCTGGCCTCCCTAGCCGGCGTCGGCGGAGTAGACATTGCCTCCCTAGCCGGACGCCGGCTAGTTAAACCTGGCGTCCCTGCCGGCGCCAGCGCGGTAGACCTGGCCTCCCAAGCCGGCGCTGGCGGCGTAGACCTGGCCTTCCAAACCGATGCCTGCGGGGTAGACCTGGCCTCCCTAGCCACGCCAGCGCGGTAGACCTGGCCTCTCAAGCCGGCGCCTCCGTCGTAGAGCTGGCCTCCGGAGCCGGCGCCGTTATAGTTTACCTGGCCTCCCTGCCGGCGCCGGCGGGGTAGACCTGGCCGCCCTAGCTGGCGCCAACGTGGTAGACCTGGCCTCCCAAGCCGGCGCCGGCGGGGTAGATCTGGCCTCTCTAGGGGGCGGTGGCCGGGTAGACCTGTCCTCTCTAGGCGGTGCAGGCCGGATAGACCTGGCCTCCCTAGTCGGCGCCGGCGGGGTAGATCTGGCCTCCCTAGCCGGCGCCGGCGGGATACACCTGGCCTCCTTATCCGGCGACGGCGGTGTAGACCTGGCCTCCCTAGATGGCGCCGGCGGGGTAGACCTGGCCTCCCTGCCGGAGCCGGCGGGATAGACCTGTCCTCCCAAGCCGGCGGCGGCGGCGTAGACCTGGCCTCCCTAGCCGGCGTCGACGGCATATTGCCTCCCTAGCCGGCGCCAGCGGGGTAGACCTGGCCTCCTTAGCTGTCGCCGGCGGGGTAGACTGGCTTCCCTGCCGGTGCCGGAGTGGAAGACCTGGCCTCCCTAGCTGGCGGTGGTGGGGTAGACATGGCCTCCTTAGCCGTCGCCGGCGGGGTAGACCTGGCCTCCGTAGCCGTGGTCGGCGGAGTAGACCTGGCCTCCCTGCCGGTGCCGGCATGGTAGACCTGGACTCCCAAGCCGGTTCCGGTGGTGTAGACCTGGCCTCCCTAGCTGGCGCCGGCTGCGTATACATTGTCTTCCTAGCCGGCGCCTGCAGGTTAGACATGGACTCCCATGCCGGCGCCGGCGGGGTAGACCTGGCCTCCCTAGCCGGTGCCGGTATGGTAGACCTGGCCTCCCAAGCCGGCTCCGGCGGGGTAGACCTGGCCTCCGTAGCCAACGCCGTCAGGGTAGACCTGGCCTCCCTAGCCGGCGCTGGCGTCATAGACATTGCCTCGCTAGCCGGCGCCGGCAGGCTAGACCTGGCCTCCAAAGCCGGCGCCAGCGTCATAGACCTGGCCTCCCTAGCCGGCGTCGGCGGCGTAGACATTGCCTCCCTAGCCGGACGCCGGCTAGTTAGACCTGGCGTCCCAGCCGGCGCCAGCGCGGTAGACCTGGCCTCTCAAGCCGGCGCTGGCGGCGTAGACCTGGCCTTCCAAACCGATGCTGGCGTGGTAGACCTGGCCTCTCAAGCCCGCGCCGGCATCGTAGAGCTGGCCTGCCTAGCCGGAGCCGGCGGCGTAGACATTGCCTCCCTAGCCGGCGCCCGCGGGGTAGACCTGGCCTCCCTGCCGGAGCCGGCGGGATAGACCTGTCCTCCCATGCCGGCGGCAGCGGCGTAGACCTGGCCTCCCTAGCCGGCGTCGGCGGCGTAGACATTGCCTCCCTAGCCGGCGCCAGCGGGGTAGACCTGGCCTCCTTAGCTGTCGCCGGTGGGGTAGAACTGGCCTCCCTGCCGGTGCCGGAGTGGAAGACCTGGCCTCCCTAGCTGGCGCCGGTATAGTAGACCTGGCCTCCCTGCCGGCGCCGGCATGGTAGACCTGGACTCCGTAGCCGACGCCGGCGGGGTAGACCTGGCCTCCGTAGCCGGCGCTGGTGTGGTAGACCTGGCCTCCCTGCCAGCACCTGAGGGGTAGACCTGGCCTCCCAAGCCGGCGCCACCGGCGTAGACCTGGCTTCCCTAGCCGGCGCTGGCATGGTACACCTGGCCTCCCAAGCCGGCACCGGTGATGTAGACCTGGCCTCCCTAGCTGACGCCAGATGCGTATACATTGTCTTCCTAGCTGGCGCCGGTGGTTTAGACCTGACCTCCCTAGCTGGCGCCGGATGCGTATACATTGTCTTCCAAGCCGGCGCCGGCGGGGTAGACCTGGTCTCCCTAGCCGGCGCCTGTATAGTAGACCTGGCCTCCCTAGCTGGCGCCGGTGGGGTAGACCTGGCCTCCCAAGCCGGCGCTGGCGTCATATACTTGGCCTCCCTAGCAGGGGCTGGCTGCGTATACATTGTCTTCCTAGCCGGCGCCGGCGGTGTAGACCTGGCCTCGCAAGCCGGCGCCGGCGGGGTGGACCTGGCCTCCCTAGGCACCGCCGGCATGGTAGACCTGGACTCCCAAGCCGGTTCCGGTGGTGTAGCCCTGGCCTCCCTAGCTGGCGCCGGCGGCGTAGAACTGGCCTCCCTAGCCGGCGCCGGTATAGTAGACCTGGCCTCTTTAGTCGGCGCCGGCGGGGCAGACCTGGCCTCTGTAGCCGGCGCCGGCGGGGTATAGCTGGCCTCTGTAGCCGGCGCCGGCGGCGTAGAACTGGCCTCCCAAGCCGGTGCCGGTATAGTAGACCTGGCCTCCCAAGCCGGCACCGGTGGGGTAGACATGTCCTCCTTAGCCGGCACCCGCGGGGTAGACCTGGCCTCCATATCTGGCGCCGGCGGGTTAGACCTGGCCTCCCTGCCGGCGCCGGCATGGTAGACCTGGACTCCGTAGCCGACGCCGGCGGGGTAGACCTGGCCTCCGTAGCCGGCGCTGGTGTGGTAGACCTGGCCTCCCTGCCAGCACCTGAGGGGTAGACCTGGCCTCCCAAGCCGGCGCCACCGGCGTAGACCTGGCTTCCCTAGCCGGCGCTGGCATGGTACACCTGGCCTCCCAAGCCGGCACTGGTGATGTAGACCTGGCCTCCCTAGCTGACGCCAGATGCGTATACATTGTCTTCCTAGCTGGCGCCGGTGGTTTAGACCTGACCTCCCTAGCTGGCGCCGGATGCGTATACATTGTCTTCCAAGCCGGCGCCGGCGGGGTGGACCTAGACTCCCTAGGCACCGCCGGCATGGTAGACCTGGCTTCCCAAGCCGGTTCCAGTGGTGTAGACCTGGCCTCCCTAGCTGGCGCCGGCTGCGTATACAATGTCTTCCTAGCCAGCGCCGGCGGGATAGACCTGGCCTCTTTAGCCGGCGCCGGCGGGGTAGACCTGGCCTCTGTAGCCGGCGCCGGCGGGGTAGACCTGGCCTCCCTAGCCGGCGCCGGTATGGTAGACCTGGCCTCCCAAGCCGCCGCCGGCGGGGTAGACATGGCTTACTTAGCCGGCGCCGGCGGGATAGACCTGGCCTCCTTATCCGGCGACGGCGGTGTAGACCTCGCCTCCGTAGCCAGCGCCAGCGGGGTAGACCTGGACTCCCTGCCGGCGCCGGCGGGGTAGACTTGGCCTCCCTAGCCGGCGTGGTATGGTAGACCTGCCCTCCCAAACCGGCGCCGGAGGGGTAGACCTGGCCTCCCTAACCGGCGCCCGTATAGTATACCTGGCCTCCCAAACTGGCGCCGGCGGGGTAGACCTGGCCTCCCAAGCCGGCGCCTGCGGGGTAGACCTGGCCTCCCAAGCCGGCGCCAGCACTGTAGACCTGGCCTCCCTAGCTGGCGCCAACTACGTATACATTGTCTTCCTAGCCGGTGCCGTCGGGGTAGACCTGGCCTCCCTAGCCGGCGCCGGCGGGGTAGACCTGGTCTCCCTAGCCGGCGCCGGTATAGTAGACCTGGCCTCCCTAGCTGGCGCCAGTGGGGTAGACCTGGCCTCCGTAGCCGCGCCGGTGGTGTAGACCTGGCCTTCCAACCCAGCGCGGTGGCGTAGACCTGTCCTCCGTAGCCGGCACCAGCGGGGTAGACCTGGCCTCCATAGCTGGAGCCGGCGAGGTAGACCTGGCCCCCCTAGCCTCGCGGGCGTGGTAGACCTGGCCTCCCTGCCGACGCCGGGGGAGTAGACCAGGCCTCCCTAGCCGGCGCCGGCGGGATAGACCTGGCCTCCCTGGCAGCGCCGGCGGGGTAGACCTGGCTTTTCAAACCAGCGCCGGCGTCGTAGAGCTGGCCTCCCTAGCTGGCGTCGGCGATGTAGACATTGCCTCACTAGCCAGCGCCGGCGGCGTAGACCTGGCCTCCCTGCCGGCGCCGGCGTCATAGACCTGGCCTCCCTAGCCGGCGTCGGCGGCATAGACATTTCCTCCCTTGCCGGCGCCGAGGGGGTAGGTCTGGCCTCCCTAGCCGGCGCCTACAAGGAAGATGTTGGCCTCCCTAGCCGGCGTCGGCGGCATAGACATTTCCTCCCTTGCCGGCGCCGAGGGGGTAGGTCTGGCCTCCCTAGCCGGCGCCTACAAGGAAGATGTAGCCTCCCTGCCGGCGGCGGGATATTAGACCTGGCCTCCCAAGCCGGGGCTGGTGGCGTACACCTGGCCTCCCAGCTGGTGCCGGCGGTCCAGACCTGGCCTCCCAAGCCGGCACCGGCGGCGTAGAACTGGCCTCCGGAGCCGGCGCCGTTATAGTTCACCTGGCCTCCCTGCCGGCGCCGGCGGGGTAGACCTGGCCGCCCTAGCTGGCGCCAACGTGGTAGACCTGGCCTCCCAAGCCGGCGCCGGCGGGGTAGATCTGGCCTCTCTAGGCGGCGGTGGCCGGGTAGACCTGTCCTCTCTAGGCGGTGCAGGCCGGATAGACCTGGCCTCCCTAGTCGGCGCCGGCGGGGTAGATCTGGCCTCCCTAGCCGGCGCCGGCGGGATACACCTGGCCTCCTTATCCGGCGACGGCGGTGTAGACCTGGCCTCCCTAGATGGCGCCGGCGAGGTAGACCTGGCCTCCCTGCCGGAGCCGGCGGGATAGACCTGTCCTCCCAAGCCGGCGGCGGCGGCGTAGACCTGGCCTCCCTAGCCGGCGTCGACGGCATAGACATTGCCTTCCTAGCCGGCGCCAGCGGGGTACACCTGGCCTCCTTAGCTGTCGCCGGTATAGTAGACCTGAACTCCGTAGCCGGCGCTGGTGTGGTAGACCTGGCTTCCCTAGCTGGCGCCGGCATGGGAGACCTGGCCTCCCAAGCCGGCACCGGTGGTGTAGACCTGGCCTCCCTAGCTGACGCCGTATGCGTATACAATGTCTTCCTAGCTGGCGCCGGTGGTGTAGACCTGACCTCCCTAGCTGGCGCCGGATGCGTATACATTGTCTTCCTAGCCGGCGCCGGCGGTGTAGACCTGACCTCCCTAGCTGGCGCCGGATGCGTATACATTGTCTTCCTAGCCGGCGCCGGCGGGATAGACCTGGCCTCCCTAGCCGGCGCCGGTATGGTAGAGGTGGCCTCCCAAGCCGGCGCCGGCGGGGTGGACCTGGCCTCCCTAGGCACCGCCGGCATTGTAAACCTGGCTTCCCAAGCCGGTTCCAGTGGTGTAGACCTGGCCTCCCTAGCTGGCGCCGGCTGCTTATACAATGTCTTCCTAGCCAGCGCCGGCGGGGTAGACCTGGCCTCTGTAGCTGTCGCCGGCGGCGTAGTCCTGGCCTCCCTAGCTGTCGCCGGCTGCGTATACATAGTCTTCCTATCCGGCGCCAGCAGGATAGACCTGGACTCCCTAGCTGGCGCCAGCGGGGTACACCTGGCCTCTCAATCCGGCGCAGGCGCGGTAGACCAAGCCTCCATATCCGGTGCCGGCGCGGTAGACATGGCCTTCGTAGCCGGCGCCGTCAAGGTAGACCTGGCCTCCCTAGCTGGCGCCGGCTGGGTAGACCTGGAATCTGTAGCCGACGCCGGCAGGGTAGACCTGCTCTCCCTAGCCGGCGTCGGCGGCGTAGACATTGCCTCCCTAGCTCGCGCCGGCGGGGTAGACCTGGCCTCCCTAGCCGGCGCCAGCGGGGTAGACCTGGCCTCCCAAGCTGGCGCCGCCGCGCTAGACCTGACCTCCCAAGCCAGCGTCGGCGGCGTAGACCTGGCCTCCCAAGCCGGCGCCGGCAGAGTAGACCTGGCCTCCCTAGCCGGCGCTGGCATGGTAGTCCTGGCCTCCCAAGCCGGCTCCGGTGCTGTAGACCTGGCCTCCCTAGCTGGCGCCGGCTGCGTATACATTGACTTCCTAGCCGGCACCGGCGGGATAGACCTGGCCTCCGTAGCCGGCGCCGGCGGGGTAGACCTGGCCTCTGTATCCGGCGCAGGTGGGGTAGACCTGGCCTCCAAGCCGGCGCCGGCGGGGTAGACCTGGCCTCCCTAGCTGGCGACGGCATCGTAGAACTGACTCACAAGCCGGCGCCGGCGGCGTAGACATTGTCTTCCTAGCCTGTGCCTGCGAGATAGAACTGGCTTCCCTATCCGGCACCGGCGGCGTATACCTGGCCTCTCTAGGTGGCGCAGGCCGGGTAGACCTGGCTTCGCTAGCCGGCACCAGCGGGGTAGACCTGGCCCCTCTAGCTGCCGCAGGAGGTATATTCATTGTCTTCCTAGCCTGCACTGCAGGATAGACCTGGCCTCCCTATCCGTGTAGGGCGAGGTAGACCTGGCCTCCCGAGCCGCGCCAGCGTGGTGGACCTGGCCTCCCAAGCCGGCGCTGTCGGCGTAGACCTGGCCTCCCTGCTGGCGCCGGCGGGGTAGACCTGGGCTCTCTATACGGCGCCGTCGGGTAGACCTGGCCTCTCTATGCGGCGGAGGCCGGGTAGACTTGGCCTCCCTAGCTGGCGCCGGCGGGGAAGACCTGGCCTCCCTGCCGGCATAGGCGGGGTAGACCTGGCCTCCCAAGCCGCCGCCAGCGGGGTAGACCTGGCCTCCCAAGCCGGGGCCGGTGGCGTAGACCTGGCCTCCATAGTTGGCGCTGGCTGCGTATACATTGTCTTCTTAGCCGGCGCCAGCGGGATAGACCTGGACTCCCTAGCCGGCGCCGGAGGGGTAGACCTGGCCTCGCAATCCGGCAGCGGCGTGGTAGACCTGGCTTGCCAAGCCGGCGCCGGCGGCGTAGACCTGGCCTCCCTGCTGGCGTCGGTGTGGTAGACCTGGCCTCCCAAGCCAGCGCCGACGGCGTACACCCGGCCTCCCAAGCCGGCGCCGCCAGGGTAGATCTGGCCTCTCAAGCCGGCGCTGGCAGCGTAGACCTGGCATCCCTAACTGGCGCCGGCATGCTAGACCTAGCCACCCTATCCACCACCGGCGGGGAAGACCTGGCCTCCCTGTCGGTGCCGGTTGGTAGTCCTGGCCTCCCTAGCCGGCGCCGTCGGGGTAGACCTGGCCTCCTTAGCCGGCGTCGGCAGCGTAGACATTGCCTCTCTAGCCGGCGATGGCTGGGTAGACCTGGCCTCTCTAGGTGGCGCAGGCTGGGTAGACTTGGCCTCCCTAGCCGGTGCCGGCGGGGTAGACCTGGACTCCGTAGCCGGTGCCGGAGGCGTAGACCTGGCCTCCCTGCCGGCGCCGGCGGGGTAGACATGGCCTCCCAAGCCAGCGCCGGTGGCGTAGACCTGGTCTCCCTAGCAGGCGCCGGAGGGGAAGTCCTGGCCTCCCTGCCGGCACCGGCAACGTAGACCTGGCCTCCCTAGCTGGCGCCGGCTGCGTATACATTTTCTTCTTAGCCGGCGCCAGCGGGATAGACCTGGCCTCCCTGCCAGCGCAGGCGGGGTAGACCTGGCCTCCCTTGCCGGCACCAGCGGGGTAGACTTGGCCTCCCTAGCCGGCGCCGGCGGGGTAGACTGGCTTCCCTACCGGCGCTGGAGGGGTAGACCTGGACTCCGTAGCCGGCGCCGTCGGGGTAGACCTGGCCTCCCTGCCGGCGCCAGCGGGGTAGACCTGGCCTCCCTAGCTGCACCAGCGTGGTAGACCTGGCCTCCCAAGCCGACGCCGGCGGGGTAGACATGGCTTCCTTAGCCGGCGCCGGCGGGATAGACCTGGCCTCCTTATCCGTCGACGGCGGTGTAGACCTCGCCTCCGTAGCCGGCGCCAGCGGGGTAGACCTGGACTCCCTGCCAGCGCCGGCGGGGTAGACCTGGCCTCCCAAGCCGGCGCCGGTATGGTAGACCTGGCCTTCCAAGCCGGCGCCGGAGGGGTAGACCTGGCCTCCCTAGCTGGCGCCAGTGGTGTAGACCTGGCCTCCCTAACCGGCGCCGGTATAGTATACCTGGCCTCCCAAGCCGGCGCCGGCGGGGTAGACATGGCCTCCCTAGCCGGCGCCTGCTCGGTAGACCTGGCCTCCCTAGCTGGCGCCAGCTACGTATACATTGTCTTCCTAGCCGGTGCCGTCAGGGTAGACCTGGCCTCCCTAGCCGGCGCCGGCATGGTAGACCTGCCTCCCTAGCCGGCGCCGGCGGGGTAGGCCTGGCCTCCCTAGCCAGCGCTGGTGTGGTAGACCTGGCCTCCCTGCCGGCGGCGGCGGCGTATACCTGGCCTCCCTAGGCAGCGTCGGCAGCGTAGACATTGCCTCCCTATCTTTCGCCGGCGCGGTAGACCTGGCCTCCCTGCCGGTGCCAGAGTGGAAGACCTGGCCTCCCTAGCCGGCGCCAGCGGGGTAGACCTGGCCTCCCAAGCTGGCACCGGTGGCGTTGACCTGGCCTCCCTAGCCGGCGCTGGCATGGTAGTCCTGGCCTCCCAAGCCGGCGCCGGTGGTGTAGACCTGGCCTCCCTAGCTGGCGCCGGCTGCGTATACATTGTCTTCCTAGCCGGCACCGGCGGGATAGACCTGGCCTCCCTAGCCGGCACCAGCGGCGTAGACCTGGCCTCCCTGCCGGCGCCGGCGGTGTAGACCTGGCCTCCCAAGCCGGCGCCGGCGGGGTAGACCTGGCCGTCCTAGCTGGCGACGGCATGGTAGACCTGACTCACAAGCCGGCGCCGGCACTGTAGACATTGTCTTCCTAGCCTGTGCCTGCGAGATAGAACTGGCTTCCCTATCCGGCACCGGCGGCGTATACCTGGCCTCTCTAGGCGGCGCAGGCCGGGTAGACCTGGCTTCGCTAGCCGGCACCAGCGGGGTAGACCTGGCCCCTCTAGCTGCCGCAGGAGGTATATTCATTGTCTTCCTAGCCTGCACTGCAGGATAGACCTGGCCTCCCTATCCGTGTAGGGCGAGGTAGACCTGGCCTCCCGAGCCGCGCCAGCGTGGTGGACCTGGCCTCCCAAGCCGGCGCTGTCGGCGTAGACCTGGCCTCCCTGCCGGCGCCGGCGGGGTAGACCTGGCCTCTCTATACGGCGCCGGCCGGGTAGACCTGGCCTCTCTATGCGGCGGAGGCCGGGTAGACTTGGCCTCCCTAGCTGGCGCCGGCGGGGAAGACCTGGCCTCCCTGCCGGCATAGGCGGGGTAGACCTGGCCTCCCAAGCCGCCGCCAGCGGGGTAGACCTGGCCTCCCAAGCCGGGGCCGGCGGCGTAGACCTGGCCTCCATAGTTGGCGCTGGCTGCGTATACATTGTCTTCTTAGCCGGCGCCAGCGGGATAGACCTGGACTCCCTAGCCGGCGCCGGAGGGGTAGACCTGGCCTCGCAATCCGGCAGCGGCGTGGTAGACCTGGCCTGCCAAGCCGGCGCCGGCGGCGTAGACCTGGCCTCCCTGCTGGCGTCGGCGTGGTAGACCTGGCCTCCCAAGCCAGCGCCGACGGCGTACACCCGGCCTCCCAAGCCGGCGCCGCCAGGGTAGATCTGGCCTCTCAAGCCGGCGCCGGCAGCGTAGACCTGGCATCCCTAACTGGCGCCGGCATGCTAGACCTAGCCACCCTATCCACCACCGGCGGGGAAGACCTGGCCTCCCTGTCGGTGCCGGTTGGTAGTCCTGGCCTCCCTAGCCGGCGCCGTCGGGGTAGACCTGGCCTCCTTAGCCGGCGTCGGCAGCGTAGACATTGCCTCTCTAGCCGGCGATGGCTGGGTAGACCTGGCCTCTCTAGGTGGCGCAGGCTGGGTAGACTTGGCCTCCCTAGCCGGTGCCGGCGGGGTAGACCTGGACTCCGTAGCCGGTGCCGGAGGCGTAGACCTGGCCTCCCTGCCGGCGCCGGCGGGGTAGACATGGCCTCCCAAGCCAGCGCCGGTGGCGTAGACCAGGCCTCCCTAGCCGGCGCCGGAGGGGAAGTCCTGGCCTCCCTGCCGGCACCGGCAACGTAGACCTGGCCTCCCTAGCTGGCGCCGGCTGCGTATACATTGTCTTCTTAGCCGGCGCCAGCGGGATAGACCTGGCCTCCCTGCCAGCGCAGGCGGGGTAGACCTGGCCTCCCTTGCCGGCACCAGCGGGGTAGACTTGGCCTCCCTAGCCGGCGCCGGCGGGGTAGACTGGCTTCCCTACCGGCGCTGGAGGGGTAGACCTGGACTCCGTAGCCGGCGCCGTCGGGGTAGACCTGGCCTCCCCGCCGGCGCCAGCGGGGTAGACCTGGCCTCCCTAGCTGCACCAGCGTGGTAGACCTGGCCTCCCAAGCCGACGCCGGCGGGGTAGACATGGCTTCCTTAGCCGGCGCCAGCGGGATAGACCTGGCCTCCTTATCCGTCGACGGAGGTGTAGACCTCGCCTCCGTAGCCGGCTCCAGCGGGGTAGACCTGGACTCCCTGCCAGCGCCGGCGGGGTAGACCTGGCCTCCCAAGCCGGCGCCGGTATGGTAGACCTGGCCTTCCAAGCCGGCGCCGGAGGGGTAGACCTGGCCTCCCTAGCTGGCGCCAGTGGTGTAGACCTGGCCTCCCTAACCGGCGCCGGTATAGTATACCTGGCCTCCCAAGCCGGCGCCGGCGGGGTAGACATGGCCTCCCAAGCCGGCGCCTGCTCGGTAGACCTGGCCTCCCTAGCTGGCGCCAGCTACATATACATTGTCTTCCTAGCCGGTGCCGTCAGGGTAGACCTGGCCTCCCTAGCCGGCGCCGGCATGGTAGACCTGCCTCCCTAGCCAGCGCTGGTGTGGTAGACCTGGCCTCCCTGCCGGCGGCGGCGGCGTATACCTGGCCTCCCTAGGCGGCGTCGGCGGCGTAGACATTGCCTCCCTATCTTTCGCCGGTGCGGTAGACCTGGCCTCCCTGCCGGTGCCAGAGTGGAAGACCTGGCCTCCCTAGCCGGCGCCAGCGGGGTAGACCTGGCCTCCCAAGCTGGCACCGGTGGCATTGACCTGGCCTCCCTAGCCGGCGCTGGCATGGTAGTCCTGGCCTCCCAAACCAGCGCTGGCGGTGTAGACCTAGCCTCCCTATCAGGCGTCGGTGGCATAATCATTGCCTCCATAGCCGGCGCCGGCGGGGTAGACCTGGCCTCCCTGCTGGCGCCAGCATTGTAGACCTGGCCTCCCAAGCCGGCGCCGGCGGGGTAGACCTGGCCTCCCAAGCTGGCGCCAGCGGCGTAGACCTGCCCTCCCAAGCCGGCGCCAGCGGGGTATACAACGCCTCCTTAGCCGGCGCCGGCGGGGTAGACCTCCCTCCATATCCGGCGCTGGCGTGGTAGACCTGGACTCCCTGCCGGCGCCGGTGGGGTCGACCTGGCCTCACAAGCCGGCGCTGGCAGCGTAGACATTGTCTTCCTAGCCGGCGCCGGCGGGATAGACCTGGCCTCTGTAGCCGGCACCGGCGGGGTAGACCTGGCCTCCCTAGCCGCGCCAGCGTGGTAGACCTGGCCTCCCAAGCCAGTGCCGGTGGGGTAGTTATGGCCTCCTTAGCCGGCGCCGGCGGGGTAGAACTGGCCTCTCTAGCTGGCGCCGGCAGGGTAGACCTGGTCTCCCAAGCCAGCGCCAGCGTCGTAAGCCTGTCCTCCCTAGCTGGAGCCGGCGGCGTAGACCTGGACTCCGAAGCCGGCGACGGTTGCGTAGACCTGACCTCCCTAGCTGGAGCCGGCTGCGTATACATTGTCTTCCTAGCCGTCGCCGGCGGGAAAGACCTGGCCTCCCTAGCCGGCGCCGGCATGGTAGACCTGGCCTCCCTAGCCGGCGTCGGACGCGTAGACATTGCCTCCCTAGCCGGCGCTGGCGGGGTAGACCTGGCTTCCGTTCCGGCGCCAGTGGCGTAGACCTGGCTTCCTTTAGCCAGCGTGCCAGCGTAGACATTGCCTCGCTAGCCGGCGCCGTCAGGGTAGGCCTGACCTCCCAATCCGGCGCCGTCAGGGTAGACCTGGCCTCCCAAGACGGCGCCGGCGGCGTAGACCTTGCCTCCCTAGCTGTCGCCGGCTGCGTATACATTGTCTTCCTAGCCGGCGCCAGAAGGATAGACCTGGAGTCCCTAGCCAGCGCCAGCGGGGTAGACCTGGCCTCCCAATCCGGCGCCGGCAGTGTAGACCTGGCCTCCCAAGCCGGCGCCGGCTGCGTATACATTGTCTTCCTAGCCGGCACCGGCGGGATAGACCTGGCCTCCGTAGCCGGCGCCGGCGGGGTAGACCTGTCCTCCGTATCCGGCGCCAGTGGCGTAGACCTGGCCTCCCTAGCCGGCGCCGGCGGCATATACCTGGCCTCCCTGCCGGCGCCGGCGGGGTAGACCTGGCCTCCCTAGCTGGCTCCGGCTGCGTATACATTGTCTTCCTAGCCGGCACCAGCGTGATAGACCTGGCCTCCCAAGCCGGCGCCGACGGCGTAGACCTGGCCTCCCTAGCTGGCGCCGCCTGCGTATACATTGTCTTCCTAGCCAGCGCCCGCGGTATAGACCTGGCCTCCCTGATGGCGCTGGCGGGGTAGACCTGGCCTCCCTATCCAGCGTCGCCGGCGTAGACATAGCCTCCCTAGCCGGCGCTGGCATGGTAGTCCTGGCCTCCCAAGCCGACGCCGGTGGTGTAGACCTGGCCTCCCTAGCTGACGCTGGCTGCGTATACATTGTATTCCTAGCAGGCTTCGACGGTAGACCTGGCCTCCCAAGCCGGCACCAGGGGGGTAGACCTGGCGTCCCTAGATGGTGCCAGCGGGGTAGACCTGGCCTCCCAAGGCGGCACCGGCGGCATAGACCTGGCCTCCCTAGATGGCGCTGGTGAGTTAGACCTGGCCTCCCCGCCGGCGCCGGAAGGGTAGACCTGGCCTGCCTAGCCGTCGTCGGCGCGGTAGACCTGGCGTTCGTAGCCGGCGCCGTCGGGGTAGACCTGGCCTCCCTAGCCGGTGTCGGAGGCGTAGACATTGCCTCCCTTGCCGATGCCTGCGGGATAGCCGTGGCCTCACTAGCCAACGCCGGCGGGGTAGACCTGGCTTCCCTAGCGGCACCGGCGAGTTAGACTTGGCCTCCCTGTAGGCCACAGCGGGGTAGACCTGGCCTCCCTAGCTGGCGCCGGCGTGGTAGACCTGGCCTTCGTAGCCGGCGCGGTCGGGGTAGACCTGGAATCCCTGCCGGTGCCAGCGGGGGAGACCTGGCCTCCCTGCCGGCACCGTTGGGGTAGACCTGGCATCCCTGCCGACGCCAGCAGGGTACAACTGGCCTCTCTAGGCGGCGCCGGCCGGGTAGACCTGGCCTCTCTAGGCGGCGCAGGCCGGGTAGACTTCGCCTCCCTAGCTGGCGCCGGCGGGGTAGACCTGGCCTCCCAAGCCGACGCCGGCGGTGTAGACCTGGCTTCCCTAGCGGCACCGGCGAGTTAGACTTGGCCTCCCTGTAGGCGCCAGCGGGGTAGACCTGGCCTCCCTAGCTGGCGCCGGCGCAGTAGACCTGGCCTTCGTAGACGGCGCTGTCGGGGTAGACCTGGCATCCCTGCCGGCGCCAGCGGGGGAGACCTGGCCTCCCTAGCCGCGCCAGCGTGGTAGACGTGGCCTCCCTGCCGGCGCCACCGGGGTACAACTGGCCTCTCTAGGCGGCGCCGGCTGGGTAGACTTCGCCTCCCTAGCTGGCGCCGGCGGGGCAGACCTGGCCTCCCTGCCGGCACATGCGGGGTAGACCTGGCCTCCCTAGCCGGCGCCGGCGAGGTAGACCTGGATTCCCTATCAGGCGCCGTTGGGGTGTACCTGGCCTCCCAAGCCAGCGCCGGCGGCGTAGACCTGGCCTCCCTAGCCGGCATCAGCAGGGAAGACCTGGCCACCCTGCTGGTGCCGGCGAGTTAGACCTGGATTTCCTACCCAGCGCCGGACGGTAGACCTGTCCTCCTTACCCGGCACCGGCAGGGTAGACGTAGCCTCCCTACCGGCGCTGGAGGTGTAGACCTGGCCTCCGTAGTCGTCGTCGGCGGGGTAGACATTGCCTCCCAAGCCGGCGCCATCGGGGTAGACCTGGTCTCTCTAGGTGGCGCCGGCCGGGTAGACCTGGCCTCTGTCGTTGGCGCAGGCCGGGTAGACTTGGCCTCCCTAGCTGGCGCCGGCGGGTTAGACCTGACGTCCCTAGCCGGCGCCGGAAGGAAGACCTGGCCTCCCTTGCTGGCGCCGGCTGCCGTATACATTGTCTTCCTAGCCGGCGCTGGCGGGATAGACCTGGCCTCCGTAGCCAGCGCCACCAGGGTAGACCTGGACTCCGTAGCCGGCGCCGGCGGGGTAGACCTGGCCTCCCTGCCGGCACCAGCGGGGTAGTCCTGGGCTCCCAAGACGGCGCCGGTGGGGTAGAACTTGCCTCCCTAGCCGGCGCCGGTATAGTAGACCTGGCCTCCCAAGCCGGCGCCGGTGGGGTACACCTGGCCTCCCTAACCGTCTTCGGTGGCATAGACATTGCCTCGCTAGCCGGCGCCGGTGGGGTAGACCTGGCATCCCTGACGGCGCCGGCGGGGAAGACCTGGCCTCCTTGCCGGCGCCGTCGGGGTAGACCTGGACTCCCAAACCGGCGCCGACGGCGTAGACCTGGCCTCCCTAGCCGTCGTCGGTGTCATAGACATTGCCTTGCTATCCGGCGCCGGCGGGGTAGACCTGGCCTCCCTAGCCGCCGCCGGCGTCATAGACCTGCCCTCCCTATCTGGCTTCGGCAGGCGTAGACATTGCCTCCCTAGCCAGCGCCGGCGCGGTAGACCTGGCCTCCCTGCCAGCGCCAGCGGGGAAGACCTGGCCTCCCTAGCCGGCGATGGCGGGGAAGACATGGCCTCCCGAGCCGGCGCCGGTGGTGTAGACCTGGACTCCCTAACCGGCGCCGGCAAGGAAGATCTGGTCTCCCTGCCGGCCCCGGCGGGGTAGACCTGGCCTCCCAAGCCGGCGCAGGCGCGATAGACCTGACCTCCCTAGCCGGCGCCGGCGCGGTAGACCTGGCCTCTCTAGGCGGCAACGGCCGCGTAGACCTGGCCTCTCTAGGCGGCGCAGGCCGGGTAGAATTGGCCTCCCTAGCTGGCGCCGGCGGGTTAGACCTGGCCTCCGTAGCCGGCGCCGTCGGGGTAGACCTGGCCTCCCAAGGCGGTGCCGGCGGTGTAGACCTGGCCTCCCTAGGCGGCGGCGGCGGCGTAGATATTGCCTCCCTTGCCGGCGCCAGTGGGGTAGACCTGGCCTCTGTATCCGGCGCCGGTATAGTTGACCTGGCCTCCCAAGCCGGCGCCGGCGGGGTATACCTGGCCTCCCTAGCCGGCGTCAGTGGCGCACACATTTCCTCACTCGCCGGCGCCGGCGGTGTTGACCTGGCCTCCCTGCCAGCGCTGGCGCGGTAGACCTGGCCTCCCTAGCCGGCGCCGGCAGCGTAGACCTGGCCTTCTTAGCCAGCGCCGTCGGGGTAGACCTGGCCTCTCTGCCGGCGCCGGCGGAGTAGACCTGACCTCCCTAGCCGGCGCTGGCATGGTAGACCTGGCCTCCCAAGCCGGCGCCAGCGGGGTAGACCTGGCCTCCCTAGCCGGCGCCGGCAGCGTAGACCTGGCCTCCCTAGCCGCCTTCGGCGGCGTAGATATTGCCTCCCTTGCCGGCGCCAGCGGGGTAGACTTGGCCTCCCTAGCCGGCGCCAGCCGGTTAGACCTGGCCTCCCAGCCGGCGCCCGCGCGGTGTACCTGGCCTCCCAAGCCAGCGCCGGCGGCGTAGACCTGGCCTCCCTAGCCGGCATCGGCAGGGAAGACCTGGCCACCCTGCTGGCGCCGGCGGGTTAGACCTGGATTTCCTACCCAGCGCCGGACGGTAGACCTGTCCTCCTTACCCGGCACCGGCAGGGTAGACGTGGCCTCCCTTCCGGCGTTGGCAGGGTAGACCTGGCCTACCAAGCCGGCGCAGGCGAGGTAATCCTCGCCTCCCAAGCCAGCGCCGGCAGCGTAGACATGGCCTCCATAGCCGGCGCCGGCGGGGTAGACCTGGCCTCACTAGCCGGCGCCGGCGGGGTAGACCAGGCCTCCCAAGCCGCCGCCGGCGGTGGTAGACCTGGCCTCCCTGCCTGCGCCAGCAGGGTAGACCTGGCCTCCCTGCCTGCGCCGGCGGGGTAGACCTGGCCTCCCAAGCCGCCGCCGGCGGGGTAGACCTGGCCTTCCTAGCCGGCGCCGGCATTGAAGACCTGGCCTACCAAGCCGGCGCCAGCGGGGTAGGCCTGGCCTCCCTAGCCGGCTTCAGCGGCCTAGACATTGCCTCCCTTGCCGGCGCCAGCGGTGTAGACTTGGCCTCCCTAGCGGGCGCCAGCGCGATAGACCTGGCCTCCCTACCGGCGCTGGAGGTGTAGACCTGGCCTCCGTAGCCGGCGCCATCGGGGTAGACCT
Organism: Harpia harpyja; assembly: GCF_026419915.1. NCBI lineage: Eukaryota > Metazoa > Chordata > Aves > Accipitriformes > Accipitridae > Harpia > Harpia harpyja. The sequence goes on along the minus strand of NC_068953.1, from coordinate 41,933,827 downwards.
GGTCTCCCTGCCGGCGCCGGCGGGGTAGACCTGGCCTCCCTAGCCGGTGTCGGAGGCGTAGACATTGCCTCCCTTGCCGGTGCCTGCGGGATAGCCATGGCTTCCCTAGCCGACGCCGGCGGGGTGGACCTGGCTTCCCTAGCGGCACCGGCGAGTTAGACTTGGCCTCCCTGTAGGCCTCAGCGGGGTAGACCTGGCCTCCCTAGCTGGTGCCGGCGTGGTAGACCTGGCCTTCGTAGCCGGTGCGGTCGGGGTAGATCTGGCATCCCTGCCGGCGACAGCGGGGGAGACCTGGCCTCCCTAGCCGTCGTCGGCGCGGTAGACCTGGCCTTCGTATCCGGCGCCGTTGGGGTAGACCTGGCATCCCTGCCGACGCCAGCGGGGTACAACTGGCCTCTCTAGGCGGCGCCGGCCGGGTAGACCTGGCCTCTCTATGCGGCGCAGGCCGGGTAGACTTCGCCTCCCTAGCTGGCGCCGGCGGGGTAGACCTGGCCTCCCTAGCTGGCGCCGGCGTGGTAGACCTGGCCTTCGTGGCCGGCGCTGTCGGGGTAGACCTGGCATCCCTGCCGGCCCCAGCGGGGGAGACCTGGCCTCCCTGCCGGCACCGTCGGGGTAGACCTGGCCTCCCTAGCCGCCGCCGTCGTGGTAGACCTGGCATCCCTGCCGGCGCCAGCGGGGGAGACCTGGCCTCCCTGCCGGCACCGTTGGAGTAGACCTGGCCTCCCGAGCCGTCGTCGGCGCGGTAGACCTGGCCTTCGTAGCCGTCGCCGTCGGGGTAGACCTGGCCTCTCTGCCGGCGCCGGCGGGGTTGACCTGGCCTCCCTAGTCGGCTTCGGCGGCGTAGACATTGCCTCCCTTGCCGGCGCCAGCGGGGTAGATTTGGCCTCCCTAGCCGGCGCCAGCGGGGTAAACCTGGCCTCCCAGCCGGCGCCCGCGGCATAGACCTGGCCTCCCTAGCTGGCGCCCGCGGCGTAGAGGTTGTCTTCCTAGCCTGCGCCGGCGGGATAGACCTGGCCTCCCTATCCGGGTACGGCGAGGTAGACCTGGCCTCCCAAACCGGCGCCGGAGGCGTAGACCTGGCCTCTCTAGATAGCGTCAGCGGCGTAGACATTGTCTTCCTAGCCTGTGCCGGCGGGATAGACCTGGCCTCCCTATCCGGCGCCGGCGATGTAGACCTGGCCTCCCTAGCCACGCCAGCGTGGTAGACGTGGCCTCCCTGCCGGCGCCAGCGGGGTACAACTGGCCTCTCTAGGCGGCGCCGGCTGGGTAGACTTCGCCTCCCTAGCTGGCGCCGTCGGGGTAGACCTGGCCTCCCTAGCCGGCGTCAGCGGCGCACACATTTCCTCACTCGCCGGCGCCGGCGGTGTAGACCTGGCCTCCCTGCCAGCGCTGGCGCGGTAGACCTGGCCTCCCTAGCCGGCGCCGGCAGCGTAGACCTGGCTTTCGTAGCCAGCGCCGTCGGGGTACACCTGACCTCCCTAGCCGGCGCTGGCATGGTAGAACTGGCCTCCCAAGCCGGCGCCAGCGGGGTAGACCTGGCCTCCCTAGCCGGCGCCGGCAGCGTAGACCTGGCCTCCCTACCTGGCTTCGGCGGCGTAGACATTGCCTCCCTTGCTGGCGCCAGCGGGGTAGACTTGGCCTCCCTAGCCGGCGCCAGCCGGTTAGACCTGGCCTCCCAGCCTGCGCCCGCGGGGTGTACCTGGCCTCCCAAGCCAGCGCCGGCGGCGTAGACCTGGCCTCCCTAGCCGGCATCGGCAGGGAAGACCTGGCCACCCTGCTGGCGCCTGCGGGTTAGACCTGGATTTCCTACCCAGCGCCGGACGGTAGACCTGTCCTCCTTACCCGGCACCGGCAGGGTAGACGTGGCCTCCCTTCCGGCGTTGGCAGGGTAGACCTGGCCTACCAAGCCGGCGCAGGCGAGGTAATCCTCGCCTCCCAAGCCAGCGCCGGCGGGGTAGACCTGGCCTCCCAAGCCGGCGCCGGTATGGTAGACCTGGCCTTCCAAGCCGGCGCCGGAGGGGTAGACCTGGCCTCCCTAGCTGGCGCCAGTGGTGTAGACCTGGCCTCCCTAACCGGCGCCGGTATAGTATACCTGGCCTCCCAAGCCGGCGCCGGCGGGGTAGACATGGCCTCCCAAGCCGGCGCCTGCTCGGTAGACCTGGCCTCCCTAGCTGGCGCCAGCTACGTATACATTGTCTTCCTAGCCGGTGCCGTCAGGGTAGACCTGGCCTCCCTAGCCGGCGCCGGCATGGTAGACCTGCCTCCCTAGCCGGCGCCGGCGGGGTAGGCCTGGCCTCCCTAGCCAGCGCTGGTGTGGTAGACCTGGCCTCCCTGCCTGCGGCGGCGGCGTATACCTGGCCTCCCTAGGCGGCGTCGGCGGCGTAGACATTGCCTCCCTATCTTTCGCCGGTGCGGTAGACCTGGCCTCCCTGCCGGTGCCAGAGTGGAAGACCTGGCCTCCCTAGCCGGCGCCAGCGGGGTAGACCTGGCCTCCCAAGCTGGCACCGGTGGCGTTGACCTGGCCTCCCTAGCCGGCGCTGGCATGGTAGTCCTGGCCTCCCAAGCCGGCGCCGGTGGTGTAGACCTGGCCTCCCAAGCTGGCACCGGTGGCGTTGACCTGGCCTCCCTAGCCGGCGCTGGCATGGTAGTCCTGGCCTCCCAAACCGGCGCTGGCGGTGTAGACCTAGCCTCCCTATCAGGCGTCGTTGGCATAATCATTGCCTCCATAGCCGGCGCCGGCGGGGTAGACCTGGCCTCCCTGCTGGCGCCAGCATTGTAGACCTGGCCTCCCAAGCCGGCGCCGGCGGGGTAGACCTGGCCTCCCAAGCTGGCGCCAGCGGCGTAGACCTGCCCTCCCAAGCCGGCGCCAGCGGGGTATACAAGGCCTCCTTAGCCGGCGCCGGCGGGGTAGACCTCCCTCCATATCCGGCGCTGGCGTGGTAGACCTGGACTCCCTGCCGGCGCCGGTGGGGTCGACCTGGCCTCACAAGCCGGCGCTGGCAGCGTAGACATTGTCTTCCTAGCCGGCGCCGGCGGGATAGACCTGGCCTCTGTAGCCGGCACCGGCGGGGTAGACCTGGCCTCCCTAGCCGCGCCAGCGTGGTAGACCTGGCCTCCCAAGCCAGTGCCGGTGGGGTAGTTATGGCCTCCTTAGCCGGCGCCGGCGGGGTAGAACTGGCCTCTCTAGCTGGCGCCGGCAGGGTAGACCTGGTCTCCCAAGCCAGCGCCAGCGTCGTAAGCCTGTCCTCCCTAGCTGGAGCCGGCGGCGTAGACCTGGACTCCGAAGCCGGCGACGGTTGCGTAGACCTGACCTCCCTAGCTGAAGCCGGCTGCGTATACATTGTCTTCCTAGCCGTCGCCGGCGGGAAAGACCTGGCCTCCCTAGCCGGCGCCGGCATGGTAGACCTGGCCTCCCTAGCCGGCGTCGGACGCGTAGACATTGCCTCCCTAGCCGGCGCTGGCGGGGTAGACCTGGCTTCCGTTCCGGCGCCAGTGGCATAGACCTGGCTTCCTTTAGCCAGCGTGCCAGCGTAGACATTGCCTCGCTAGCCGGCGCCGTCAGGGTAGGCCTGACCTCCCAATCCGGCGCCGTCAGGGTAGACCTGGCCTCCCAAGACGGCGCCGGCGGCGTAGACCTTGCCTCCCTAGCTGTCGCCGGCTGCGTATACATTGTCTTCCTAGCCGGCGCCAGAAGGATAGACCTGGAGTCCCTAGCCAGCGCCAGCGGGGTAGACCTGGCCTCCCAATCCGGCGCCGGCAGTGTAGACCTGGCCTCCCAAGCCGGCGCCGGCTGCGTATACATTGTCTTCCTAGCCGGCACCGGAGGGATAGACCTGGCCTCCGTAGCCGGCGCCGGCGGGGTAGACCTGGCCTCCGTATCCGGCGCCAGTGGCGTAGACCTGGCCTCCCTAGCCGGCGCCGGCGGCATATACCTGGCCTCCCTGCCGGCGCCGGCGGGGTAGACCTGGCCTCCCTAGCTGCCTCCCTAGCTGGCGTCGGTGGCGAAGACATTGCCTCCCTAGCCGGCGCCGGTATAGTAGACCTGGCCTCCAAATCCGGCGCCGGAGGGGTAGACCTGGCCTCTCAAGCCTGCGCCGGCAGCGTAGACATTGTCTTTCTAGCTGGCGCCGGCGCGATAGAGCTGGCCTCCGTAGCAGGCGCCGGCGGCGTAAACCTGGCCTCCCAAGCCGGCGCCGGCGGCGTAGACCTGGCCTCCCTAGCGTCGTCGGCGTCATAGACATTGCCTCGTTAGCCGGCGCCGGCGTCATAGACCTGGCCTCCCTAGCCGACGCCAGCAGAGTAGACTTGGACTCCCTGCCGGCGCCGACGGGGTAGACCTGGCCTCCCAAGCCGGCACCGGCGGCGTAGACCTGGCCTCCCTAGGCGGCGCTGGCACGGTAGTCCTGGCCTCCCAAGCCAGCGCCGGTGGTGTAGACCTGGCCTCCCTAGCTGGCGCCGGCTGCGTAGACATTGTCTTCCTAGCCGGCGCCGGCGGGATAAACCTGGCCTCCTTAGCCGGCGCAGGCGGGGTAGACCTGGCCTCTGTAGCCGGCGCCTGTATAGTAGACCTGGCCTCCCTAGCCGGCACCAGCGGCGTAGACCTGGCCTCCCTGCCGGCGCCGGCGTTGTAGACCTGGCCTCCCAAGCCGGTGAGAGCAGTGTATATCTGGCCTCTCTAGCCGGCGCCGGCAAGGAAGACCTGGCCTCCCTGCCGGCGCCGGCGGGGTAGACCTGGACTCCGAAGCCGGCGCCGGCGGCGTAGACCAGGCCACCGTAGCCGGCGCAGGCGGCGTAGACCTGGCCTCCCTAGCCGGCGCCGGCGGCGTAGACCTGGCCTCCTTAGCCGTCGTCGACGTCATAGACATTGCCTCGCTAGCCGGCGCCGGCGGGGTAGACCTGGCCTCCCTGCTGGCGCCGGAGTTGTAGACCTGTCCTCCCAAGCTGGCGCCGGCGGCGTAGACCTGGTCTCCCTGCCGGCGCCGGCGGTGTAGACCTGGCCTTCCAAGCCAAAGCCCGTGGCATAGACCTGGCCTTCCTAGCCGGCGCCGCGGCGTATACCTGCTTCCCAAGCCGGTGGCGGAGGCGGCGTATACCTGACCTCTCTAGGCGGTGCCGGCCGGGTAGACTTCGCCTCCCTAGCTGGCGGAGGCGGGGTAGACCTGGCCTCCCTAGCCGGCGCCGGCATGGTAAACCTGGCCTCCGAAGCCAGCGCCGGCGGGGTATACCTGGCCTCCCTAGCCGGCGTCAGCGGCGTACACATTTCCTCACTCGCCGGCGCCGGCGGTGTAGACCTGGCCTCCTTGACAGCGCCGGCGGGGTAGACCTGGCCTGCCTAGCTGGCGCCGGCGCGGTAGACCTGGCCTTCGTAGCCGGCGCGGTCGGGGTAGACCTGGCATCCCTGCCGGCGCCAGCGGGGGAGACCTGGCCTCCCTGCCGGCACCGTCGGGGTAGACCTGGCCTCCCTAGCCGGCGCGGGCAGGGTAGACATGGCCTCCATATCCGGCGACGACGGGGTAGACCTGGCCTCCCTAGCCGGCGCTGGCGTGGTAGACGTGGCCTCCCTGCCGGCGCCAGCGGCGTAGACCTGGCCACCCAAGCAGGCGCCGGCAGCGTAGACCTGGCCTCCGAATACGGCGCCAGCGGGGTAGACCTGGCCTCCCTATCTGGCACCGGCGATGTAGACCTGGCCTCCCTAGCCGCGCCAGCGTGGTAGACGTGGCCTCCCTGCCGGCGCCGGTGGGGTAGACCTGGCCTCCCAAGCCTGCGTCGGCGGGGTAGACCTGGCCTCCCATGCCGGCGCCGGCGGGGAAGACCTGGCCTCCATAGCTGCGCCAGCGTGGTAGACGTGGCCTCCCTGCCGGCGCCGGTGGTGTAGACCTGGCCTCCCAAGCCTGCGTCGGCGGGGTAGACCTGGCCTCCATAGCCAGTGCCAGCGGGGTAGGTCTGGCATCCATACCCGGCACCAGCAGGAAGACCTGGCCTCCCTGCCAGTGCCGGCGGGGTAGACCTGGCATCCCTAGCCGGCGCCAGAATGGTAGACCTGGCCTCCCAAGCCGGCGCCAGGGGTGTAGACCTGGCCTCCCTAGCCGGCGCCGGTAGGGTAAACCTGGCCTCCCAAGCCAGTGCCGGCGGCGTAGAACTGGCCTCCCTAGCCGGCGCCGGTATAGTAGATCTGGCCTCCCAAGCCGGCGCCGGAGGGGTAGACCTGGCCTCCCTAGCCGGCGCCGGCTCAGAAGACCTGGCCTCCTTGCCTGCAGCGGCGGTGTAGACCTGGCCTCCCTAGCCGGCGCTGGCGGAGTAGACCTGACCTCCGTAGCTGTCGCCGGCGGGGTAGACCTGGCCTTCCTGCCGGCGCCGGAGTCGTAGACCTGGTCTCCCTGCCGGCACCGGCGGTGTAGACCTGGCCTTCCAAGCCTACGCCGGTGGCATAGACCTGGCCTTCCTAGCCGGCGCCGCGGCGTATACCTGCCTTTCCAAGCCGGCGGCGGAGGCGGCGTATACCTGGCCTCCGTAGCTGGCGCCGGCTGCGTATACCTGGTATTCCTAGCCGGCACCGGCGGGATAGACCTGGCCTCCGTAGCCGGCGCCGGCGGGGTAGACCAGGCCTCTGTAGCCGGCGCCGGTATAGTAGACCTGGCCTCCCAAGCCGGCGCCGGCGGGAAAGACCTGGCCTCCCTAGCCGGCACCAGCGGCGTAGACCTGGCCTCCCTAGCCGTCGGCGGCGGCATAACATTGCCTCGCTAGCCGGCGCTGGCTTGGTAGACCTGGCCTCCCTGCTGGCGCTGGAGTCGTAGACCTGGCCTCCCAAGCCGGCGCCGGCGGGGTAGACATGGCCTCCCAAGCCGGCGCCGGCAGCATAGACATTGTCGTCCTAGCTGGCGACGGCGCGATAGACCAGGCCTCCCTAGCCGGTGCCGTCGGGTTAGACCTGGCTTCCGTAGCCGGCGCCGGCGGGGCAGACCTGGCCTCCCTGCAGGCGCCGGCGGGGTAGACCTGGCCTCCCTAGCTGGCGTCGGTGGCAAAGACATTGCCTCCCTAGCCGGCGCCGGTATAGTAGACCTGGCCTCCAAATCCGGCGCCGGAGGGGTAGACCTGGCCTCTCAAGCCTGCGCCGGCAGCGTAGACATTGTCTTCCTAGCTGGCGACGGCGCGATAGAGCTGGCCTCCGTAGCAGGCGCCGGCGGCGTAAACCTGGCCTCCCAAGCCGGCGCCGGCGTCATAGACCTGGCCTCCCTAGCCAACGCCAGCAGAGTAGACTTGGACTCCCTGCCGGCGCCGGCGGGGTAGACCTGGCCTCCCAAGCCGGCACCGGCGGCGTAGACCTGGCCTCCCTAGGCGGCGCTGGCACGGTAGTCCTGGCCTCCAAATCCGGCGCCGGAGGTGTAGACCTGGCCTCTCAAGCCTGCGCCGGCAGCGTAGACATTGTCTTCCTAGCTGGCGCCGGCGCGATAGAGCTGGCCTCCCAAGCCGGCACCGGCAGCGTAGACCTGGCCTCCCAAGCCGGCGCCGGCACTGTAGACCTGGCCACCCAAGCCGGCGCCGGCGGCGTAGAGCTGGCCTCCCAAGCCGGCGCCGGCGGGGTATACATGGCCTCCTTAGCCGGCGCCGGCGTGGTAGACCTCCCTCCATATCCGGCGCTGGCGTGGTAGACATGGCCTCTCTGCCGGCACCGGCGGGGTAGACCTAGCCTCCCAAGCCGGCGCCGGCACCGTAGACATTGTCTTCCTAGCCGGCGACGGCGGGATAGACCTGGCCTCCCTAGCCGCGCCAGCGTGGTAGACCTAGCCTCCCTGCTGGCGCCAGCGTTGTAGTCCTGGCCTCCCAAGCCGGCGCCGGTGGTGTAGACCTGGACTCCCTAGCTGGCACCGGCTGCGTGTACATTGTCTTCCTAGCCGGCACCGGCGGGATAGACCTGGCCTCCCTAGCCGGCACCAGCGGCGTAGACCTGGCCTCCCTGCCGGCGCCGGCGGTGTAGACCTGGCCTCCCAAGCCGGCGCCGGCGGCGTAGAACTGGCCTCCCTAGCCGGCGCGGTATAGTAGACCTGGCCTCCCAAGCCGGCGCCGGCGGGGTATACATGGACTCCTTAGCCGGCGCCAGCGTGGTAGACCTCCCTCCATATCCGGCGCTGGCGTGGTAGACCTGGCCTCCCTGCCGGCGCCGGCGGGGTAGACCTGGCCTCCCAAGCCAGCGCCAGCACCGTAGACATTGTCTTCCTAGCCGGCACCGGCGGGATAGACCTGGCCTCCCAAGCCGGCGCCGGTGGTGTAGACCTGGACTCCCTAGCTGGCACCGGCTGCGTGTACATTGTCTTCCTAGCCGGCACCGGCGGGATAGACCTGGCCTCCCTAGCCGGCACCAGCGGCGTAGACCTGGCCTCCCTGCCGGCGCCGGCGGTGTAGACCTGGCCTCCCAAGCCGGCGCCGGCGGCGTAGAACTGGCCTCCCTAGCCGGCGCGGTATAGTAGACCTGGCCTCCCAAGCCGGCGCCGGCGGGGTATACATGGACTCCTTAGCCGGCGCCAGCGTGGTAGACCTCCCTCCATATCCGGCGCTGGCGTGGTAGACCTGGCCTCCCTGCCGGCGCCGGCGGGGTAGACCTGGCCTCCCAAGCCAGCGCCAGCACCGTAGACATTGTCTTCCTAGCCGGCACCGGCGGGATAGACCTGGCCTCCCTAGCCGGCGCTGGCGGGGTAGACCTGGCCTCCCTAGCCAGCGCCGGCGGGGAAGACCTGGCCTCTCTAGCTGGCACCAGCGGCGTAGACCTGGCCTCCCTGCCGGCTCCGGCGGTGTAGACCTGGCCTCCCTAGCCGGCGCCGGCGGGGAAGACCTGTCCTCCCTAGCTGGCACCAGCGGCGTAGACCCGACCTCCCTGTCGGTGCAGGCGTCATAGACCTGGCCTCCCTAGCCGGCGCCAGCGGCGTAGAACTGGGATCCCTAGCCGTCGTCGGCGTCATAGACATTGCATCGCTAGCGGGTGCCGGCGTAATAGTCCTGGCCTCCCTGGCCGTCATCGGCGTCATAGACATTGCCTCGCTAGCGGGCGCCGGCGTCATAGACCTGGCCTCCCTAGCTGGCGTCGGCGGCGTAGACATTACCTCCCTAGCCGGCGCTGGCGGGGTAGACCTGGACACCCTGCCGGCGCCGGCAAGGAAGACCTGGCCTCCCTGCCTGTGCCGGTGGCGTAGACCTGGCCTCCCTAGCCGGTGCCAGCGGTGTAGATCTGGCCTCCCTAGCAGGTGCCGGCAAGGAAGACCTGGCCTCCCTGCAGGCGCCGGTGGGGTAGAACTGGACTCCGAAGCCGGCGGCGGCGGGGTAGACCGGGCCACCGTAGCTGGTGCAGGCGGGGTAGACCAGGCCTCCCTAGCCGTCGTCGGCGTCATAGACATTGCCTCGCTAGCTGGCGCTGGCGGATTAGACCTGGCCTCCAAAGCCGGTGTCAGCGTCATAGACCTGGCCACCCTAGGCGGCGTCGGCAGCGTAGACCTTGCCTCCCAAGCCGGCATCGGTGGCGTAGACCTGGCCTCCCTATCCGTCGTCGGCGTCATAGACATTGCCTCGTTAGCCGGCGCCGGCGTCATAGACCTGGCCTCCCTAGCCGGCGCCGGCAGGGTAGACTTGCCATCCTGGCCTACCTAGCCGCGACAGCGTGGTAGACCTAGCCTCCCTGCTGGCGCCGGCGTTGTAGACCTGGCCTCCCAAGCCGGTGAGAGCAGTGTATATCTGGCCTCTCTAGCCGGCGCCGGCAAGGAAGACCTGGCCTCCCTGCCGGCTCCGGCGGTGTAGACCTGGCCTCCCAAGCCGGCACCGGCGGCATAGAACTGGCCTCCCTAGCCGGCGCCGGTATAGTAGACCTAGCCTCCCAAGCCGGCACCAGCGGGGTATACATGTCCTCCTTAGCCGGCACCGGTGTGGTAGACCTCCCTCCATATCCGGCGCTGGCGTGGTAGACATGACCTCCCTGCCGGCGCCGGCGGGGTAGACCTGGCCTTCCATGCCGGCTCCGGTGGGGTAGACATGGCTTCCTTAGCCGGCGCCGGCGGGATAGACCTGGCCTCCTTATCCGGCGACGGCGGTGTAGACCTGTCCTCCCTAGCCGTCGGCGGCGGCATAACATTGCCTCGCTAGCCGGCGCTGGCTTGGTAGACCTGGCCTCCCTGACGGCGCTGGAGTCGTAGACCTGGCCTCCCATGCCGGCGCCGGCGGGGTAAACCTGGCCTCCCAAGCCAGCGCCGGAAGCATAGACATTGTCGTCCTAGCTGGCGACGGCGCGATAGACCAGGCCTCCCTAGCCGGTGCCGTCGGGTTAGACCTGGCTTCCGTAGCCGGCGCCGGCGAGGCAGACCTGGACTCCCTGCAGGCGCCGGCGGGGTAGACCTGGCCTCGCTAGCCGGCGCCGGCAGGGTAGACCTGGCCTCCTTAGCTGGCGTTGGCTGCGTATACATTTTCTTCCTATCCGGCGCCGGCAGGGTAGACCTGGCCTCCCTAGCTGGCGTCGGTGGCGAAGACATTGCCTCCCTAGCCGGCGCCGGTATAGTAGACCTGGCCTCCAAATCCGGCGCCGGAGGGGTAGACCTGGCCTCTCAAGCCTGCGCCGGCAGCGTAGACATTGTCTTCCTAGCTGGCGCCGGCGCGATAGAGCTGGCCTCCGTAGCAGGCGCCGGCGGCGTAAACCTGGCCTCCCAAGCCGGCGCCGGCGGCGTAGACCTGGCCTTCCTATCCGACGCCAGCAGAGTAGACTTGGACTCCCTGCCGGCGCCGGCGGGGTAGACCTGGCCTCCAAAGCCGGTCCAGGCGTCATAGACCTGGCCTCCCTAGCCAGCGCCGGAGGTGTAGATCTGGGCTCCCTAGCCGTCGTCGGCGTCATAGACATTGCCTCGCTAGCGGGCGCCGGCGTCATAGACATGGCCTCCCTAGCCGGCATCGGCGGCGTAGACATTACCTCCCAAGCTGGCGCGGCGGGGTAGACCTGGCCTCCGTAGCCGCGCCAGCGTGGTAGACCTGGCCTTCCATGCCGGCTCCGGCGGGGTAGACCTGGCCTCCGTAGCAGGCGCCAGCGGGGTAGACCTGGCCTCCCTAGCCGGCGCCGGCATGGTAGACCTGGCCTCCCAAGCCGGCTCCGGTGGTGTAGACCTGGCCTCCCTAGCTGACGCCGGATGTGTATACATTGTCTTCCTAGCTGGCGCCGGTGGTGTAGACCTGACCTCCCTAGGTGGCGCCGGATGCGTATACATTGTCTTCCTAGCCGACGCCGGCGGGATAGACCTGGCCTCCTTATCCGGCGACGGCGGTGTAGACCTCGCCTCCGTAGCCGGCGCGAGCGGGGTAGACCTGGACTCCCTGCCAGCGCCGGCGGGGTAGACCTGGCCTCCCTAGCCGGCGCCGGTATGGTAGACCTGGCCTCCCAAGCCGGCGCCGGCGGGGTAGACCTGGCCTCCGTAGCCGACGCCGGCGGGGTATACCTGGCCTCCCTAGCCGGCGCTGGCATGGTAGACGTGGCCTCCCTGACGGCGCCGGAGGGGTAGACCTGGCCTCCCTAGGCACCGCCGGCATGGTAGACCTGGCTTCCCAACCCGGTTCCAGTGGTGTAGACCTGGCCTCCCTAGCCGGCGCCAGCTGCGTATACAATGTCTTCCTAGCCGGCGCCGGCGGGATAGACCTGGCCTCTTTAGCCAGCGCCGGCGGGGTAGACCTGGCCTCCCAAGCCGGCGCCGGCGGGGTAGACCTGGCCTCCCAAGCCGGCACCGGTGGTGTAGACCTGGCCTCCCTAGCTGACGCCGGATGCGTATACATTGTCTTCCTAGCCGGCGCCGGCGGGATAGACCTGGCCTCCTTATCCGGCGACGGCGGTGTAGACCTCGCCTCCGTAGCCGGCGCGAGCGGGGTAGACCTGGACTCCCTGCCAGCGCCGGCGGGGTAGACCTGGCCTCCCTAGCCGGCGCCGGTATGGTATACCTGTCCTCCCAAGCCGGCGCCGGCGGGGTAGACCTGGCCTCCCTAGCCGGCACTGGCGTGGTAGACGTGGCCTCCCTGCCGGCGCCGGAGGGGTAGACCTGGCCTCCCAATCCGGCACCAGCGGCGTAGACCTAGCCTCCCAAGCCAGCGCCGGCAGCGTAGACCAGGACTCCCAAGCCGGTTCCGGTGGTGTAGACCTGGCCTCCCTAGCTGGCGCCGGCAGGGTAGACCTGGCCTCCCTAGCCGTCGTCGGCACGGTAGACCTGGCCTTCGTAGCCGGCGCCGTCAGGGTAGACCTGGCCTCTCTGCCGGCGACGGCGGGGTAGACATTGCCTCCCTTGCCGGCGCCAGTGGGGTAGACTTGGCCTCCCTAGCCGGTGCCAGCGGGGTAGACCTGGCCTCCCAGCCGGCGCCTGCGGGGTAGACCTGGCCTCCCAAGCTAGCGCCGGCGGCGTAGACATTGCCTCCCTTGCCGGCACCAGCGGGGTAGACTTGGCCTCCCTAGCGGGCGCCAGCGTGGTAAACCTGGCCTCCCTACTGGTGCTGGAGGTGTAGACCTGGCCTCCGTAGCCGGCGTCGGCGGGGTAGACATTGCCTCCCAAGCCGGCGCCGGCAAGGAAGACCTGGCCTCCCTTGCCGGCGCCGGCTGCCGTATACATTGTCTTCCTAGACGGCGCTGGCGGGATCGACCTGGCCTCCGTAGCCGGCGCCACCAGGGTAGACCTGGACTCCGTAGCCGGCGCCAGCGGGGTAGACCTGGCCTCCCTGCCGGCACCAGCGGGGTAGTCCTGGGCTCCCAAGACGGTGCCGGTGGGTTAGAACTTGCCTCCCTAGCCGGCGCCGGTATAGTAGACCTGGCCTCCCAAGCCGGCGCCGGTGGGGTAGATCTGGACTCCCTATCCTGCGCCGGCGAGGTAGACCTGGCCTCCCTAACCATCTTCGGTGGCATAGACATTGCCTCGCTATCCGGCGCCGGCGGGGTAGTCCTGGGCTCGCTATCCGGCGCCGGCGGGGTAGACCTGGCCTCCCCGCTGGCGCCGGCGTGTTAGACGTGGCCTCCCAAGCCGGCGCCGGCGGCGTAGACCTGGTCTCCCTAGCCAACGTCGGTGGCATGGATATTGCCTCGCTAGCCGGCGCCGGCGGGTTAGACCTGGCCTCCCAAGCCGGCGCCGCCGGCGTAGACATTGCCTCCCTAGCCGGCGCCGGCGAGTTAGACCTGGCGTCCCCGCCGGCGCCAGCGGGATAGACCTGGCCTCCCTAGCCGCACCAGCGTGGTAGACCTGGCCTCCTTAGCTGTCGCTGGCGGGGTAGACCTGGCCTCCCTGCCGGTGCCGGAGTCGAAGACCTGGCCTCCCAAGCTGGCGCTGGTGGGGTAGACCCGGCCTCCGTAGCCGCGCCAGCGTGGTAGACCTGACCTCCCAAACCGGCGCCGGCGGGGTAGACATGGCCTCCTTAGCCGGCGCGGGCGGGGTAGACCTGGCCTCCGTAGCCGGCGTCGGCGGGGTAGACCTGGCCTCCCTGCCGGTGCCGGCATGGTAGACCTGGACTCCCAAGGCGGTTCCAGTGGTGTAGACCTGGCCTCCCTAGCTGGCGCCGGCTGCGTATACATTGTCTTCCTAGCCGGCGCCGGAGGGATAGACCTGGCCTCCCTAGCCGGCGCCGTCGGGGTAGACCTGGCCTCTGTAGCCGGCGTCGGTATAGTAGATCTGGCCTACCAAGCCGGCGCCGGCGGAGTAGAGCTGGCCTCCCTAGACGCACCAGCGTGGTAGACCTGGCCTTCCATGCCGGCTCCGGCGGGGTAGACATGGCTTCCTTAGCCGGCGCTGGCGGGATAGACCTGGCCTCCTTATCCGGCGACGGCGGTGTAGACCTGGCTTCCCTAGCCTGCGCCGGCGGTGTAGACCTGTACTCCCTAGCCGGCGCCAGCGGGGTAGACCTGGCCTCCCTAGCCGGAGCTGGCGTGGTAGACCTGGCCTCCCTGCCGGCGCCAGCGGTGTAGACCTGGCCTCCCAAGCCGGCGCCGGCAGCATAGACATTGTCTTCCTAGCTGGCGCCGGCGCGATATACCAGGCCTCCCTAGCCGGCGCCGTCGGGTTAGACCTGGCTTCCGTAGCCGGCGCCGGCGGGGCAGACCTGGCCTCCTTAGCTGGCGTTGGCTGCGTATACATTTTCTTCCTATCCGGCGCCGGCAGGGTAGACCTGGACTCCCTAGCTGGCGTCGGTGGCGTAGACATTGCCTCCCTAGCCGGGGCCGGTATAGTAGACCTGGCCTCCAAATCCGGCGCCGGAGGGGTAGACCTGGCCTCTCAAGCCTGCGCCGGCAGCGTAGACATTGTCTTCCTAGCTGGCGCCGGCGCGATAGAGCTGGAATCCCAAGCCGGCGGCGGCGGCGTAGAACTGGCCTCCCAAGCCGGCGCCGGCGGCGTAGACCTGGCCTCTCTATCTGGCGCCAGCGGGGTAGACCTGGCCTCCATAGCCGCGCCAGCGTGGTAGACTTAGCCTCCCTGCCGGCGCTGGCGTTGTAGACTTGGCCTCCAAAGCCGGTGCCGGCGGGGAAGACCTGACCTTCCAAGCCGGCGCCAGCGGTGTAGGCCTGGCCTCCCTAGCCGGTGCCGGCGGGGTAGACCTGGCCTCCCTATCCGGCGCCGGCGAGGTAGACCTGGCCTCCCAAGCCGGCGCTGGCGGGGTAGACTTGGCCTCCCAAGCCAGTGCCGGCGGGGAAGACCTGGCCTTCCAAGCCGGCGCCAGCGGTGTAGGCCTGGCCTCCCTAGCCGGCACCAGAGGTGTAGATCTGGCCTCCCTAGCCGGTGCCGGCGGGGTAGACCTGGCCTCCCTATCCGGCGCCGGCGAGGTAGACCTGGCCTCCCTAGCCGGCGCCGGTATGGTATACCTGGCCTCCCAAGCCGGCGCCGGTGGGGTAGACCTGGCCTCCCTAGCCGGCACTGGCGTGGTAGACGTGGCCTCCCTGCCGGCGCCGGAGGGGTAGACCTGGCTTCCCAATCCGGCACCAGCGTCGTAGACCTAGCCTCCCAAGCCAGCGCCGGCAGCGTAGACCTGGACTGCCAGGCTGGTTCCGGTGGTGTAGACCTGGCCTCCCTAGCTGGAGCCGGCAGGGTAGACCTGGCCTCCCTGCCGGAGCCGGCGGGGGTAGAGCTGGCCTCCCAAGCCGGCGCCGGTATGGTAGACCTGGCCTCCCAAGCCGGCGCCGGCGGGATAGACCTGGTCTCCTTATCCGGCGACGGCGGTGTAGACCTCGCCTCCGTAGCCGGCGCGAGCGGGGTAGACCTGGACTCCCTGCCGGCGCCGGCGGGGTAGACCTGGCCTCCCTAGCCGGCACCGGTATGGTAGACCTGGCCTCCCAAGCCGGCGCCGGCGGGGTAGACCTGGCCTCCGTAGCCGACGCCTGCGGGGTATACCTGGCCTCCCTAGCCGGCCCTTGCATGGTAGACCTGGCCTCCCTGCCGGTGCCGGAGGGGTAGACCTGGCCTCCCTAGGCACCGCCGGCATGGTACACCTGGCTTCCCAAGCCGGTTCCAGTGGTGTAGACCTGGCCTCCCTAGCCGGCGCCAGATGCGTATACAATGTCTTCCTATCCGGCGCCGGCGGGATAGACCTGGCTTCCCAAACCGGAGCCGGCGGGGTAGACCTGGCCTCCCAAGCCGGCACCGGCGGGGTAGACCTGGCCTCCCTAGCCGCACCAGCGTGGTAGACCTGGCCTGCCAAGCCGGCACCGGTGGTGTAGACCTGGCCTCCCTAGCTGACGCCGGATGCGTACACATTGTCTTCGAGCCGGCGCCGGCGCGATAGACCTGGCCTCCTTATCCGGCGACGGCGGTGTAGACCTCGCCTCCGTAGCCGGCGCGAGCGGGGTAGACCTGGACTCCCTGCCAGCGCCGGCGGGGTAGACCTGGCCTCCCTAGCCGGCGCCGGTATGGTATACCTGGCCTCCCAAGCCGGCGCCGGCGGGGTAGACCTGGCCTCCCTAGCCGGCACTGGCGTGGTAGACGTGGCCTCCCTGCCGGCGCCGGAGGGGTAGTCCTGGCCTCCCAATCCGGCACCAGCGGCGTAGACCTAGCCTCCCAAGCCAGCGCCGGCAACGTAGACCAGGACTCCCAAGCCGGTTCCGGTGGTGTAGACCTGGCCTCCCTAGCTGGCGCCGGCAGGGTAGACCTGGCCTCCCTAGCCGTCGTCGGCACGGTAGACCTGGCCTTCGTAGCCGGCGCCGTCAGGGTAGACCTGGCCTCTCTGCCGGCGACGGCGGGGTAGACTTGGCCTCCCTAGCCGGTGCCAGCGGGGTAGACCTGGCCTCCCAGCCGGCGCCTGCGGGGTAGACCTGGCCTCCCAAGCTAGCGCCGGCGGCGTAGACATTGCCTCCCTTGCCGGCGCCAGCGGGGTAGACTTGGCCTCCCTAGCGGGCGCCAGCGTGGTAGACCTGGCCTCCCTACCGGCGCTGGAGGTGTAGACCTGGCCTCCTTGCCGGCGCCGTCGGGGTAGACCTGGACTCCCAAACCAGCGCCGACAAGGAAGACCTGGCCTCCCTTGCCGGCGCCGGCTGCCGTATACATTGTCTTCCTAGACGGCGCTGGCGGGATAGACCTGGCGTCCGTAGCCGGCGCCAGCGGGGAAGACCTGGCCTCTCTGCCAGCACCGGCGGCGTAGACCTGGCCTCCGTAGCCGGCGTCGGCGGGGTAGACATTGCCTCCCAAGCCGGCGCCGGCAAGGAAGACCTGGCCTCCCTTGCCGGCGCCGGCTGCCGTATACATTGTCTTCCTAGACGGCGCTGGCGGGATCGACCTGGCCTCCGTAGCCGGCGCCACCAGGGTAGACCTGGACTCCGTAGCCGGCGCCAGCGGGGTAGACCTGGCCTCCCTGCCGGCACCAGCGGGGTAGTCCTGGGCTCCCAAGATGGTGCCGGTGGGTTAGAACTTGCCTCCCTAGCCGGCGCCAGTATAGTAGACCTGGCCTCCCAAGCCGGCGCCGGTGGGGTAGATCTGGACTCCCTATCCTGCGCCGGCGAGGTAGACCTGGCGTCCCTAACCATCTTCGGTGGCATAGACATTGCCTCGCTAGCCGGCGCCGTCGGGGTAGACCTGGACTCCCAAACCGGCGCCGACGGCGTAGACCTGGCCTCCCTAGCCGTCGTCGGTGTCATAGACATTGCCTTGCTATCCGGCGCCGGCGGGGTAGACCTGGCCTCCCAAGGCGGCCCGGCAGCGTAGATCTGACCTCCCTAGCCGGCGTCGGCAGCGTAGACATTGCCTCCCTTGGCGGCGCCAGTGGGGTAGACCTGGCCTCTCTAGGCGGCGCCGGTATAGTAGACCTTGCCTCCCAAGCCGGTGCCGGCGGGGTATACATGGACTCCTTAGCCGGCGCCGACGTGGTAGAGCTCCCTCCATATCCGGCGCTGGCGTGGTAGACCTGGCCTCCCAAGCCGGCGCCGGTGGTGTAGACCTGGCCTCCCTAGCCGGCGCCGGCTGCGTATACATTGTCTTCCTAGCCGGCACCGGCGGGGTACACCTGGCCTCCCTAGCCGTCGTCGGCGTCATAGACATTGCATCGGCGTCATAGACCTGGCCTCCCTGGCAGTCGTCGGCGTCATGGTATTGCCTCCCTAGCCGGCGTCGGCGGCGTAGACTACCTCCCTAGCCGGCGCCGGCGGGGTAGACCTGGACACCCTGCCGGCGCCGGCAAGGAAGACCGGACCTCCCTGCCTGTGCCAGTGGCGTAGACCTGGCCTCCCTAGTCGGCGCCGGCGGGTAGACCTGGCCTCCCAAGCTGGCGCCAGCTGATTAGACCTCGCCTCCCAAGCCGGCGCCGGCGGTGTAGACCTGGCCTCCCTATCAGGCGTCGGCGGCATAATCATTGCCTCCATAGCCGGCGCAGGCGGGGTAGACCTGGCCTCCCAAGCCGGCACCGGCTGCGTAGACCTGGACTCCCTGCCGGCGCCGGCGGTGTAGACCTGGCCTCCCTAGCTGGTGCCAACGTGGTAGACCTGGCCTCCAAAGCCGGTGCCGGCGTCATGGACCTGGCCTCCCTAGCCGGTGGCGGCGGCGTAGACCTGGGCTCCCTATCCGAAGTCGGCGTCATAGACATTGCCTCGCTACCGGGTGCTGGCGTCATAGACCTGGGCTCCCTAGCCGGCGTCTGCGAAGTAGACATTACCTCCCTAGTCGGCGCCGGCGGGGTAGATCTGGGCTCCCTAGCCGGCGCCAGCAAGGAAGACGTGGCCTCCCAAGCCGGCGCCGGCGGCGTAGGCCTGGTCTCCCTATCAGGCGTCGGCGGCATAATCATTGCCTCCATAGCCGGCGCCGCCGGGTAGACCTGGCCTCCCTGCTGGCGCCGGCGTTGTAGACTTGGCCTCCCAAGCCGGCGGTGGCGGCGTAGATATTGCCTCGCTAGCCGGCACCGGTGGGGGTAAACATGGCCTCCCTGCCGGCGCTGGAGGTGTAGACCTGGCCTCCGTAGCCGGCACCGTCAAGGTAGACCTGGCCTCCCTGCCAGCACCGGCGGGGTACACCTGGACTCCCAAGCCTGCGCAGGGGGCATAGACCTGCCCTCCCTAGCTGGCGCCGGCATGGTAGAACCTGGCCTCCGAAACCGGCGCCGGCGCTGTAGACCTGGCCTCCCAAGCCGGCGCAGGCGGTGTAGACCTGGCCCCCAATTCGGCGCCGGCGGCGTAGACCTGGCCTCCCTATGCCGGCACCAGCAGCGTAGTCCTGGCCTCCCTGCCGGCGCCGGCGGTGTAGACCTGGCCTCCCAAGCCGGCGCCGGCAGCGTAGAACTGGCCTCCCTAGCCGGCCCCGGCATAGTAGACCTGGCCTCCCAAACCGGCGCCGGCGGGTTATACATGGCCTCCTTAGCCGGCGCCGGCGTGGTACACCTCCCCCCATATCCGGCGCTGGCGTGGTAGACCTGCCCTCGCTGCTGGCGCTGGCGGGGTAGACCTGGCCTCCCTAGCCGGCGCCGGCGCGGTAGATCTGACCTCCCAAGTCGGCGCCGGCAGGGTAGACCTGGCCTCCCTGCCGGCGCCGGCATGGTAGATCTGGCCTTCGTAGCCGGCGCCGTCGGGGTAGACCTGGCCACCCTGCCGGCGCCGGCGGGGGTAGACCTGGCCTCCCAAGCCGTCACCGGCGGCGTAGAAATGACCTCCCTAGCCGGAGTCGGCGATGTAGACATTGCCTCCCAAGCCGGCGCCGGCGGGGTAGACCTGGCCTCCCTGCCGGCACCGGCGGGGGAGACCTGGCCTCCGTAGCCGGCGCCGGCGTCATAGACCTGGCCTCCCAAGCCGGTGCATGCAGCGTAGACCTGGCCTCCCTAGCCAGCGCCGGCGGGGTAGACTTGGCCGCCGTAGCCTGCTCCGGCGGGGTACACCTGGCCTCCCTGCTGTTGCCGGCGGGGTAGACATGGCCTCCAAAGCCGGCGCCGGCGACGTAAACCTGGCCTCCCTAGCCGGCGCCAGCGGGGTAGACCTGGCCTCTCTAGGTGGCGCAGGCCGGGTAGACTTGGCCTCCCTAGCTGGCACCGGCGGGTTAGACCTGGCCTCCCTGTCGGCGCCGGCAGGGTAGACTTGGCCTCCCTAGCCGGAGCCGGCAGCGTAGACCAGGCCTCCCTCGCTGGCGCCGGCAAGGAAGAACTGGCCTCCCTGCCGGCGCCGGCGGGGTAGACCTGGCCTCCCAAGCAGGAGCCAGCGGGGTAGACCTGGCCTCCCAAGCCGGCGCTGGTGGGGTAGACCTGACCTACCAAGCCAGTGCCATAGGGATAGACCTGGCCTCTCAAGCCGGCGCTGGCGACGTAGACATTGTCTTCCTAGCCGGCACCAGCGGGATAGACCTCGCCTCCCTAGCCGGCGCCGGCGGGGTGGACCTGGCCTCCCTAGCCATGCCAGCGAGGTAGACCTGGCCTCCCAACTGGCGCCGGCGTGGTAGACATGTCCTCCCTAACCGGCGCCGGCGGGGTAAACCTGGCCTCCCTAATGGCGCCGGCGGGGTAGACCTGGCCTCCCTAGCTGCCGCCGGCGTGGTAGACCTGGCCTTCGTAGCCGCCGCCGTCGGGGTAGACCTGGCATCCCCTGCCGGCGCCAGCGGGGTAGACCTGGCCTCCCTAGCTGTCGTCGGCGCGGTAGACCTGGCTTTCGTAGCCGGCGCCGTCAGGGTAGACCTGGCCTCCCAAGGCGACGCCAGCGAGTTACACCTTGCCTCCCAAGCCGGCGCCGGCGGCGTAGACCTGGCCTCCCTAGCCGGCGCTGGCACGGTAGTCCTGGCCTCCCAAGCCGGCACTGGTGGTGTAGACCTGGCCTCCCTAGCTGGCGCCGGCTGCGTATACATTGTCTTCCAAGCCGGCACCGGCGGGATAGACCTGGCCTCCCTAGCCGGCACCAGCGGCGTAGACCTGGCCTCTGTAGCCGGCGTCGGTATAGTAGACCTGGCCTCCCTGCTGGTGCCGGCGGCGTAGACCTGGCCTCCCTAGCCGGCGCCGGCGGTGTATACATGGACTCCTTAGCCGGCGCCGACGTGGTAGAGCTCCCTCCATATCCGGCGCTGGCGTGGTAGACCTGGCCTCCCTAGCCGGCGCCGGCAGCGTAGATCTGGGCTCCGTAGCCATCGTCGGCGTCATAGACATTGCCTCGCTAACGGGCGCCGGCGTCATAGACCTGGCCTCCCTAGCCGGCGTCGGCGGGGTAGACCTGGACACCCTGCCGGGGCCGGCAAGGAAGACCTGGCCTCCCTGCCGGTGCCGGTGGCGTAGACCTGGCCTCCCTAGTCGGCGCCGCGGGTAAACCTGGCTTCCCAAGCCGGCGCCAGCGGGTTAGACTTGGCCTCCCAAGCCGGCGCCGGCCGCGTAGACCTGGCCTCCCTATCAGGCGTCGGCGGCATAATCATTGCCTCCATATCAGGCGCCAGCGGGGTAGACCAGGCCTCCCTAGCCGGCGCCGGCGGGGAAGACCTGGCCTCCCTAGCCGGCACCAGCGGCGTAGACCTGGCCTCCCTGCCGGCGCCGGCGGTATAGAACTGGCCTCCCTAGCCGGCGCCGGTATAGTAGACCTGGCCTCCCAAGCCGGCGCCGCGGGGTATACAAGGCCTCCTTAGCCGGCACCGGCTTGGTAGACCACCCTCCATATCCGGCGCTGGCGTGGTAGACCTGGCCTCCCTGCCGGCGCCGGCGGGGTAGACCTGGCCTCCAAAGCCGGTTCAGGCGTCATAGACCTGGCCTCCCTAGCCGGCGCCGGCGGGGTAGACCTGGCCTCCCTAGCCGGCGCCGGTATAGTAGACCTAGCCTACCTGCCGGCATCGGCGGGGTAGACCTGGCCTCACCTAGCTGGCGCCGGCTGCGTATACATTGTATACGGGGTAGAGCTCTGCGGGGTAGACCTGGCCTACCTGCCGGCGCCGTGGGGTAGACCTGGCCTCCCAAGCCGGCGCCTGCGGCGTAGACCTGGGCTGCCTATCCGGCGTCGGCAGCGTAGACATTGCCTCCCTTGCCGGTGCCTGCGGGGTACACCTGGCCTCCAAAGCCGACACCAGCGAGTTAGACCTGGCCTCCTTAGCCGGCTCGGGCGGGGTAGACCTGGCCTCCCTATCCGGTGCTGGCGGGATAGACCTGACCTGCCTGCCGGCGCCGGGGGGGTAGACCTGACCTCCCAAGCCAGAGCCAGCGCGGTAGACCTGGCCTCCCTAGCTGGCGCTGGCTGCGTATTCATTGTCTTCGTAGCCGGCGCCGGCGGGATAGACCTCGCCTCCGTAGCTGGCGCCGGCGGTGGTAGACCTGGCCTCCCTGGCTGCGCCAACGGGGTAGACCTGGCCTCCCTGGCTGCGCCGGCGGGGTAGACCTGGCCTCCAAAGTCGGCGCCGGCGGGGTAGACCTGGCCTCCCAAGCCTGCGCAGGGGGCGTAGACCTGGTCTCCTTAGCCGGCGCTGTCACGGTAGACCTGGCCTCCGAAACCGGCACCGGTGGTTTAGACCTGGCCTCCCTAGCCGGCGCCGGCAGTGTAGACTAGACATTGACTCCCTAGCCGGCGCCGGCGGGGTAGACCTGGCCTCCCTAGCCGGCGCTGGCGGAGTAGACCTGGCCTCACTAGCCGGCGCCGGCGGTGTAGACTAGACATTGACTCCCTAGCCGGCGCCGGAGGGGTAGACCTGGCCTCCCTAGGCACCGCCGGCATGGTAGACCTGGCTTCCCAAGCCGGTTCCAGTGGTGTAGACCTGGCCTTCCTAGCCGGTGCCAGCTGCGTATACAATGTCTTCCTAGCCGGCGCCGGCGGGATAGACCTGGCCTCTTTAGCCAGCGCCGGCGGGGTAGACCTGGCCTCCCTAGCCGCACCAGCGTGGTAGACCTGGCCTCCCAAGCCGGCACCGGTGGTGTAGACCTGGCCTCCCTAGCTGACGCCGGATGCGTATACATTGTCTTCCTAGCCGGCGCCGGCGGGATAGACCTGGCCTCCTTATCCGGCGACGGCGGTGTAGACCTCGCCTCCGTAGCCGGCGCGAGCGGGGTAGACCTGGACTCCCTGCCAGCGCCGGCGGGGTAGACCTGGCCTCCCTAGCTGGCGCCGGTATGGTATACCTGTCCTCCCAAGCCGGCGCCGGCGGGGTAGACCTGGCCTCCCTAGCCGGCACTGGCGTGGTAGACGTGGCCTCCCTGCCGGCGCCGGAGGGGTAGACCTGGCCTCCCAATCCGGCACCAGCGGCGTAGACCTAGCCTCCCAAGCCAGCGCCGGCAGCGTAGACCTGGACTCCCAAGCCGGTTCCGGTGGTGTAGACCTGGCCTCCCTAGCTGGCGCCGGCAGGGTAGACCTGGACTCCCTAGCCGGCGCCGGTATGGTAGAACTGGCCTCCCAAGCCGGCGCCGGCGGGGTAGACCTCCCCTCCGTAGCCGACGCCGGCGGGGCAGACCTGGCCTCCCTAGCCGGTGCTGGCATGGTAGACGTGGCCTCCCTGCCGGCGCCGGAGGGGTAGACCTGGCCTCCCTAGGCACCGCCGGCTTGGTAGACCTGGCTTCCCAAGCCGGTTCCAGTGGTGTAGACCTGGCCTCCCTAGCCGGCGCCAGCTGCGTATACAATGTCTTCCTAGCCAGCGCCGGCGGGATAGACCTGGCCTCTTTAGCCAGCGCCGGCGGGGTAGACATGTCTTCCTTAGCCGGCGCCGGCGGGATAGACCTGGCCTCCTTATCCGGCGACGGCGGTGTAGACTTCGCCTCCGTAGCCGGCGCCAGTGGGGTAGACCTGCACTCCCTGCCGGCGCCGGCGGGGTTGACCTGGCCTCCCTAGCCGGCGCGGGTATGGTGGACCTGGCCTCCCAAGCCGGCGCCGGCGGGGTAGACCTGGCCTCCGTAGCCGACGCCGGCGGGGTAGACCTGGACTCCCTAGCCGGCGCTGGCGTGGTAGACGTGGCCTCCCTGCCGGCGCCTGAGGGGTAGACCTGGCCTCGCAAGCCGGCGCCGGCGGGGTGGACCTGGCCTCCAAAGCCGGCGCCAGCGTCATAGACCTGGCCTCCCTAGCCGGCGTCGGCGGCGTAGACATTGCCTCCCTAGCCGGACGCCGGCTAGTTAGACCTGGCGTCCCCGCCGGCGCCAGCGCGGTAGACCTGGCCTCCCAAGCCGGCGCTGGCGGCGTAGAACTGGCCTTCCAAACCGATGCTGGCGGGGTAGACCTGGCCTCCCAAGCCGGTGCCAGCGGGGTTGACGTGGCCTCCCTAGCCACGCCAGCGTGGTAGACCTGGCCTGCCAAGGCGGCGCCAGCGGGGTAGACCTGGCCTCCCTAGCCGGCACCAGCGGGGTAGACCTGGCCTCCCTGGTGGCGCCGGCGGTCCAGACCTGGCCTCCCAAGCCGGCACCGGCGGCGTAGAACTGGCCTCCCTGCCGGCGCCGGCGGGGTAGACCTGGCCTCCCAAGCCTGCGCAGGGGGCGTAGACCTGGACTCCGTAGCCGGCGCCGGCAGGGGAGACCTGGCCTCCGTAGCCGGCGATGCAGGGGTAGAGCTGGCATCCCTGCCGGCGCCAGCGGGGGAGACCTGGGCTCCCTAACCGGCGCCGGCGGGGTAAACCTGGCCTCCCTAATGGCGCCGGCGGGGTAGACCTGGCCTCCCTAGCTGCCGCCGGCGTGGTAGACCTGGCCTTCGTAGCCGCCGCCGTCGGGGTAGACCTGGCATCCCTGCCGGCGCCAGCGGGGTAGACCTGGCCTCCCTGCCGGCGCCGTCGGGGTAGACCTGGCCTCCCTATCCGTCGTCGGCGCGGTAGACCTGGCTTTCGTAGCCGGCGCCGTCAGGGTAGACCTGGCCTCTCTGCCGGCGCCGGCGGGGTAGACATTGCCTCCCTTGCAGGCGCCAGTGGGGTAGACTTGGCCTCCCTAGCCGGTGCCAGCGGGGGTAGACCTGGCCTCCCTAGCTGGCGCTGGCTGCGTATTCATTGTCTTCGTAGCCGGCGCCGGCGGGATAGACCTCGCCTCCGTAGCTGGCGCCGGCGGTGGTAGACCTGGCCTCCCTGCCTGCGCCAACGGGGTAGACCTGGCCTCCCTGGCTGCGCCGGCGGGGTAGACCTGGCCTCCAAAGTCGGCGCCGGCGGGGTAGACCTGGCCTCCCAAGCCTGCGCAGGGGGGCGTAGACCTGGTCTCCTTAGCCGGCGCTGTCACGGTAGACCTGGCCTCCGAAACCGGCACCGGTGGTTTAGACCTGGGCCTCCCTAGCCGGCGCCGGCAGTGTAGACTAGACATTGACTCCCTAGCCGGCGCCGGCGGGGTAGACCTGGCCTCCCTAGCCGGCGCTGGCGGAGTAGACCTGGCCTCACTAGCCCGGCGCCGGCGGTGTAGACTAGACATTGAATCCCTAGCCGGCGCCGGAGGGGTAGACCTGGCCTCCCTAGGCACCGCCGGCATGGTAGACCTGGCTTCCCAAGCCGGTTCCAGTGGTTGTAGACCTGGCCTTCCTAGCCGGTGCCAGCTGCGTATACAATGTCTTCCTAGCCGGCGCCGGCGGGATAGACCTGGCCTCTTTAGCCAGCGCCGGCGGGGTAGACCTGGCCTCCCTAGCCGCACCAGCGTGGTAGACCTGGCCTCCCAAGCCGGCACCGGTGGTGTAGACCTGGCCTCCCTAGCTGACGCCGGATGCGTATACATTGTCTTCCTAGCCGGCGCCGGCGGGATAGACCTGGCCTCCTTATCCGGCGACGGCGGTGTAGACCTCGCCTCCGTAGCCGGCGCGAGCGGGGTTAGACCTGGACTCCCTGCCAGCGCCGGCGGGGTAGACCTGGCCTCCCTAGCGGCGCCGGTATGGTATACCTGTCCTCCCAAGCCGGCGCCGGCGGGGTAGACCTGGCCTCCCTAGCCGGCACTGGCGTGGTAGACGTGGGCCTCCCTGCCGGCGCCGGAGGGGGTAGACCTGGCCTCCCAATCCGGCACCAGCAGCGTAGACCTAGCCTCCCAAGCCAGCGCCGGCAGCGTAGACCTGGACTCCCAAGCCGGTTCCGGTGGTGTAGACCTGGCCTCCCTAGCTGGCGCCGGCAGGGTAGACCTGGACTCCCTAGCCGGCGCCGGTATGGTAGAACTGGCCTCCCAAGCGCCGGCGCCGGCGGGGTAGACCTCCCCTCCGTAGCCGACGCCGGCGGGGCAGACCTGGCCTCCCTAGCCGGTGCTGGCATGGTAGACGTGGCCTCCCTGCCGGCGCCGGAGGGGTAGACCTGGCCTCCCTAGGCACCGCCGGCTTGGTAGACCTGGCTTCCCAAGCCGGTTCCAGTGGTGTAGACCTGGCCTCCCTAGCCGGCGCCAGCTGCGTATACAATGTCTTCCTAGCCAGCGCCGGCGGGATAGACCTGGCCTCTTTAGCCAGCGCCGGCGGGGTAGACATGTCTTCCTTAGCCGGCGCCGGCGGGATAGACCTGGCCTCCTTATCCGGCGACGGCGGTGTAGACTTCGCCTCCGTAGCCGGCGCCAGTGGGGTAGACCTGCACTCCCTGCCGGCGCCGGCGGGGTTGACCTGGCCTCCCTAGCCGGCGCGGGGTATGGTGGACCTGGCCTCCCAAGCCGGCGCCGGCGGGGTAGACCTGGCCTCCGTAGCCGACGCCGGCGGGGTAGACCTGGACTCCCTAGCCGGCGCTGGCGTGGTAGACGTGGGCCTCCCTGCCGGCGCCTGAGGGGTAGACCTGGCCTCGCAAGCCGGCGCCGGCGGGGTGGACCTGGCCTCCAAAGCCGGCGCCAGCGTCATAGACCTGGCCTCCCTAGCCGGCGTCGGCGGCGTAGACATTGCCTCCCTAGCCGGACGCCGGCTAGTTAGACCTGGCGTCCCCGCCGGCGCCAGCGCGGTAGACCTGGCCTCCCAAGCCGGCGCTGGCGGCGTAGAACTGGCCTTCCAAACCGATGCTGGCGGGGTAGACCTGGCCTCCCAAGCCGGTGCCAGCGGGGTTGACGTGGCCTCCCTAGCCACGCCAGCGTGGTAGACCTGCCTGCCAAGGCAGCGCCAGCGGGGTAGACCTGGCCTCCCTAGCCGGCACCAGCGGGGTAGACCTGGCCCTCCCTGGTGGCGCCGGCGGTCCAGACCTGGCCTCCCCAAGCCGGCACCGGCGGCGTAGAACTGGCCTCCCTGCCGGCGCCGGCGGGGTAGACCTGGCCTCCCAAGCCTGCGCAGGGGGCGTAGACCTGGACTCCGTAGCCGGCGCCGGGCAGGGGAGACCTGGCCTCCGTAGCCGGCGATGCAGGGGTAGAGCTGGCATCCCTGCCGGCGCCAGCGGGGGAGACCTGGGCTCCCTAACCGGCGCCGGCGGGGTAAACCTGGCCTCCCTAATGGCGCCGGCGGGGTAGACCTGGCCTCCCTAGCTGCCGCCGGCGTGGTAGACCTGGCCTTCGTAGCCGCCGCCGTCGGGGTAGACCTGGCATCCCTGCCGGCGCCAGCGGGGTAGACCTGGCCTCCCTAGCTGTCGTCGGCGCGGTAGACCTGGCTTTCGTAGCCGGCGCCGTCAGGGTAGACCTGGCCTCCCAAGGCGACGCCAGCGAGTTACACCTTGCCTCCCAAGCCGGCGCCGCGGCGTAGACCTGGCCTCCCTAGCCGGCGCTGGCACGGTAGTCCCTGGCCTCCCAAGCCGGCACTGGGTGGTGTAGACCTGGCCTCCCTAGCTGGCGCCGGCTGCGTATACATTGTCTTCCAAGCCGGCACCGGCGGATAGACCTGGCCTCCCTAGCCGGCACCAGCGGCGTAGACCTGGCCTCTGTAGCCGCGTCGGTATAGTAGACCTGGCCTCCCTGCTGGTGCCGGCGGCGTAGACCTGGCCTCCCTAGCCGCGCCGGCGGTGTATACATGGACTCCTTAGCCGGCGCCGACGTGGTAGAGCTCCCCTCCATATCCGGCGCTGGCGTGGTAGACCTGGCCTCCCTAGCCGGCGCCGGCAGCGTAGATCTGGGCTCCGTAGCCATCGTCGGCGTCATAGACATTGCCTCGCTAACGGGCGCCCGGCCGTCATAGACCTGGCCTCCCTAGCCGGCGTCGGCGGGGTAGACCTGGACACCCTGCCGGGGGCCGGCAAGGAAGACCTGGCCTCCCTGCCGGGTGCCGGTGGCGTAGACCTGGCCTCCCTAGTCGGCGCCGGCGGGTAAACCTGCTTCCCAAGCCGGCGCCAGCGGGTTAGACTTGGCCTCCCAAGCCGGCGCCGGCCGCGTAGACCTGGCCTCCCTAGCCAGCGTCGGCGGGGGTAGACCTGGACACCCTGCCGGGGCCGGCAAGGCAGACCTGGCCTCCCTGCCGGTGCCGGTGGCGTAGACCTGGCCTCCCTAGTCGGCGCCGGCGGGTAAACCTGGCTTCCCAAGCCGGCGCCAGCGGGTTAGACTTGGCCTCCCAAGCCGGCGCCGGCCGCGTAGACCTGGCCTCCCTATCAGGCGTCGGCGGCATAATCATTGCCTCCATATCAGGCGCCAGCGGGGTAGACCAGGCCTCCCTAGCCGGCGCCGGCGGGGAAGACCTGGCCTCCCTAGCCGGCACCAGCGGCGTAGACCTGGCCTCCCTGCCGGCGCCGGCGGTATAGAACTGGCCTCCCTAGCCGGCGCCGGTATAGTAGACCTGGCCTCCCAAGCCGGCGCCGGCGGGGTATACAAGGCCTCCTTAGCCGGCACCGGCTTGGTAGACCACCCTCCATATCCGGCGCTGGCGTGGTAGACCTGGCCTCCCTGCCGGCGCCGGCGGGGTAGACCTGGCCTCCAAAGCCGGTTCAGGCGTCATAGACCTGGCCTCCCTAGCCGGCGCCGGCGGGGTAGACCTGGCCTCCCTAGCCGGCGCCGGTATAGTAGACCTAGCCTACCTGCCGGCATCGGCGGGGTAGACCTGGCCTCCCTAGCTGGCGCCGGCTGCGTATACATTGTATACGGGGTAGAGCTCTGCGGGGTAGACCTGGCCTACCTGCCGGCGCCGTGGGGTAGACCTGGCCTCCCAAGCCGGCGCCTGCGGCGTAGACCTGGGCTGCCTATCCGGCGTCGGCAGCGTAGACATTGCCTCCCTTGCCGGTGCCTGCGGGGTACACCTGGCCTCCAAAGCCGACACCGGCGAGTTAGACCTGGCCTCCTTAGCCGGCTCGGGCGGGGTAGACCTGGCCTCCCTATCCGGTGCTGGCGGGATAGACCTGACCTGCCTGCCGGCGCCGGGGGGGTAGACCTGACCTCCCAAGCCAGAGCCAGCGCGGTAGACCTGGCCTCCCTAGCTGGCGCTGGCTGCGTATTCATTGTCTTCGTAGCCGGCGCCGGCGGGATAGACCTCGCCTCCGTAGCTGGCGCCGGCGGTGGTAGACCTGGCCTCCCTGGCTGCGCCAACGGGGTAGACCTGGCCTCCCTGGCTGCGCCGGCGGGGTAGACCTGGCCTCCAAAGTCGGCGCCGGCGGGGTAGACCTGGCCTCCCAAGCCTGCGCAGGGGGCGTAGACCTGGTCTCCTTAGCCGGCGCTGTCACGGTAGACCTGGCCTCCGAAACCGGCACCGGTGGTTTAGACCTGGCCTCCCTAGCCGGCGCCGGCAGTGTAGACTAGAC
Source organism: Harpia harpyja (assembly GCF_026419915.1). Lineage (NCBI taxonomy): Eukaryota > Metazoa > Chordata > Aves > Accipitriformes > Accipitridae > Harpia > Harpia harpyja. The sequence continues at coordinate 41,904,890 of NC_068953.1, read as the reverse complement.
ATTGACTCCCTAGCCGGCGCCGGCGGGGTAGACCTGGCCTCCCTAGCCGGCGCTGGCGGAGTAGACCTGGCCTCACTAGCCGGCGCCGGCGGTGTAGACTAGACATTGACTCCCTAGCCGGCGCCGGAGGGGTAGACCTGGCCTCCCTAGGCACCGCCGGCATGGTAGACCTGGCTTCCCAAGCCGGTTCCAGTGGTGTAGACCTGGCCTTCCTAGCCGGTGCCAGCTGCGTATACAATGTCTTCCTAGCCGGCGCCGGCGGGATAGACCTGGCCTCTTTAGCCAGCGCCGGCGGGGTAGACCTGGCCTCCCTAGCCGCACCAGCGTGGTAGACCTGGCCTCCCAAGCCGGCACCGGTGGTGTAGACCTGGCCTCCCTAGCTGACGCCGGATGCGTATACATTGTCTTCCTAGCCGGCGCCGGCGGGATAGACCTGGCCTCCTTATCCGGCGACGGCGGTGTAGACCTCGCCTCCGTAGCCGGCGCGAGCGGGGTAGACCTGGACTCCCTGCCAGCGCCGGCGGGGTAGACCTGGCCTCCCTAGCCAGCGCCGGTATGGTATACCTGGCCTCCCAAGCCGGCGCCGGCGGGGTAGACCTGGCCTCCCTAGCCGGCACTGGCGTGGTAGACGTGGCCTCCCTGCCGGCGCCGGAGGGGTAGACCTGGCCTCCCAATCCGGCACCAGCGGCGTAGACCTAGCCTCCCAAGCCAGCGCCGGCAGCGTAGACCTGGACTCCCAGGCCGGTTCCGGTGGTGTAGACCTGGCCTCCCTAGCTGGCGCCGGCAGGGTAGACCTGGACTCCCTAGCCGGCGCCGGTATGGTAGAACTGGCCTCCCAAGCCGGCGCCGGCGGGGTAGACCTCCCCTCCGTAGCCGACGCCGGCGGGGCAGACCTGGCCTCCCTAGCCGGTGCTGGCATGGTAGACGTGGCCTCCCTGCCGGCGCCGGAGGGGTAGACCTGGCCTCCCTAGGCACCGCCGGCTTGGTAGACCTGGCTTCCCAAGCCGGTTCCAGTGGTGTAGACCTGGCCTCCCTAGCCGGCGCCAGCTGCGTATACAATGTCTTCCTAGCCAGCGCCGGCGGGATAGACCTGGCCTCTTTAGCCAGCGCCGGCGGGATAGACCTGGCCTCCTTATCCGGCGACGGCGGTGTAGACTTCGCCTCCGTAGCCGGCGCCAGTGGGGTAGACCTGCACTCCCTGCCGGCGCCGGCGGGGTTGACCTGGCCTCCCTAGCCGGCGCGGGTATGGTGGACCTGGCCTCCCAAGCCGGCGCCGGCGGGGTAGACCTGGCCTCCGTAGCCGACGCCGGCGGGGTAGACCTGGACTCCCTAGCCGGCGCTGGCGTGGTAGACGTGGCCTCCCTGCCGGCGCCTGAGGGGTAGACCTGGCCTCGCAAGCCGGCGCCGGCGGGGTGGACCTGGCCTCCAAAGCCGGCGCCAGCGTCATAGACCTGGCCTCCCTAGCCGGCGTCGGCGGCGTAGACATTGCCTCCCTAGCCGGACGCCGGCTAGTTAGACCTGGCGTCCCCGCCGGCGCCAGCGCGGTAGACCTGGCCTCCCAAGCCGGCGCTGGCGGCGTAGAACTGGCCTTCCAAACCGATGCTGGCGGGGTAGACCTGGCCTCCCAAGCCGGTGCCAGCGGGGTTGACGTGGCCTCCCTAGCCACGCCAGCGTGGTAGACCTGGCCTGCCAAGGCGGCGCCGGCGGGGTAGACCTGGCCTCCCTAGCCGGCACCAGCGGGGTAGACCTGGCCTCCCTGGTGGCGCCGGCGGTCCAGACCTGGCCTCCCAAGCCGGCACCGGCGGCGTAGAACTGGCCTCCCTGCCGGCGCCGGCGGGGTAGACCTGGCCTCCCAAGCCTGCGCAGGGGGCGTAGACCTGGACTCCGTAGCCGGTGCCGGAGGGGTAGACCTGGCCTCCCTAACCGGCGCCGGAGGGGTAGACCTGGCCTCCTTAGCCGGCGCCGGCAGGGTAGACCTGGCCTCCGTAGCCGGCGATGCAGGGGTAGAGCTGGCATCCCTGCCGGCGCCAGCGGGGGAGACCTGGGCTCCCTAACCGGCGCCGGCGGGGTAAACCTGGCCTCCCTAATGGCGCCGGCGGGGTAGACCTGGCCTCCCTAGCTGCCGCCGGCGTGGTAGACCTGGCCTTCGTAGCCGCCGCCGTCGGGGTAGACCTGGCATCCCTGCCGGCGCCAGCGGGGTAGACCTGGCCTCCCTAGCTGTCGTCGGCGCGGTAGACCTGGCTTTCGTAGCCGGCGCCGTCAGGGTAGATCTGGCCTCCCAAGGCGACGCCAGCGAGTTACACCTTGCCTCCCAAGCCGGCGCCGGCGGCGTAGACCTGGCCTCCCTAGCCGGCGCTGGCACGGTAGTCCTGGCCTCCCAAGCCGGCACTGGTGGTGTAGACCTGGCCTCCCTAGCTGGCGCCGGCTGCGTATACATTGTCTTCCAAGCCGGCACCGGCGGGATAGACCTGGCCTCCCTAGCCGGCACCAGCGGCGTAGACCTGGCCTCTGTAGCCGGCGTCGGTATAGTAGACCTGGCCTCCCTGCTGGTGCCGGCGGCGTAGACCTGGCCTCCCTAGCCGGCGCCGGCGGTGTATACATGGACTCCTTAGCCGGCGCCGACGTGGTAGAGCTCCCTCCATATCCGGCGCTGGCGTGGTAGACCTGGCCTCCCTAGCCGGCGCCGGCAGCGTAGATCTGGGCTCCGTAGCCATCGTCGGCGTCATAGACATTGCCTCGCTAACGGGCGCCGGCGTCATAGACCTGGCCTCCCTAGCCGGCGTCGGCGGGGTAGACCTGGACACCCTGCCGGGGCCGGCAAGGAAGACCTGGCCTCCCTGCCGGTGCCGGTGGCGTAGACCTGGCCTCCCTAGTCGGCGCCGGCGGGTAAACCTGGCTTCCCAAGCCGGCGCCAGCGGGTTAGACTTGGCCTCCCAAGCCGGCGCCGGCCGCGTAGACCTGGCCTCCCTATCAGGCGTCGGCGGCATAATCATTGCCTCCATATCAGGCGCCAGCGGGGTAGACCAGGCCTCCCTAGCCGGCGCCGGCGGGGAAGACCTGGCCTCCCTAGCCGGCACCAGCGGCGTAGACCTGGCCTCCCTGCCGGCGCCGGCGGTATAGAACTGGCCTCCCTAGCCGGCGCCGGTATAGTAGACCTGGCCTCCCAAGCCGGCGCCGGCGGGGTATACAAGGCCTCCTTAGCCGGCACCGGCTTGGTAGACCACCCTCCATATCCGGCGCTGGCGTGGTAGACCTGGCCTCCCTGCCGGCGCCGGCGGGGTAGACCTGGCCTCCAAAGCCGGTTCAGGCGTCATAGACCTGGCCTCCCTAGCCGGCGCCGGCGGGGTAGACCTGGCCTCCCTAGCCGGCGCCGGTATAGTAGACCTAGCCTAGCTGCCGGCATCGGCGGGGTAGACCTGGCCTCCCTAGCTGGCGCCGGCTGCGTATACATTGTATACGGGGTAGAGCTCTGCGGGGTAGACCTGGCCTACCTGCCGGCGCCGTGGGGTAGACCTGGCCTCCCAAGCCGGCGCCTGCGGCGTAGACCTGGGCTGCCTATCCGGCGTCGGCAGCGTAGACATTGCCTCCCTTGCCGGTGCCTGCGGGGTACACCTGGCCTCCAAAGCCGACACCAGCGAGTTAGACCTGGCCTCCTTAGCCGGCTCGGGCGGGGTAGACCTGGCCTCCCTATCCGGTGCTGGCGGGATAGACCTGACCTGCCTGCCGGCGCCGGGGGGGTAGACCTGACCTCCCAAGCCAGAGCCAGCGCGGTAGACCTGGCCTCCCTAGCTGGCGCTGGCTGCGTATTCATTGTCTTCGTAGCCGGCGCCGGCGGGATAGACCTCGCCTCCGTAGCTGGCGCCGGCGGTGGTAGACCTGGCCTCCCTGCCTGCGCCAACGGGGTAGACCTGGCCTCCCTGGCTGCGCCGGCGGGGTAGACCTGGCCTCCAAAGTCGGCGCCGGCGGGGTAGACCTGGACTCCCAAGCCTGCGCAGGGGGCGTAGACCTGGTCTCCTTAGCCGGCGCTGTCACGGTAGACCTGGCCTCCGAAACCGGCACCGGTGGTTTAGACCTGGCCTCCCTAGCCGGCGCCGGCAGTGTAGACTAGACATTGACTCCCTAGCCGGCGCCGGAGGGGTAGACCTGGCCTCCCTAGGCACCGCCGGCATGGTAGACCTGGCTTCCCAAGCCGGTTCCAGTGGTGTAGACCTGGCCTTCCTAGCCGGTGCCAGCTGCGTATACAATGTCTTCCTAGCCGGCGCCGGCGGGATAGACCTGGCCTCTTTAGCCAGCGCCGGCGGGGTAGACCTGGCCTCCCTAGCCGCACCAGCGTGGTAGACCTGGCCTCCCAAGCCGGCACCGGTGGTGTAGACCTGGCCTCCCTAGCTGACGCCGGATGCGTATACATTGTCTTCCTAGCCGGCGCCGGCGGGATAGACCTGGCCTCCTTATCCGGCGACGGCGGTGTAGACCTCGCCTCCGTAGCCGGCGCGAGCGGGGTAGACCTGGACTCCCTGCCAGCGCCGGCGGGGTAGACCTGGCCTCCCTAGCCGGCGCCGGTATGGTATACCTGGCCTCCCAAGCCGGCGCCGGCGGGGTAGACCTGGCCTCCCTAGCCGGCACTGGCGTGGTAGACGTGGCCTCCCTGCCGGCGCCGGAGGGGTAGACCTGGCCTCCCAATCCGGCACCAGCGGCGTAGACCTAGCCTCCCAAGCCAGCGCCGGCAGCGTAGACCTGGACTCCCAGGCCGGTTCCGGTGGTGTAGACCTGGCCTCCCTAGCTGGCGCCGGCAGGGTAGACCTGGACTCCCTAGCCGGCGCCGGTATGGTAGAACTGGCCTCCCAAGCCGGCGCCGGCGGGGTAGACCTCCCCTCCGTAGCCGACGCCGGCGGGGCAGACCTGGCCTCCCTAGCCGGTGCTGGCATGGTAGACGTGGCCTCCCTGCCGGCGCCGGAGGGGTAGACCTGGCCTCCCTAGGCACCGCCGGCTTGGTAGACCTGGCTTCCCAAGCCGGTTCCAGTGGTGTAGACCTGGCCTCCCTAGCCGGCGCCAGCTGCGTATACAATGTCTTCCTAGCCAGCGCCGGCGGGATAGACCTGGCCTCTTTAGCCAGCGCCGGCGGGGTAGACATGTCTTCCTTAGCCGGCGCCGGCGGGATAGACCTGGCCTCCTTATCCGGCGACGGCGGTGTAGACTTCGCCTCCGTAGCCGGCGCCAGTGGGGTAGACCTGCACTCCCTGCCGGCGCCGGCGGGGTTGACCTGGCCTCCCTAGCCGGCGCGGGTATGGTGGACCTGGCCTCCCAAGCCGGCGCCGGCGGGGTAGACCTGGCCTCCGTAGCCGACGCCGGCGGGGTAGACCTGGACTCCCTAGCCGGCGCTGGCGTGGTAGACGTGGCCTCCCTGCCGGCGCCTGAGGGGTAGACCTGGCCTCGCAAGCCGGCGCCGGCGGGCTAGACCTGGCCTCCAAAGCCGGCGCCAGCGTCATAGACCTGGCCTCCCTAGCCGGCGTCGGCGGCGTAGACATTGCCTCCCTAGCCGGACGCCGGCTAGTTAGACCTGGCGTCCCCGCCGGCGCCAGCGCGGTAGACCTGGCCTCCCAAGCCGGCGCTGGCGGCGTAGAACTGGCCTTCCAAACCGATGCTGGCGGGGTAGACCTGGCCTCCCAAGCCGGCGCCAGCGGGGTTGACGTGGCCTCCCTAGCCACGCCAGCGTGGTAGACCTGGCCTGCCAAGGCGGCGCCGGCGGGGTAGACCTGGCCTCCCTAGCCGGCACCAGCGGGGTAGACCTGGCCTCCCTGGTGGCGCCGGCGGTCCAGACCTGGCCTCCCAAGCCGGCACCGGCAGCGTAGAACTGGCCTCCCTGCCGGCGCCGGCGGGGTAGACCTGGCCTCCCAAGCCTGCGCAGGGGGCGTAGACCTGGACTCCGTAGCCGGTGCCGGAGGGGTAGACCTGGCCTCCCTAACCGGCGCCGGAGGGGTAGACCTGGTCTCCTTAGCCGGCGCCGGCAGGGTAGACCTGGCCTCCGTAGCCGGCGATGCAGGGGTAGAGCTGGCATCCCTGCCGGCGCCAGCGGGGGAGACCTGGGCTCCCTAACCGGCGCCGGCGGGGTAAACCTGGCCTCCCTAATGGCGCCGGCGGGGTAGACCTGGCCTCCCTAGCTGCCGCCGGCGTGGTAGACCTGGCCTTTGTAGCCGCCGCCGTCGGGGTAGACCTGGCATCCCTGCCGGCGCCAGCGGGGTAGACCTGGCCTCCCTAGCTGTCGTCGGCGCGGTAGACCTGGCTTTCGTAGCCGGCGCCGTCAGGGTAGACCTGGCCTCCCAAGGCGACGCCAGCGAGTTACACCTTGCCTCCCAAGCCGGCGCCGGCGGCGTAGACCTGGCCTCCCTAGCCGGCGCTGGCACGGTAGTCCTGGCCTCCCAAGCCGGCACTGGTGGTGTAGACCTGGCCTCCCTAGCTGGCGCCGGCTGCGTATACATTGTCTTCCAAGCCGGCACCGGCGGGATAGACCTGGCCTCCCTAGCCGGCACCAGCGGCGTAGACCTGGCCTCTGTAGCCGGCGTCGGTATAGTAGACCTGGCCTCCCTGCTGGTGCCGGCGGCGTAGACCTGGCCTCCCTAGCCGGCGCCGGCGGTGTATACATGGACTCCTTAGCCGGCGCCGACGTGGTAGAGCTCCCTCCATATCCGGCGCTGGCGTGGTAGACCTGGCCTCCCTAGCCGGCGCCGGCAGCGTAGATCTGGGCTCCGTAGCCATCGTCGGCGTCATAGACATTGCCTCGCTAACGGGCGCCGGCGTCATAGACCTGGCCTCCCTAGCCGGCGTCGGCGGGGTAGACCTGGACACCCTGCCGGGGCCGGCAAGGAAGACCTGGCCTCCCTGCCGGTGCCGGTGGCGTAGACCTGGCCTCCCTAGTCGGCGCCGGCGGGTAAACCTGGCTTCCCAAGCCGGCGCCAGCGGGTTAGACTTGGCCTCCCAAGCCGGCGCCGGCCGCGTAGACCTGGCCTCCCTATCAGGCGTCGGCGGCATAATCATTGCCTCCATATCAGGCGCCAGCGGGGTAGACCAGGCCTCCCTAGCCGGCGCCGGCGGGGAAGACCTGGCCTCCCTAGCCGGCACCAGCGGCGTAGACCTGGCCTCCCTGCCGGCGCCGGCGGTATAGAACTGGCCTCCCTAGCCGGCGCCGGTATAGTAGACCTGGCCTCCCAAGCCGGCGCCGGCGGGGTATACAAGGCCTCCTTAGCCGGCACCGGCTTGGTAGACCACCCTCCATATCCGGCGCTGGCGTGGTAGACCTGGCCTCCCTGCCGGCGCCGGCGGGGTAGACCTGGCCTCCAAAGCCGGTTCAGGCGTCATAGACCTGGCCTCCCTAGCCGGCGCCGGCGGGGTAGACCTGGCCTCCCTAGCCGGCGCCGGTATAGTAGACCTAGCCTAGCTGCCGGCATCGGCGGGGTAGACCTGGCCTCCCTAGCTGGCGCCGGCTGCGTATACATTGTATACGGGGTAGAGCTCTGCGGGGTAGACCTGGCCTACCTGCCGGCGCCGTGGGGTAGACCTGGCCTCCCAAGCCGGCGCCTGCGGCGTAGACCTGGGCTGCCTATCCGGCGTCGGCAGCGTAGACATTGCCTCCCTTGCCGGTGCCTGCGGGGTACACCTGGCCTCCAAAGCCGACACCAGCGAGTTAGACCTGGCCTCCTTAGCCGGCTCGGGCGGGGTAGACCTGGCCTCCCTATCCGGTGCTGGCGGGATAGACCTGACCTGCCTGCCGGCGCCGGGGGGGTAGACCTGACCTCCCAAGCCAGAGCCAGCGCGGTAGACCTGGCCTCCCTAGCTGGCGCTGGCTGCGTATTCATTGTCTTCGTAGCTGGCGCCGGCGGGATAGACCTCGCCTCCGTAGCTGGCGCCGGCGGTGGTAGACCTGGCCTCCCTGCCTGCGCCAACGGGGTAGACCTGGCCTCCCTGGCTGCGCCGGCGGGGTAGACCTGGCCTCCAAAGTCGGCGCCGGCGGGGTAGACCTGGCCTCCCAAGCCTGCGCAGGGGGCGTAGACCTGGTCTCCTTAGCCGGCGCTGTCACGGTAGACCTGGCCTCCGAAACCGGCACCGGTGGTTTAGACCTGGCCTCCCTAGCCGGCGCCGGCAGTGTAGACTAGACATTGACTCCCTAGCCGGCGCCGGCGGGGTAGACCTGGCCTCCCTAGCCGGCGCTGGCGGAGTAGACCTGGCCTCACTAGCCGGCGCCGGCGGTGTAGACTAGACATTGACTCCCTAGCCGGCGCCGGAGGGGTAGACCTGGCCTCCCTAGGCACCGCCGGCATGGTAGACCTGGCTTCCCAAGCCGGTTCCAGTGGTGTAGACCTGGCCTTCCTAGCCGGTGCCAGCTGCGTATACAATGTCTTCCTAGCCGGCGCCGGCGGGATAGACCTGGCCTCTTTAGCCAGCGCCGGCGGGGTAGACCTGGCCTCCCTAGCCGCACCAGCGTGGTAGACCTGGCCTCCCAAGCCGGCACCGGTGGTGTAGACCTGGCCTCCCTAGCTGACGCCGGATGCGTATACATTGTCTTCCTAGCCGGCGCCGGCGGGATAGACCTGGCCTCCTTATCCGGCGACGGCGGTGTAGACCTCGCCTCCGTAGCCGGCGCGAGCGGGGTAGACCTGGCCTCCCTAGCCGGCGCCGGTATGGTATACCTGGCCTCCCAAGCCGGCGCCGGCGGGGTAGACCTGGCCTCCCTAGCCGGCACTGGCGTGGTAGACGTGGCCTCCCTGCCGGCGCCGGAGGGGTAGACCTGGCCTCCCAATCCGGCACCAGCGGCGTAGACCTAGCCTCCCAAGCCAGCGCCGGCAGCGTAGACCTGGACTCCCAGGCCGGTTCCGGTGGTGTAGACCTGGCCTCCCTAGCTGGCGCCGGCAGGGTAGACCTGGACTCCCTAGCCGGCGCCGGTATGGTAGAACTGGCCTCCCAAGCCGGCGCCGGCGGGGTAGACCTCCCCTCCGTAGCCGACGCCGGCGGGGCAGACCTGGCCTCCCTAGCCGGTGCTGGCATGGTAGACGTGGCCTCCCTGCCGGCGCCGGAGGGGTAGACCTGGCCTCCCTAGGCACCGCCGGCTTGGTAGACCTGGCTTCCCAAGCCGGTTCCAGTGGTGTAGACCTGGCCTCCCTAGCCGGCGCCAGCTGCGTATACAATGTCTTCCTAGCCAGCGCCGGCGGGATAGACCTGGCCTCTTTAGCCAGCGCCGGCGGGGTAGACATGTCTTCCTTAGCCGGCGCCGGCGGGATAGACCTGGCCTCCTTATCCGGCGACGGCGGTGTAGACTTCGCCTCCGTAGCCGGCGCCAGTGGGGTAGACCTGCACTCCCTGCCGGCGCCGGCGGGGTTGACCTGGCCTCCCTAGCCGGCGCGGGTATGGTGGACCTGGCCTCCCAAGCCGGCGCCGGCGGGGTAGACCTGGCCTCCGTAGCCGACGCCGGCGGGGTAGACCTGGACTCCCTAGCCGGCGCTGGCGTGGTAGACGTGGCCTCCCTGCCGGCGCCTGAGGGGTAGACCTGGCCTCGCAAGCCGGCGCCGGCGGGCTAGACCTGGCCTCCAAAGCCGGCGCCAGCGTCATAGACCTGGCCTCCCTAGCCGGCGTCGGCGGCGTAGACATTGCCTCCCTAGCCGGACGCCGGCTAGTTAGACCTGGCGTCCCCGCCGGCGCCAGCGCGGTAGACCTGGCCTCCCAAGCCGGCGCTGGCGGCGTAGAACTGGCCTTCCAAACCGATGCTGGCGGGGTAGACCTGGCCTCCCAAGCCGGCGCCAGCGGGGTTGACGTGGCCTCCCTAGCCACGCCAGCGTGGTAGACCTGGCCTGCCAAGGCGGCGCCGGCGGGGTAGACCTGGCCTCCCTAGCCGGCACCAGCGGGGTAGACCTGGCCTCCCTGGTGGCGCCGGCGGTCCAGACCTGGCCTCCCAAGCCGGCACCGGCAGCGTAGAACTGGCCTCCCTGCCGGCGCCGGCGGGGTAGACCTGGCCTCCCAAGCCTGCGCAGGGGGCGTAGACCTGGACTCCGTAGCCGGTGCCGGAGGGGTAGACCTGGCCTCCCTAACCGGCGCCGGAGGGGTAGACCTGGCCTCCTTAGCCGGCGCCGGCAGGGTAGACCTGGCCTCCGTAGCCGGCGATGCAGGGGTAGAGCTGGCATCCCTGCCGGCGCCAGCGGGGGAGACCTGGGCTCCCTAACCGGCGCCGGCGGGGTAAACCTGGCCTCCCTAATGGCGCCGGCGGGGTAGACCTGGCCTCCCTAGCTGCCGCCGGCGTGGTAGACCTGGCCTTTGTAGCCGCCGCCGTCGGGGTAGACCTGGCATCCCTGCCGGCGCCAGCGGGGTAGACCTGGCCTCCCTAGCTGTCGTCGGCGCGGTAGACCTGGCTTTCGTAGCCGGCGCCGTCAGGGTAGACCTGGCCTCCCAAGGCGACGCCAGCGAGTTACACCTTGCCTCCCAAGCCGGCGCCGGCGGCGTAGACCTGGCCTCCCTAGCCGGCGCTGGCACGGTAGTCCTGGCCTCCCAAGCCGGCACTGGTGGTGTAGACCTGGCCTCCCTAGCTGGCGCCGGCTGCGTATACATTGTCTTCCAAGCCGGCACCGGCGGGATAGACCTGGCCTCCCTAGCCGGCACCAGCGGCGTAGACCTGGCCTCTGTAGCCGGCGTCGGTATAGTAGACCTGGCCTCCCTGCTGGTGCCGGCGGCGTAGACCTGGCCTCCCTAGCCGGCGCCGGCGGTGTATACATGGACTCCTTAGCCGGCGCCGACGTGGTAGAGCTCCCTCCATATCCGGCGCTGGCGTGGTAGACCTGGCCTCCCTAGCCGGCGCCGGCAGCGTAGATCTGGGCTCCGTAGCCATCGTCGGCGTCATAGACATTGCCTCGCTAACGGGCGCCGGCGTCATAGACCTGGCCTCCCTAGCCGGCGTCGGCGGGGTAGACCTGGACACCCTGCCGGGGCCGGCAAGGAAGACCTGGCCTCCCTGCCGGTGCCGGTGGCGTAGACCTGGCCTCCCTAGTCGGCGCCGGCGGGTAAACCTGGCTTCCCAAGCCGGCGCCAGCGGGTTAGACTTGGCCTCCCAAGCCGGCGCCGGCCGCGTAGACCTGGCCTCCCTATCAGGCGTCGGCGGCATAATCATTGCCTCCATATCAGGCGCCAGCGGGGTAGACCAGGCCTCCCTAGCCGGCGCCGGCGGGGAAGACCTGGCCTCCCTAGCCGGCACCAGCGGCGTAGACCTGGCCTCCCTGCCGGCGCCGGCGGTATAGAACTGGCCTCCCTAGCCGGCGCCGGTATAGTAGACCTGGCCTCCCTAGCCGGCGTCGGCGGCGTAGACATTGCCTCCCTAGCCGGACGCCGGCTAGTTAGACCTGGCGTCCCCGCCGGCGCCAGCGCGGTAGACCTGGCCTCCCAAGCCGGCGCTGGCGGCGTAGAACTGGCCTTCCAAACCGATGCTGGCGGGGTAGACCTGGCCTCCCAAGCCGGTGCCAGCGGGGTTGACGTGGCCTCCCTAGCCACGCCAGCGTGGTAGACCTGGCCTGCCAAGGCGGCGCCGGCGGGGTAGACCTGGCCTCCCTAGCCGGCACCAGCGGGGTAGACCTGGCCTCCCTGGTGGCGCCGGCGGTCCAGACCTGGCCTCCCAAGCCGGCACCGGCGGCGTAGAACTGGCCTCCCTGCCGGCGCCGGCGGGGTAGACCTGGCCTCCCAAGCCTGCGCAGGGGGCGTAGACCTGGACTCCGTAGCCGGTGCCGGAGGGGTAGACCTGGCCTCCCTAACCGGCGCCGGAGGGGTAGACCTGGCCTCCTTAGCCGGCGCCGGCAGGGTAGACCTGGCCTCCGTAGCCGGCGATGCAGGGGTAGAGCTGGCATCCCTGCCGGCGCCAGCGGGGGAGACCTGGGCTCCCTAACCGGCGCCGGCGGGGTAAACCTGGCCTCCCTAATGGCGCCGGCGGGGTAGACCTGGCCTCCCTAGCTGCCGCCGGCGTGGTAGACCTGGCCTTCGTAGCCGCCGCCGTCGGGGTAGACCTGGCATCCCTGCCGGCGCCAGCGGGGTAGACCTGGCCTCCCTAGCTGTCGTCGGCGCGGTAGACCTGGCTTTCGTAGCCGGCGCCGTCAGGGTAGACCTGGCCTCCCAAGGCGACGCCAGCGAGTTACACCTTGCCTCCCAAGCCGGCGCCGGCGGCGTAGACCTGGCCTCCCTAGCCGGCGCTGGCACGGTAGTCCTGGCCTCCCAAGCCGGCACTGGTGGTGTAGACCTGGCCTCCCTAGCTGGCGCCGGCTGCGTATACATTGTCTTCCAAGCCGGCACCGGCGGGATAGACCTGGCCTCCCTAGCCGGCACCAGCGGCGTAGACCTGGCCTCTGTAGCCGGCGTCGGTATAGTAGACCTGGCCTCCCTGCTGGTGCCGGCGGCGTAGACCTGGCCTCCCTAGCCGGCGCCGGCGGTGTATACATGGACTCCTTAGCCGGCGCCGACGTGGTAGAGCTCCCTCCATATCCGGCGCTGGCGTGGTAGAGCTGGCCTCCCTAGCCGGCGCCGGCAGCGTAGATCTGGGCTCCGTAGCCATCGTCGGCGTCATAGACATTGCCTCGCTAACGGGCGCCGGCGTCATAGACCTGGCCTCCCTAGCCGGCGTCGGCGGGGTAGACCTGGACACCCTGCCGGGGCCGGCAAGGAAGACCTGGCCTCCCTGCCGGTGCCGGTGGCGTAGACCTGGCCTCCCTAGTCGGCGCCGGCGGGTAAACCTGGCTTCCCAAGCCGGCGCCAGCGGGTTAGACTTGGCCTCCCAAGCCGGCGCCGGCCGCGTAGACCTGGCCTCCCTATCAGGCGTCGGCGGCATAATCATTGCCTCCATATCAGGCGCCAGCGGGGTAGACCAGGCCTCCCTAGCCGGCGCCGGCGGGGAAGACCTGGCCTCCCTAGCCGGCACCAGCGGCGTAGACCTGGCCTCCCTGCCGGCGCCGGCGGTATAGAACTGGCCTCCCTAGCCGGCGCCGGTATAGTAGACCTGGCCTCCCAAGCCGGCGCCGGCGGGGTATACAAGGCCTCCTTAGCCGGCACCGGCTTGGTAGACCACCCTCCATATCCGGCGCTGGCGTGGTAGACCTGGCCTCCCTGCCGGCGCCGGCGGGGTAGACCTGGCCTCCAAAGCCGGTTCAGGCGTCATAGACCTGGCCTCCCTAGCCGGCGCCGGCGGGGTAGACCTGGCCTCCCTAGCCGGCGCCGGTATAGTAGACCTAGCCTAGCTGCCGGCATCGGCGGGGTAGACCTGGCCTCCCTAGCTGGCGCCGGCTGCGTATACATTGTATACGGGGTAGAGCTCTGCGGGGTAGACCTGGCCTACCTGCCGGCGCCGTGGGGTAGACCTGGCCTCCCAAGCCGGCGCCTGCGGCGTAGACCTGGGCTGCCTATCCGGCGTCGGCAGCGTAGACATTGCCTCCCTTGCCGGTGCCTGCGGGGTACACCTGGCCTCCAAAGCCGACACCAGCGAGTTAGACCTGGCCTCCTTAGCCGGCTCGGGCGGGGTAGACCTGGCCTCCCTATCCGGTGCTGGCGGGATAGACCTGACCTGCCTGCCGGCGCCGGGGGGGTAGACCTGACCTCCCAAGCCAGAGCCAGCGCGGTAGACCTGGCCTCCCTAGCTGGCGCTGGCTGCGTATTCATTGTCTTCGTAGCCGGCGCCGGCGGGATAGACCTCGCCTCCGTAGCTGGCGCCGGCGGTGGTAGACCTGGCCTCCCTGCCTGCGCCAACGGGGTAGACCTGGCCTCCCTGGCTGCGCCGGCGGGGTAGACCTGGCCTCCAAAGTCGGCGCCGGCGGGGTAGACCTGGACTCCCAAGCCTGCGCAGGGGGCGTAGACCTGGTCTCCTTAGCCGGCGCTGTCACGGTAGACCTGGCCTCCGAAACCGGCACCGGTGGTTTAGACCTGGCCTCCCTAGCCGGCGCCGGCAGTGTAGACTAGACATTGACTCCCTAGCCGGCGCCGGAGGGGTAGACCTGGCCTCCCTAGGCACCGCCGGCATGGTAGACCTGGCTTCCCAAGCCGGTTCCAGTGGTGTAGACCTGGCCTTCCTAGCCGGTGCCAGCTGCGTATACAATGTCTTCCTAGCCGGCGCCGGCGGGATAGACCTGGCCTCTTTAGCCAGCGCCGGCGGGGTAGACCTGGCCTCCCTAGCCGCACCAGCGTGGTAGACCTGGCCTCCCAAGCCGGCACCGGTGGTGTAGACCTGGCCTCCCTAGCTGACGCCGGATGCGTATACATTGTCTTCCTAGCCGGCGCCGGCGGGATAGACCTGGCCTCCTTATCCGGCGACGGCGGTGTAGACCTCGCCTCCGTAGCCGGCGCGAGCGGGGTAGACCTGGACTCCCTGCCAGCGCCGGCGGGGTAGACCTGGCCTCCCTAGCCGGCGCCGGTATGGTATACCTGGCCTCCCAAGCCGGCGCCGGCGGGGTAGACCTGGCCTCCCTAGCCGGCACTGGCGTGGTAGACGTGGCCTCCCTGCCGGCGCCGGAGGGGTAGACCTGGCCTCCCAATCCGGCACCAGCGGCGTAGACCTAGCCTCCCAAGCCAGCGCCGGCAGCGTAGACCTGGACTCCCAGGCCGGTTCCGGTGGTGTAGACCTGGCCTCCCTAGCTGGCGCCGGCAGGGTAGACCTGGACTCCCTAGCCGGCGCCGGTATGGTAGAACTGGCCTCCCAAGCCGGCGCCGGCGGGGTAGACCTCCCCTCCGTAGCCGACGCCGGCGGGGCAGACCTGGCCTCCCTAGCCGGTGCTGGCATGGTAGACGTGGCCTCCCTGCCGGCGCCGGAGGGGTAGACCTGGCCTCCCTAGGCACCGCCGGCTTGGTAGACCTGGCTTCCCAAGCCGGTTCCAGTGGTGTAGACCTGGCCTCCCTAGCCGGCGCCAGCTGCGTATACAATGTCTTCCTAGCCAGCGCCGGCGGGATAGACCTGGCCTCTTTAGCCAGCGCCGGCGGGGTAGACATGTCTTCCTTAGCCGGCGCCGGCGGGATAGACCTGGCCTCCTTATCCGGCGACGGCGGTGTAGACTTCGCCTCCGTAGCCGGCGCCAGTGGGGTAGACCTGCACTCCCTGCCGGCGCCGGCGGGGTTGACCTGGCCTCCCTAGCCGGCGCGGGTATGGTGGACCTGGCCTCCCAAGCCGGCGCCGGCGGGGTAGACCTGGCCTCCGTAGCCGACGCCGGCGGGGTAGACCTGGACTCCCTAGCCGGCGCTGGCGTGGTAGACGTGGCCTCCCTGCCGGCGCCTGAGGGGTAGACCTGGCCTCGCAAGCCGGCGCCGGCGGGCTAGACCTGGCCTCCAAAGCCGGCGCCAGCGTCATAGACCTGGCCTCCCTAGCCGGCGTCGGCGGCGTAGACATTGCCTCCCTAGCCGGACGCCGGCTAGTTAGACCTGGCGTCCCCGCCGGCGCCAGCGCGGTAGACCTGGCCTCCCAAGCCGGCGCTGGCGGCGTAGAACTGGCCTTCCAAACCGATGCTGGCGGGGTAGACCTGGCCTCCCAAGCCGGTGCCAGCGGGGTTGACGTGGCCTCCCTAGCCACGCCAGCGTGGTAGACCTGGCCTGCCAAGGCGGCGCCGGCGGGGTAGACCTGGCCTCCCTAGCCGGCACCAGCGGGGTAGACCTGGCCTCCCTGGTGGCGCCGGCGGTCCAGACCTGGCCTCCCAAGCCGGCACCGGCGGCGTAGAACTGGCCTCCCTGCCGGCGCCGGCGGGGTAGACCTGGCCTCCCAAGCCTGCGCAGGGGGCGTAGACCTGGACTCCGTAGCCGGTGCCGGAGGGGTAGACCTGGCCTCCCTAACCGGCGCCGGAGGGGTAGACCTGGCCTCCTTAGCCGGCGCCGGCAGGGTAGACCTGGCCTCCGTAGCCGGCGATGCAGGGGTAGAGCTGGCATCCCTGCCGGCGCCAGCGGGGGAGACCTGGGCTCCCTAACCGGCGCCGGCGGGGTAAACCTGGCCTCCCTAATGGCGCCGGCGGGGTAGACCTGGCCTCCCTAGCTGCCGCCGGCGTGGTAGACCTGGCCTTCGTAGCCGCCGCCGTCGGGGTAGACCTGGCATCCCTGCCGGCGCCAGCGGGGTAGACCTGGCCTCCCTAGCTGTCGTCGGCGCGGTAGACCTGGCTTTCGTAGCCGGCGCCGTCAGGGTAGACCTGGCCTCCCAAGGCGACGCCAGCGAGTTACACCTTGCCTCCCAAGCCGGCGCCGGCGGCGTAGACCTGGCCTCCCTAGCCGGCGCTGGCACGGTAGTCCTGGCCTCCCAAGCCGGCACTGGTGGTGTAGACCTGGCCTCCCTAGCTGGCGCCGGCTGCGTATACATTGTCTTCCAAGCCGGCACCGGCGGGATAGACCTGGCCTCCCTAGCCGGCACCAGCGGCGTAGACCTGGCCTCTGTAGCCGGCGTCGGTATAGTAGACCTGGCCTCCCTGCTGGTGCCGGCGGCGTAGACCTGGCCTCCCTAGCCGGCACCAGCGGCGTAGACCTGGCCTCCCTGCCGGCGCCGGCGGTATAGAACTGGCCTCCCTAGCCGGCGCCGGTATAGTAGACCTGGCCTCCCAAGCCGGCGCCGGCGGGGTATACAAGGCCTCCTTAGCCGGCACCGGCTTGGTAGACCACCCTCCATATCCGGCGCTGGCGTGGTAGACCTGGCCTCCCTGCCGGCGCCGGCGGGGTAGACCTGGCCTCCAAAGCCGGTTCAGGCGTCATAGACCTGGCCTCCCTAGCCGGCGCCGGCGGGGTAGACCTGGCCTCCCTAGCCGGCGCCGGTATAGTAGACCTAGCCTACCTGCCGGCATCGGCGGGGTAGACCTGGCCTCCCTAGCTGGCGCCGGCTGCGTATACATTGTATACGGGGTAGAGCTCTGCGGGGTAGACCTGGCCTACCTGCCGGCGCCGTGGGGTAGACCTGGGCTGCCTATCCGGCGTCGGCAGCGTAGACATTGCCTCCCTTGCCGGTGCCTGCGGGGTACACCTGGCCTCCAAAGCCGACACCAGCGAGTTAGACCTGGCCTCCTTAGCCGGCTCGGGCGGGGTAGACCTGGCCTCCCTATCCGGTGCTGGCGGGATAGACCTGACCTGCCTGCCGGCGCCGGGGGGGTAGACCTGACCTCCCAAGCCAGAGCCAGCGCGGTAGACCTGGCCTCCCTAGCTGGCGCTGGCTGCGTATTCATTGTCTTCGTAGCCGGCGCCGGCGGGATAGACCTCGCCTCCGTAGCTGGCGCCGGCGGTGGTAGACCTGGCCTCCCTGCCTGCGCCAACGGGGTAGACCTGGCCTCCCTGGCTGCGCCGGCGGGGTAGACCTGGCCTCCAAAGTCGGCGCCGGCGGGGTAGACCTGGCCTCCCAAGCCTGCGCAGGGGGCGTAGACCTGGTCTCCTTAGCCGGCGCTGTCACGGTAGACCTGGCCTCCGAAACCGGCACCGGTGGTTTAGACCTGGCCTCCCTAGCCGGCGCCGGCAGTGTAGACTAGACATTGACTCCCTAGCCGGCGCCGGCGGGGTAGACCTGGCCTCCCTAGCCGGCGCTGGCGGAGTAGACCTGGCCTCACTAGCCGGCGCCGGCGGTGTAGACTAGACATTGACTCCCTAGCCGGCGCCGGAGGGGTAGACCTGGCCTCCCTAGGCACCGCCGGCATGGTAGACCTGGCTTCCCAAGCCGGTTCCAGTGGTGTAGACCTGGCCTTCCTAGCCGGTGCCAGCTGCGTATACAATGTCTTCCTAGCCGGCGCCGGCGGGATAGACCTGGCCTCTTTAGCCAGCGCCGGCGGGGTAGACCTGGCCTCCCTAGCCGCACCAGCGTGGTAGACCTGGCCTCCCAAGCCGGCACCGGTGGTGTAGACCTGGCCTCCCTAGCTGACGCCGGATGCGTATACATTGTCTTCCTAGCCGGCGCCGGCGGGATAGACCTGGCCTCCTTATCCGGCGACGGCGGTGTAGACCTCGCCTCCGTAGCCGGCGCCAGTGGGGTAGACCTGCACTCCCTGCCGGCGCCGGCGGGGTTGACCTGGCCTCCCTAGCCGGCGCGGGTATGGTGGACCTGGCCTCCCAAGCCGGCGCCGGCGGGGTAGACCTGGCCTCCGTAGCCGACGCCGGCGGGGTAGACCTGGACTCCCTAGCCGGCGCTGGCGTGGTAGACGTGGCCTCCCTGCCGGCGCCTGAGGGGTAGACCTGGCCTCGCAAGCCGGCGCCGGCGGGGTGGACCTGGCCTCCAAAGCCGGCGCCAGCGTCATAGACCTGGCCTCCCTAGCCGGCGTCGGCGGCGTAGACATTGCCTCCCTAGCCGGACGCCGGCTAGTTAGACCTGGCGTCCCCGCCGGCGCCAGCGCGGTAGACCTGGCCTCCCAAGCCGGCGCTGGCGGCGTAGAACTGGCCTTCCAAACCGATGCTGGCGGGGTAGACCTGGCCTCCCAAGCCGGCGCCAGCGGGGTTGACGTGGCCTCCCTAGCCACGCCAGCGTGGTAGACCTGGCCTGCCAAGGCGGCGCCGGCGGGGTAGACCTGGCCTCCCTAGCCGGCACCAGCGGGGTAGACCTGGCCTCCCTGGTGGCGCCGGCGGTCCAGACCTGGCCTCCCAAGCCGGCACCGGCGGCGTAGAACTGGCCTCCCTGCCGGCGCCGGCGGGGTAGACCTGGCCTCCCAAGCCTGCGCAGGGGGCGTAGACCTGGACTCCGTAGCCGGTGCCGGAGGGGTAGACCTGGCCTCCCTAACCGGCGCCGGAGGGGTAGACCTGGCCTCCTTAGCCGGCGCCGGCAGGGTAGACCTGGCCTCCGTAGCCGGCGATGAAGGGGTAGAGCTGGCATCCCTGCCGGCGCCAGCGGGGGAGACCTGGGCTCCCTAACCGGCGCCGGCGGGGTAAACCTGGCCTCCCTAATGGCGCCGGCGGGGTAGACCTGGCCTCCCTAGCTGCCGCCGGCGTGGTAGACCTGGCCTTCGTAGCCGCCGCCGTCGGGGTAGACCTGGCATCCCTGCCAGCGCCAGCGGGGTAGACCTGGCCTCCCTGCCGGCGCCGTCGGGGTAGACCTGGCCTCCCTAGCCGTTGTCGGCGCGGTAGACCTGGCTTTCGTAGCCGGCGCCGTCAGGGTAGACCTGGCCTCTCTGCCGGCGCCGGCGGGGTAGACATTGCCTCCCTTGCAGGCGCCAGTGGGGTAGACTTGGCCTCCCTAGCCGGTGCCAGCGGGGTAGACCTGGCCTCCCAGCCGGCGCCTGCGGGGTAGACCTGGCCTCCCAAGCTAGCGCCGGCGGCGTAGACATTGCCTCCCTTGCCGGCGCCAGCGGGTAGACTTGGCCTCCCTAGCGGGTGCCAGCGTGGTAGACCTGGCCTCCCTACCGGTGCTGGAGGTGTAGACCTGGCCTCTGTAGCCGGCGTCGGCGGGGTAGACATTGCCTCCCAAGCCGGCGCCGGCAAGGAAGACCTGGCCTCCCTTGCCGGCGCCGGCTGCCGTATACATTGTCTTCCTAGGCGGCGCTGGCGGGATAGACCTGGCCTCCGTAGCCGGCGCCAGCGGGGAAGACCTGGCCTCTCTGCCGGCACCGGCGTCGTAGACCTGGCCTCCCTAGCTGGCGCCGGCTGCCGTATACATTGTCTTCCTATCCGGCGCTGGCGGGATAGACCTTTCCTCCGTAGCCGGCGCCACCAGGGTAGACCTGGACTCCGTAGCCGGCACCGGTATAGTAGACTTGGCCTCCCAAGCCGGCGCCGGTGAGTTAGACCTAGCCTCCCTGCTGGCTCCGGCGGGGTAGACCTGGCCTCCCTTCCGGCGTTGGCAGGGTAGACCTGGCCTACCAAGACGGCGCAGGCAATGTAATCCTCGCCTCGCAAGCCGGCACCGGCAGCGTAGACATGGCCTCCATAGCCGGCGCCGGCGGAGTAGACCTGGCCTCTCTGCCTGCTCCAGCAGGGTAGACCTGGCCTCCCTGGCTGCGCCGGCGGGGTAGACCTGGCCTCCCTAGCCGGCGCTGGCGTGGTACACCTGGCCTCCCAAGACGGCGCCGGCGGGGTAGACCTGACCTCCCAAGCCTGTGCAGGGGGCGTAGACCTGGTCTCCTTAGCCGGCGCTGTCATGGTAGACCTGGCCTCCGAAACCGGCACCGGCGGGTTAAACCTGGCCTCCCAAGCCGGCGGCGGCGGCGTAGACATGGCCTCCCTAGCCGTCGTCAGAGTCATAGACATTGCCTCGCTAGACGGCGCCAGCGGGGTAGACCTGTCCTCCAAAGCCGGCGCCGGCGTCATAGACCTGGCCTCCCTAGCCGGTGTCGGCGGCGTAGACCTGGCCTCCGTAGTTGGTGCCGGCGGGGTAGATCTGGCCTCCCTAGACGGCGCCGGCGGCGTAGACATTGACTTCTTAGGTGGCGCCGCCAGGGTAGACCTAGCCTACCTGCCGGCACCGGCAGGGTAGACCTGGCCTCCCTAGCTGGCGCCGGCTGCGTATACATTGTATACGAGGTAGAGCTCTGCGGCGTAGACCTGGGCTGCCTAGCCGGCGTCAGCAGCGTAGACATTGCCTCCCTTGCCGGTGCCTGCGGGGTAGACCTGGCCTCCCTAGCCGGCACTGGCGAGTTAGACCTGGGTCCTTAGCCGGCTCGGGCGGGGTAGACCTGGCCTCCCCAGCCGGCGTCGGCGGCGTAGACATGGCCTCCCTAGTTGGTGTCGGCGGGGTAGATCTGGCCTCCCTAGCCGGCGCAGGCAAGGAAGACCTGGCCTCGCTGCCGGCGCCCATGGGATAGACCTGGCCTCCCAAGCCAGCGCCAGCGGGCTAGACCTGGCCTCCCAAGCCGGCGCCGGCGGTGTAGACGTGGCCTCCCTATCAGGCGTCGGCGGCATAATCATTGCCTCCATAGCCGGAGCCGGTGGGGTAGACCTGGCCTCCGTGCTGGCGCCGACGTTGTAGACCTGGCCTCCCTGCCGGCGCCAGCTGGGTAGACCTGGCCTCCCTAGCCGGCGCCGTCAGGGTAGACATGGTCTCTGTAACCGGCGCCGGCGGGTAGACCTGGCCTCCGTAGCTGGCGTTGGCAGGGTAGACCTGGCCTCCCAAGCCGGCACAGACGGCGTAGACCTGGCCTCCCTGATGGCGCTGGCGGGTTAGACCTGGCCTTCGTAGCTGGCTCTGGCGTGGTAGACGTGGCCTCCCTAGCCGGCGCTGGCATGGTAGTCCTGGCATCCCAAGCCGGCGCCGGTGGTGTAGACCTGGCCTCCCTAGCTGGCGCCGGTATAGTAGACCTGGCCTCCCAAGCCGGCGCGGGCGGGTTATACATGGACTCCTTAGCCGCCGCCCGCGGGGTAGACCTCCCTCCATATCCGGCGCTGGCGTGGTAGACCTGGCCTCCCTGCCGGCGCCGGCGGGGTAGACCTGGCCTCCTTAGCCGGCGCCTGTTGCCTTCATAGGCGCGGTGACCTGGTTCAGGAACGGCACGGCGACCAACCCCGGGCCGCTCGGGCCATCGGCTCACAGACACCAATATGGTGGATGGCAAATGGCGTTTATTGATGAGTAACACAGCTTTATATAGCTAGGGTTTACAACGTCACTTCCGCCTGCTTACATCATAAACTAAAGGTTATTGGCTCTTAGGAGAGGGGCTCTATCTTTCCGCACAGCGCGACATCTTCCGGCCGCCAGACCCTAACCACCTACATTTTCCCCCCCTCCCTATGCATAACTAAATTAGCTAAAATATAACAATCCTAAAAAATTCTATTTTTATTCTTATTCTATACTTTATAACAATCTTAAAAAGTATATGTCATAAACTTGAATAAAGAAACATAAGGCACAGTGAACGGGTGGAAGTTAGAGGGTGACTGGTAACAATGGGGTGTAACTTGGGGATAACTGGGGGTAACACTGAGTGGGTACATTCTTAAAGCAGTTGCTGGTGTTCTACCAGCATAATGTTAACCTTCTCTAGTCGGCTCTTGACAAACGACACGAGCTTATTCAGTATGCAGGGTCCAAAGATCAGTGCTATCATGATCATTACGATCGGCCCTATCAAGGTAGATATCAGGGTAGTTAACCACGGTGAATGGTTAAACCATGATGCAAACCAACTTTGTTGTGCCTCTCGTTCCCGTTTCCGTTTTTCTAATCCTTCTCGCAGTTTGGCCATAGTGTCTCTCACTATTCCGGTGTGGTCCGCATATACACAACACTCTTCTCTTAATGCAGCGCACACCCCCCCTTGCTGTAAGAACATCAGGTCTAATCCTCTTCGATTTTGTAGTACTACCTCAGATAATGATCTAATTGATTGTTCTAATGCGCTTATCGATTGTTCAATTCTAGCCAGGTCCTCATCTACCGCCGCCCTCAAGGCGCTGAATTCTTTACTCTGTTGCACCAAGGATGCTACTACTGTACCTATTCCCGCGCCTCCTATCATCATTAGAGTAGCTACCGTTAGCGCTGTAAAGGGTTCTCGTTTTGACAGATGATGTTCTGGGGTAATCTGTGAGTCATAGACAAATTCTTCAGAATGGTAAAATATTTTAGGGACTATAGACACTTGGACACAATATTCTGAGGACTCATTAAATTTTTCTAGCGACAAACAAGGTGTAACTCCAATAGTAGAACAAACCCACTTGGCATTTTTGGCCGGTATTAACCACTTTGCAGGGGTTTTATGTTGTGTCTTATTAACACACAGTTGTTCTCTGTGCTTTGGGACTCTGCCTACACACGCGCCACTTCCTACCACTTGTGACAATGTAATGCCTTGTTTATCTGTGTCCCATATACACTGGGCTGGATTTGGACCATTTACCCGTATAGGTATGTCACTTACTCCTACGGCCTCATAAAAGGGTGGTTTTATCCCGTAGCATAACCAACAATGCTCTGTAAGATTCGGATTTGTTTTGTTCAATACTTGGTAACTAGCTTGCATCATTTTCCAGAGAGGATTTCTATAAGGGATTTTGGTGGTGTGTGTCGCTATAGGTGTGGTAGCGTAACTGCGTGTCGTTATAGGTGTGGTAGCGTAACTTTCTGTTACTGTTACCTGGTTGGTGGTATCGGTAGACACATAGTGATGCTTGGGAATAGTCGGGAATACTTCATTAACCAATACTTGGTTGGGGCCTACTGGCAGTGGATCATTCGGGACAACTTCCTTTTTTATGAGGATTAAGCCACCCTTGTCTGTCCCTGGTTCTGTGTATCTTATTCCCCACATTCTTCCAAATAGCCAACTGTCTTCTTGGGGCTTGGTAACATTTAAGAAGAGGTATCGACAATTTCCACGTCCTTTCCATGCTTGCGGTGGAATGCACCCATATGGACCCCACTGGACCTTTAGGTATCTGTCTGTACCACCACCCGGTATCCAAGTAGGGGCTATGGTCTCACATCCCCAATAACCACAATAATATTGGTTAGGGAGGTTACAATATCCCTTCCCAGGATTCGAGCTGGGGCACATATAGAAACCTAAGTATTCCCAACACCGGTCTCTCGGGACAAGCTTACACAGAGAGGCAGTAAAACTTGGTGCGCCTGATGTTATTTGAGTTGCGATAACTTGGTGATCCTCACATCGAAGGAGGGA
The DNA here is from genome assembly GCF_026419915.1 of Harpia harpyja. Taxonomy (NCBI): domain Eukaryota; kingdom Metazoa; phylum Chordata; class Aves; order Accipitriformes; family Accipitridae; genus Harpia; species Harpia harpyja. The sequence continues at coordinate 41,881,338 of NC_068953.1, read as the reverse complement.
CCATTTAAACGGGCTGGTGGTGAAGGTGACTTGACTTTACCTGTTCTATGGTGATAAGCTCTAAAATCAAAATCACACAAAGGCCTCGCAGCCCCCTTCTGTGGAGGCTATCTTGCCGTTGTCTGGATTCTGCCAGTGCGGAATTTCCTGGCTTGGACAGGACGCTTGCCGACTTGTCGTTTTCTCTTGTTACTGGGATGTACGGGTTACGGGGGTGTCCGATGATCCGGTCCTGTGAACAAAAACTCACAGTTTTCATTAGTTTTATTCTGAAGGTCTGGTTTGATAGACTTAAGCGGGCACCACTTAACTCTACCATCTTTTTTGACAGCGGCATACCCTCGCCCTGTCAGAACCAGTTTCCACCCTTGTTCCCATTCTCCCAGCTCATTTCTAATTATGACCAACGGGCCTTCTTCTAGTGCTCGAGTGGCCCAATGTTTTTGGGTGGGGCTATTCACCTCCTCCCCCCTGGGGAATTGATTCAGTGCTAGTAGAGCAGTTGCTAGTAGGCGTGCTTGGTCTCCCGGGGGAATGGCGTTGACAAAACCTTCTGGTTTTGCCAATACCTCCAATTTAGATTTCAGAGTTTGATTCGCTCGTTCTACTATGGCTTGTCCCGTGCTATTATACGGGATGCCGTGTGTTAGGGTAATACCCCATTTCAGAGCAAATGCCTGAACTGATTTAGAAACAAAATTTGGACCGTTGTCCATTTTGATCTGATTAGGGACGCCAAGCCACGCCATGGCTGTCAGCCAACGTTGGATGGTTGTTTTGGAGTCAGTCTTAAGGTGTTGAGTGGCTACAATCACCCCGCTATATGTGTCTACAGTTACCGCTAGCCACGCTCGAGGTTTTAGCAACTGGCAGAGTGTAAAATCCGTCTGCCACACCTCGGAGGCTTTAAGACCTCTGGGGTTCACCCCGCTGGACCACAGTGGTGCTTTCTGACAGTGGGGACATGTAGCTACTATGTGTTTTGCGTCAGTGACTGAGATCCCGCATCTCTTTACTAACGCTTTTGCTCCGATGTGGAGAGACTCATGTAGCTGACGGACATCTCTTAGTGTCCACAATCCTTTTGCAGCGGCGTCTGCTTTGTCGTTACCCGTTTGGAAAAACCCTTTAATTGGGCTGTGGCTGTTGACATGGATGACCGATATAGTGCCCTTTCGAGAAAAAAGTGCTTCTTCCAGCATTAGGGCTGTTGTGGATGTTGACACGCCGGGCCCCGACGTGGCCAAGCAAAGTTTGGCCACAAACATCGAATCAGTTACTATGTTAAGATGTTCTGCTGGGAACAGTCCGCACGCTAGTACTACGGCCGTCGCTTCTAGCTGCTGGACTGAAAGAGCACAATCGGTCATTTTAATGCAGTGCCATTCTCCTCCCGCTTGCCATACTACTGCCGCGGTTGAGGTCGCTGAGGATGCGTCTGTGAAGACCGTTGGTCCCGGTTGGGGCCGGTCCATGATCTTCCGTGGAAGGTCGATGTTGACAATTGTCAGCATTTGAGCCCAGGGGGGCTTTGTGGCGTACCGGACTTCTCCACCAAATCCGACGAGACCTATGGCCAGATACTCTGACATCGCCACTGATTGCGTTGGAAGCTGTTTGCGGAAGGGTAGGTATATCCTGGCGGGTTCGATGCCTAAGTGCCTTAGGGCGAGTTTTCTGCCTTTCATGATGAGGTTACCAAGGCACTCGACTCCTGGAGAAAATGCACGTGACGTTTTTCCTAGGACTATCCATTGTACTGGCTGGGCTTTCTCAGGGGGGCCCTGGGCTAATGCTCCTACTCCCCCCCCCCCCGCCGTGAAGTGTACATACAGATCAAGTAGTATATTCGGGTTCCACCTGGCGAGCGTGCTTGATGACACCTGTTGCTCGATAAAGTCGAGAGAGTTCGTTGCTTCTATCGTCAGAGTTTTTTGTTCCCATGGGTTCTTTCCTTTCAAAAGATCGTACAGGGGGGCCATGATTTCAGGAGGGATCAAAACAATGTTGCGGAGCCATTGCAAGGACCCCACTAACTGTTGCATATCATGGAGTGTCTTAATGTTCCGACGGATTTTTATTTGGGGGGGGGTTACATAAGAACTTGTGTTCTCCACTCCCAAAAAACTTACGCATGGTCCTCTTTTAATTTTCGCGCTTGCAATTTCGAACCCGTTTGTTTTTAGAGTTTCTGAAACCGTTGACACTAGCTGGTCTACCTGACTTCCTGATGGTGCAGCGATTAAAATATCATCCATGTATTGAATGATAGTCGCAGTCGGGTTACTGCGCCGGACTGGTGCCAATGCCCGATCCACCCTAATCTGGCAGATAGTGGGTGAGTTGATCATTCCTTGGGGCAGCACTTTCCACTGGAAGCGTAGGTTGGGGCGTTGGCTGTTTGGGAACACGACGGAAAAAGCAAACCGCTCCTTGTCCTCCTCATGCAGGGGTATCGAGAAGAAACAGTCCTTAATATCAAGGACAGCACAAGGTTGTCCTTCCGGTATCATAGAGTTCATAGGCAACAGCGTTTGGACAGGACCCATTGGTTGGATTGTCTTGTTTACTTCACGCAGGTCATGGAGGAGACGAAACCCTTCGCCAGTTCGTTTGGGTATTACGAAAACTGGGGTGTTCCACGGGCTAGTGGAAGGCTCTATGTGACCTCGCTGTAGTTCGCGGTCAATTAGCTCAAAAAGAGCGTCCATTCGAGGCTTCGATAGGGGCCACTGCTCGACCCACACTGGGTCGGAAGATTTCCACGTCAGCTTAATTGGTGGAAGTGGGTGTGCGGCAGTGGCCCTTAGGGTAAATTTGTCACTCTGGCTTTTAGCAGGGCTAGAGCGTCCCTCCCCAACAGGGGTGGGACTCCTGACATGACATATGGGAAAAGGGTGATGGTTTTCTCTGGTCCCTTTTCAGTGTGGAGCGTGATTGCTACCAATTGAGCACTCTTCCGAGCTCGGGTTAATCCCCCGACTCCACCCACCATGGGGGCGTCTTCCAATTTCCAGCGTGGGGGCCAATTCGTCTCAGGAATAACTGTAACATCTGCTCCGGTGTCAATCAAGAAGGGAACACTAATGGTGGTGTCATTTGAGATATTATAGAGGGAACAGATCCCCCATACCACTGGCGGGTTGTCACACTTTACTGCCAGGGCCACCCTGGGGTCTCGCCCCCAAGGGGTAGTCCTTGTTGTCCCTGTGATAGGGGCTGATTGGGCTGGACCATTGGTTGGACCATGAAGTTGGTCGCTTCTCGAGGGGGCAGCGGGTTCGGGAGCGCCTCGCCCCACCCGGGGTTGGCATAGTTGGGCCGCCTCATGTCCCAAGTGGGAGAGGGTCGTGCGCGGCCCGAGTGCCCTCTCCCCCCCCCGTTTCCCTGGGTTTTAGATCTGCAATCCTTAGCGAAATGTCCTTTCTTTCCACAGGCCCAACACGGTCCTCTGGATTGATTTTGGCGCGGGGGGGGCGCTGTTGGCGGGTCCCCCAGTCGGGGGCAGTTTGCCACCACGTGGCCCGCCTGGCCACATCTAAAACATGCCATCACATTAGCTATAGCGGTGCGAACAGCCGCCTGAATCGGGGCCAGATGCTCTTCTTTCATGACATGCTTAATCATGTCCGCGATACTTGACCCCACCGGTAGCGATCGTAGGATTTCTTTGGTTTTTGAATTACACTGCTGACGTAAGCAGTCTGCAACGACCGGACCTTTTGCTTCCGCGGGTAGGGTCGAGGAGTCGACCGCTGCTTGGAGGCGATCCACAAATTGTGTAAAGCTTTCACTTTCATTTTGTTTTATTGTAGACCATGGCGATGGCTTGGCGATAACTCTAGAGGCTGTGCGAATAGCTTCTCTAGCTGCACGAGTAGTTGCCGTAACTTCATGGGCCCGCAGGCCTTGGGCTTGTGCCTGGGGGGTAATCATTGTTGGGTCTGTACCCATTAGTCGCTGCAGGCTGGGGCCATGTAGTGGGTGATCTGCCCCAGTTACTTGGGCTAGTTGTTTCGTACAGTTGTCCTCCCATTCTTGTTTAAAAACAATCATCCCTGCCCCATCAAAAATCAATCTACAAGTCTGTTTTATATCGAATGGGAGCATGTCATCTCCTCCGAAAACCCCATCTATGAGGGTGGAGACCATGGCAGAATTAAGCCCTTTGTCCGCAATTGCTTTAACAATCGCTTGTATATCCTTAGGGTTTATTGGCGAATAGACCCTTTGTCCCCCGTCCGTCACCCGGACCGGGAACGCTAGCGTGGCCGATGGGGCCCAATCGGCACACGCAATCTTTATTTTTTTCCAATCCGTGAGAGGAATTTTTCCCCCTCGCGGCCCCTCTTTATTGCGGATGGGGATATTTTGGTTTTTAACCTTGTTTACCTCCGCTTCCTCCCCCTCTGAATTTGGATCGGTTGCGAGCCACTCGTCCCAGCTAGTGTCTGATCCGGAATCAGAACTCGACTGACTGGTTACTTCCGGGCTCCGATACTTTTTTGTTGGGCTCCGGCCCCGCCCACTTCCCTTGCGGGCGGGCTGTTCCCCCCCTCTTGGCTCGCCCCGCCTTCTACTAGGGGGGGTGTTTGCCCTATAAGGGCATTTCTTCAGATGGCCGTTCTGATTGGCCCTCCACCCATCACTCACGCTCCCCTTCCCTTCCCGGTTGTCCCCACCACTTTTCTCCTTCTCGTTCTCCTCCCCTTCCCGTTTGCAGGCGCTTGTTAGTTCTAGCGCTTCCCTCCTGTTCCCGCCGGCGGCGTCCTCGCCCCGCCCTCCCCCTTGCTGCTCGGCGCCATTTTGGGGCGCATAGGGCGGTGGTCTAGCCCAGACGTCCTCAGACTCTGATTTCCCCGCGGCACCTCTGGCCTCCTCGGCTAACCCACCCCAGAAGGATTTTGCTTGATTCTGTCCGTCTGTAAGCGGGTCGGGGTTCGGGGATTTGGGGGGCGTATCGCCCTCTCGCAAGTTTTTAGGCTCAGCAGAATTGCCACCGTCTGGGGGGAGCGGAGTCTGTGTGGCTGCCCCGACTCCTGCTTTCGGGGTGACCAACAAACAGTCCCTTGCTGCCACCCAGGTCTCCTGCTCTTGTATGGCCTTTTGCAGAGCTTGTACGACTTTCCCCCAAGACTTAAGGTTTTTCCCACAACCCGAGGACATCGTCTCCTCGGCTAACGCTTTAGTACACTTATCCCACACTTCAGGGTGGAGAATATCCACCGGCTGGTCAATGACCCCTATTTGTAAGAGCCTCGCAACGGCGAGAGTAAAATCTTTGGGTTTACAATCAATACCCCATTGCTTATGTAATTGTGATACGACCTTCACAAGGGCTTCCATCCTCCTTGTTGGTCCGGGAGCGTCCTCCCCGCCGGGCTGGTCCTGCCGCCCCGGCCGCCATTCACCCGTCCAGGCGATGATTCCCGGGTTTCGGCACCACTTGTTGCCTTCATAGGCGCGGTGACCTGGTTCAGGAACGGCACGGCGACCAACCCCGGGCCGCTCGGGCCATCGGCTCACAGACACCAATATGGTGGATGGCAAATGGCGTTTATTGATGAGTAACACAGCTTTATATAGCTAGGGTTTACAACGTCACTTCCGCCTGCTTACATCATAAACTAAAGGTTATTGGCTCTTAGGAGAGGGGCTCTATCTTTCCGCACAGCGCGACATCTTCCGGCCGCCAGACCCTAACCACCTACAGGCGCCGGCGGGGTAGACCCGGCCTCCCTAGCCGGCGTCGGCAGCGTAGATATTACCTCCCTTGCCGGCGCCAGCGGGTTAGACCTGGCCTCTCTAGGCGGCGCTGGCAGGGTAGACCTGGCCTCCCTAGCTGGCGTCGGTGGCGTAGATATTGCCTCCCTAGCCGGCGCCGGTATAGTAGACCTGGACTCCCAAGCCGGCGCTGGTGGGGTAGACCTGGCCTGTGTAGCCGACGCCGGCGGGGTAGACCTGGCCTCCCTAGCCGGTGCTGGTTTGGTAGAACTGGTCTTCCTGCCGGCGCCGGAGGGGTAGACCTGGCCTCCCAAGCCGGCGCCAGCGGCGTAGACCTGGCCTCCCTAGCCGGCGCCGGCATGGTAGACCTGGCCTCCCTAACCGGCGCCGGAGGGGTAGACCTGGCCTCCCTAGCTGGTGCCGGATGCGTATACATTGTCTTCCTAGCCGGCGCCGGCGGTGTAGACCTCGCCTCCGTAGCCGGCGCGAGCGGGGTAGACCTGGACTCCCTGCCGGCGCCGGCGGGGTAGACCTGGCCTCCCTAGGCACCTCCGGCATGGTAGACCTGGACTCCCAAGCCGGTTCCGGTGTTGTAGACCTGGCTTCCCTAGCTGGCGCTGGCTGCGTATACATTGTCTTCCTAGCCGGCGCCGGAGGGATAGACCTGGCCTGCCTAGCCAGCGCCGGCGGGGTAGACCTGGCCTCCGTAGCCGGCGCCGGTGGGATAGACCTGGCCTCCTTATCCGGCGACGGCGGTGTAGACCTGGCCTCCGTAGCCGGCGCCGGCGGGGTAGACCTGGCCTCCCTAGCCGGCGCCGGTATGGTAGACCTGGCCTCCGTAGCCGACGCCGGCGGGGTAGACCTGGCCTCCCTAGCCAGCGCTGGTGTGGTAGACCTGGCCTCCCTGCCGGCGACGGCGGCGTAGACCTGGCCTCCCTAGGCGGCGTCGGCGGCGTAGACATTGCCTCCCTAGTCGGCGCCAGCGGGGTAGACCTGGCCTCCCTAGCCGGCGCCGGTATGGTAGACCTGGCATCCCAAGCCGGCGCCGGCGGGGTAGACCTGGCCTCCGTAGCCGACGCCGGCGGGGTAGACCTGGCCTCCCTGCCGGCGGCGGCGGCGTAGACCTGGCCTCCCTAGGCGGCGTCGGCGGCGTAGACATTGCCTCCCTAGTCGGCGCCAGCGGGGTAGACCTGGCCTCCTTAGCTGTCGCCGGCGCGGTAGACCTGGCCTCCCTGCCGGTGCCGGAGTGGAAGACCTGGCCTCCCTAGCCGGCGCCAGCAGGGAAGACCTGGCCTCCCGAGCTGGCGCCGGTATAGTAGACCTGAACTCCGTAGCCGGCGCTGGTGTGGTAGACCTGGCTTCCCTAGCTGGCGCCGGCATGGGAGACCTGGCCTCCCAAGCCGGCACAGGTGGTGTAGACCTGGCCTCCCTAGCTGACGCCGTATGCGTATACAATGTCTTCCTAGCTGGCGCCGGTGGTGTAGACCTGACCTCCCTAGCTGGCGCCGGATGCGTATACATTGTCTTCCTAGCCGGCGCCGGCGGGGTGGACCTGGCCTCCCTAGGCACCGCCGGCATTGTAAACCTGGCTTCCCAAGCCGGTTCCAGTGGTGTAGACCTGGCCTCCCTAGCTGGCGCCGGCTGCTTATACAATGTCTTCCTATCCAGCACCGGCGGGGTAGACCTGGCCTCTGTAGCTGTCGCCGGCGGCGTAGTCCTGGCCTCCCTAGCTGTCGCCGGCTGCGTATACATAGTCTTCCTATCCGGCGCCAGCAGGATAGACCTGGACTCCCTAGCTGGCGCCAGCGGGGTACACCTGGCCTCTCAATCCGGCGCAGGCGCGGTAAACCAAGCCTCCATATCCGGTGCCGGCGCGGTAGACATGGCCTTCGTAGCCGGCGCCGTCAAGGTAGACCTGGCCTCCCTAGCTGGCGCCGGCGGGGTAGACCTGGAATCTGTAGCCGGCGCCGGCAGGGTAGACCTGCTCTCCCTAGCCGGCGTCGGCGGCGTAGACATTGCCTCCCTAGCTCGCGCCGGCGGGGTAGACCTGGCCTCCCTAGCCGGCGCCAGCGGGGTAGACCTGGCCTCCCAAGCTGGCGCCGCCGCGCTAGACCTGACCTCCCAAGCCAGCGTCGGCGGCGTAGACCTGGCCTCCCAAGCCGGCGCCGGCAGAGTAGACCTGGCCTCCCTAGCTGGCGCTGGCATGGTAGTCCTGGCCTCCCAAGCCGGCTCCGGTGCTGTAGACCTGGCCTCCCTAGCTGGCGCCGGCTGCGTATACATTGTCTTCCTAGCCGGCACCGGCGGGATAGACCTGCCTCCGTAGCCGGCGCCGACGGCGTACACCCGGCCTCCCAAGCCGGCGCCGCCAGGGTAGATCTGGCCTCTCAAGCCGGCGCCGGCAGCGTAGACCTGGCATCCCTAACTGGCGCCGGCATGCTAGACCTAGCCACCCTATCCACCACCGGCGGGGAAGACCTGGCCTCCCTGTCGGTGCCGGTTGGTAGTCCTGGCCTCCCTAGCCGGCGCCGTCGGGGTAGACCTGGCCTCCTTAGCCGGCGTCGGCAGCGTAGACATTGCTTCTCTAGCCGGCGATGGCTGGGTAGACCTGGCCTCTCTAGGTGGCGCAGGCTGGGTAGACTTGGCCTCCCTAGCCGGTGCCGGCGGGGTAGACCTGGACTCCGTAGCCGGTGCCGGAGGCGTAGACCTGGCCTCCCTGCCGGCGCCGGCGGGGTAGACATGGCCTCCCAAGCCAGCGCCGGTGGCGTAGACCTGGCCTCCCTAGCCGGTGCCGGAGGGGAAGTCCTGGCCTCCCTGCCGGCACCGGCAACGTAGACCTGGCCTCCCTAGCTGGCGCCGGCTGCGTATACATTGTCTTCCTAGCCGGCACCGGCGGGATAGACCTGCCTCCGTAGCCGGCGCCGACGGCGTACAACCGGCCTCCCAAGCCGGCGCCGCCAGGGTAGATCTGGCCTCTCAAGCCGGCGCCGGCAGCGTAGACCTGGCATCCCTAACTGGCGCCGGCATGCTAGACCTAGCCACCCTATCCACCACCGGCGGGGAAGACCTGGCCTCCCTGTCGGTGCCGGTTGGTAGTCCTGGCCTCCCTAGCCGGCGCTGTCGGGGTAGACCTGGCCTCCTTAGCCGGCGTCGGCAGCGTAGACATTGCCTCTCTAGCCGGCGATGGCTGGGTAGACCTGGCCTCTCTAGGTGGCGCAGGCTGGGTAGACTTGGCCTCCCTAGCCGGTGCCGGCGGGGTAGACCTGGACTCCGTAGCCGGTGCCGGAGGCGTAGACCTGGCCTTCCAAGCCGGCGCCGGAGGGGTAGACATGGCCTCCCAAGCCAGCGCCGGTGGCGTAGACCTGGCCTCCCTAGCCGGTGCCGGAGGGGAAGTCCTGGCCTCCCTGCCGGCACCGGCAACGTAGACCTGGCCTCCCTAGCTGGCGCCGGCTGCGTATACATTGTCTTCTTAGCCGGCGCCAGCGGGATAGACCTGGCCTCCCTGCCAGCGCAGGCGGGGTAGACCTGGCCTCCCTTGCCGGCACCAGCGGGGTAGACTTGGCCTCCCTAGCCGGCGCCGGCGGGGTAGACTGGCTTCCCTACCGGCGCTGGAGGGGTAGACCTGGACTCCGTAGCCGGCGCCGTCGGGGTAGACCTGGCCTCCCTGCCGGCGCCAGCGGGGTAGACCTGGCCTCCCTAGCTGCACCAGCGTGGTAGACCAGGCCTCCCAAGCCGACGCCGGCGGGGTAGACATGGCTTCCTTAGCCGGCGCCGGCGGGATAGACCTGGCCTCCTTATCCGTCGACGGCGGTGTAGACCTCGCCTCCGTAGCCGGCGCCAGCGGGGTAGACCTGGACTCCCTGCCAGCGCCGGCGGGGTAGACCTGGCCTCCCAAGCCGGCGCCGGTATGGTAGACCTGGCCTTCCAAGCCGGCGCCGGAGGGGTAGACCTGGCCTCCCTAGCTGGCGCCAGTGGTGTAGACCTGGCCTCCCTAACCGGCGCCGGTATAGTATACCTGGCTTCCCAAGCCAGCGCCGGCGGGGTAGACATGGCCTCCCAAGCCGGCGCCTGCTCGGTAGACCTGGCCTCCCTAGCTGGCGCCAGCTACGTATACATTGTCTTCCTAGCCGGTGCCGTCAGGGTAGACCTGGCCTCCCTAGCCGGCGCCGGCATGGTAGACCTGCCTCCCTAGCCGGCGCCGGCGGGGTAGGCCTGGCCTCCCTAGCCAGCGCTGGTGTGGTAGACCTGGCCTCCCTGCCGGCGGCGGCGGCGTATACCTGGCCTCCCTAGGCGGCGTCGGCGGCGTAGACATTGCCTCCCTATCTTTCGCCGGCGCGGTAGACCTGGCCTCCCTGCCAGTGCCAGAGTGGAAGACCTGGCCTCCCTAGCCGGCGCCAGCGGGGTAGACCTGGCCTCCCAAGCTGGCACCGGTGGCGTTGACCTGGCCTCCCTTGCCGGCGCTGGCATGGTAGTCCTGGCCTCCCAAGCCGGCGCCGGTGGTGTAGACCTGGCCTCCCTAGCTGGCGCCGGCTGCGTATACATTGTCTTCCTAGCCGGCACCGGCGGGATAGACCTGGCCTCCCTAGCCGGCACCAGCGGCGTAGACCTGGCCTCCCTGCCGGCGCCGGCGGTGTAGACCTGGCCTCCCAAGCCGGCGCCGGCGGGGTAGACCTGGCCTCCCTAGCTGGCGACGGCATGGTAGACCTGACTCACAAGCCGGCGCCGGCACTGTAGACATTGTCTTCCTAGCCTGTGCCTGCGAGATAGAACTGGCTTCCCTATCCGGCACCGGCGGCGTATACCTGGCGTCTCTAGGCGGCGCAGGCCGGGTAGACCTGGCTTCGCTAGCCGGCACCAGCGGGGTAGACCTGGCCCCTCTAGCTGCCGCAGGAGGTATATTCATTGTCTTCCTAGCCTGCACTGGCGGGATAGACCTGGCCTCCCTATCCGTGTAGGGCGAGGTAGACCTGGCCTCCCGAGCCGCGCCAGCGTGGTGGACCTGGCCTCCCTGCCGGCGCCGGCAGGGTAGACCTGGCCTCTCTATGCGGCGCAGGCCGGGTAGACTTGGCCTCCCTAGCTGGCGCCGGCGGGGAAGACCTGGCCTCCCTGCCGGCATAGGCGGGGTAGACCTGGCCTCCCAAGCCGCCGCCAGCGGGGTAGACCTGGCCTCCCAAGCCGGGGCCGGCGGCGTAGACCTGGCCTCCATAGTTGGCGCTGGCTGCGTATACATTGTCTTCTTAGCCGGCGCCAGCGGGATAGACCTGGACTCCCTAGCCGGTGCCGGAGGGGTAGACCTGGCCTCGCAATCCGGCAGCGGCGGCGTATACCTGGCCTCCCAAGCCGGCGCCGGCGGCGTAGACCTGGCCTCCCTGCCATCGCCGGCGGAGTAGACCTGGCCTCCCAAGCCAGCGCCGACGGCGTACACCCGGCCTCCCAAGCCGGCGCCGCCGGGGTAGATCTGGCCTCTCAAGCCGGCGCCGGCAGCGTAGACCTGGCATCCCTAACCGGCGCCGGCATGCTAGACCTAGCCACCCTATCCGCCACCGGCGGGGAAGACCTGGCCTCCCTGTCGGTGCCGGGGGGTAGTCCTGGCCTCCCTAGCCGGCGCCGTCGGGGTAGACCTGGCCTCCTTAGCCGGCGTCGGCAGCGTAGACATTGCCTCTCTAGCCGGCGATGGCTGGGTAGACCATGCCTCTCTAGGTGGCGCAGGCTGGGTAGACTTGGCCTCCCTAGCCGGTGCCGGCGGGGTAGACCTGGACTCCGTAGCCGGTGCCGGAGGCATAGACCTGGCCTCCCTGCCGGCGCCGTCGGGGTAGACATGGCCTCCCAAGCCAGCGCCGGCGGCGTAGACCTGGCCTCCCTAGCCGGCGCCGACGGGGAAGTCCTGGCCTCCCTGCCGGCACCGGCAACGTAGACCAGGCCTCCCTAGCTGGCGCCGGCTGCGTATACATTGTCTTCTCTAGCCGGCGCCAGCGGGATAGACCTGGTCTCCCTGCCAGCGCAGGCGGGGTAGACCTGGCCTCCCTTGCCGGCACCAGCGGGGTAGACTTGGCCTCCCTAGCCGGCGCCGGCGGGGTAGACCTGGCTTCCCTACTGGCGCTGGAGGGGTAGACCTGGACTCCGTAGCCGGCGCCGGCGGGGTAGACCTGGCCTCCCTGCCGGCGCCTGCGGGGTAGACCTGGCCTCCCAAGCCGGCATCAGAGGCGTAGACATTGCCTCCCTTGCCGGTGCCTGCGGGATAGCCGTGGCCTCCCTAGCCGACGCCGGCGGGGTAGACCTGGCTTCCCTAGCCGGCACCGGCGAGTTAGACTTGGCCTACCTGCCGGCGCCGGCGGGGTAGACCTGGCTTCCCTAGCCGGCACCGGCGAGTTAGACTTGGCCTACCTGCCGGCGCCAGCGGGGTAGACCTGGCCTCCCTAGCCGGCGCCGGCATGGTAGACCTGCCTCCCTAGCCGGCGCCGGCGGGGTAGATGTGCCCTCCCTAGCCGGTGCCGGCGGGGTAGACCTCTACTCCTTAGCCGGCGCCGGCGGGGTAGACCTGGACTCCCAAGCCGGCGCTGGCGGTGTAGACCTAGCCTCCCTATCAGGCGTCGGTGGCATAATCATTGCCTCCATAGCCGGCGCCGGCGGGGTAGACCTGGCCTCCCTGCTGGCGCCAGCGTTGTAGACCTGGCCTCCCAAGCTGGCGCCGGCGGCGTAGACCTGCCCTCCCAAGCCGGCGCCAGCGGGGTATACATGGCCTCCTTAGCCGGCGCCGGCGGGGTAGACCTCCCTCCATATCCGGCGCTGGCGTGGTAGACCTGGACTCCCTGCCGGCGCCGGTGGGGTCGACCTGGCCTCACAAGCCGGCGCTGGCAGCGTAGACATTGTCTCACTAGCCGGCGCCGGCGGGCTAGACCTGGCCTCTGTAGCCGGCACCGGCGGGGTAGACCTGGCCTCCCTAGCCGCGCCAGCGTGGTAGACCTGGCCTCCCAACCCGGCGCCGGTGGGGTAGTTATGGCCTCCTTAGCCGGCGCCGGCGGGGTAGAACTGGCCTCTCTAGCTGGCGCCAGCAGGGTAGACCTGGTCTTCCAAGCCAGCGCCAGCGTCGTAAACCTGTCCTCCCTAGCTGGAGCCGGCGGCGTAGACCTGGACTCCGAAGCCGGCGACGGTTGCGTAGACCTGACCTCCCTAGCTGGAGCCGGCTGCGTATACATTGTCTTCCTAGCCGTCGCCGGCGGGAAAGACCTGGCCTCCCTAGCCGGCGCCGGCATGGTAGACCTGGCCTCCCTAGCCGGCGTCGGACGCGTAGACATTGCCTCCCTAGCCGGCGCTGGCGGGGTAGACCTGGCTTCCGTTCCGGCGCCAGTGGCGTAGACCTGGCTTCCTTTAGCCGGCGTGCCAGCGTAGACATTGCCTCGCTAGCCGGCGCCGTCAGGGTAGACCTGACCTCCCAATCCGGCGCCGTCAGGGTAGACGTGGCCTCCCAAGACGGCGCCGGCGGCGTAGACCTTGCCTCCCTAGCTGTCGCCGGCTGCGTATACATTGTCTTCCTAGCCGGTGCCAGAAGGATAGACCTGGAGTCCCTAGCCAGCGCCAGCGGGGTAGACCTGGCCTCCCAATCCGGCGCCGGCAGTGTAGACCTGGCCTCCCTAGCCGGCGCTGGCATGGTACTCCTGGACTCCCAAGCCGGCTCCGGTGGTGTAGACCTGGCCTCCCAAGCCGGCGCCGGCTGCGTATACATTGTCTTCCTAGCCGGCACCGGCGGGATAGACCTGGCCTCCGTAGCCGGCGCCGGCGGGGTAGACCTGGCCTCCGTATCCGGCGCCGGTGGCGTAGACCTGGCCTCCCTAGCCGTCGTCGGTGTCATAGACATTGGCTTGCTATCCGGCGCCGGCGGGGTAGACCTGGCCTCCCTAGCCGCCGCCGGCGTCATAGACCTGCCCTCCCTATCTGGCTTCGGCAGGCGTAGACATTGCCTCCCTAGCCGGCGCCGGCGCGGTAGACCTGGCCTCCCTGCCAGCGCCAGCGGGGAAGACCTGGCCTCACTAGCCGGTGCCGGCGGGGTAGACCAGGCCTCCCAAGCCGCCGCCGGCGGTGGTAGACCTGGCCTCCCTGCCTGCGCCAGCAGGGTAGACCTGGCCTCCCTGCCTGCGCCGGCGGGGTAGACCTGGCCTCCCAAGCCGCCGCCGGCGGGGTAGACCTGGCCTTCCTAGCCGGCGCCGGCATTGAAGACCTGGCCTACCAAGCCGGCGCCAGCGGGGTAGGCCTGGCCTCCCTAGCCGGCTTCAGCGGCCTAGACATTGCCTCCCTTGCCGGCGCCAGCGGTGTAGACTTGGCCTCCCTAGCGGGCGCCAGCGGGATAGACCTGGCCTCCCTACCGGCGCTGGAGGTGTAGACCTGGCCTCCGTAGCCGGCGCCATCGGGGTAGACCTGGTCTTCCTGCCGGCGCCGGCGGGGTAGACCTGGCCTCCCTAGCCTGTGTCGGAGGCGTAGACATTGCCTCCCTTGCCGGTGCCTGCGGGATAGCCATGGCTTCCCTAGCCGACGCCGGCGGGGTAGACCTGGCTTCCCTAGCGGCACCGGCGAGTTAGACTTGGCCTCCCTGTAGGCCTCAGCGGGGTAGACCTGGCCTCCCTAGCTGGTGCCGGCGTGGTAGACCTGGCCTTCGTAGCCGGTGCGGTCGGGGTAGATCTGGCATCCCTGCCGGCGCCAGCGGGGGAGACCTGGCCTCCCTAGCCGTCGTCGGCGCGGTAGACCTGGCCTTCGTATCCGGCGCCGTTGGGGTAGACCTGGCATCCCTGCCGACGCCAGCGGGGTACAACTGGCCTCTCTAGGCGGCGCCGGCCGGGTAGACCTGGCCTCTCTATGCGGCGCAGGCCGGGTAGACTTCACCTCCCTAGCTGGCGCCGGCGGGGTAGACCTGGCCTCCCTAGCTGGCGCCGGCGCGGTAGACCTGGCCTTCGTGGCCGGCGCTGTCGGGGTAGACCTGGCATCCCTGCTGGCCCCAGCGGGGGAGACCTGGCCTCCCTGCCGGCACCGTCGGGGTAGACCTGGCCTCCCTAGCCGCCGCCGTCGTGGTAGACCTGGCATCCCTGCCGGCGCCAGCGGGGGAGACCTGGCCTCCCTGCCGGCGCAGGCGCCATAGACCTGACCTCCGTAGCCGGCGCCGGCGCGGTAGACCTGGCCTCTCTAGGCGGCAACGGCCGCGTAGACCTGGCCTCTCTAGGCGGCGCAGGCCAGGTAGAATTGGCCTCCCTAGCTGGCGCCGGCGGGTTAGACCTGGCCTCCGTAGCCGGCGCCGTCGGGGTAGACCTGGCCTCCCAAGGCAGTGCCGGCGGCGTAGACCTGGCCTCCCTAGGCGGCGTCGCCGGCGTAGATATTGCCTCCCTTGCCGGCGCCAGTGGGGTAGACCTGGCCTCTGTATCCGGCGCCGGTATAGTAGACCTGGCCTCCCAAGCCGGCGCCGGCGGGGTATACCTGGCCTCCCTAGCCGGCGTCAGTGGCGCACACATTTCCTCACTCGCCGGCGCCGGCGGTGTTGATCTGGCCTCCCTGCCAGCGCTGGCGCGGTAGACCTGGCCTCCCTAGCCGGCGCCGGCAACGTAGACCTGGCCTTCTTAGCCAGCGCCGTCGGGGTAGACCTGGCCTCTCTGCCGGCGCCGGCGGAGTAGACCTGACCTCCCTAGCCGGCGCTGGCATGGTAGACCTGGCCTCCCAAGCCGGCGCCAGCGGGGTAGACTTGGCCTCCCTAGCCGGCGCCAGCCGGTTAGACCTGGCCTCCCAGCCGGCGCCCGCGCGGTGTACCTGGCCTCCCAAGCCAGCGCCGGCGGCGTAGACCTGGCCTCCCTAGCCGGCATCGGCAGGGAAGACCTGGCCACCCTGCTGGCGCCGGCGGGTTAGACCTGGATTTCCTACCCAGCGCCGGACGGTAGACCTGTCCTCCTTACCCGGCACCGGCAGGGTAGACGTGGCCTCCCTTCCGGCATTGGCAGGGTAGACCTGGCCTACCAAGCCGGCGCAGGCGAGGTAATCCTCGCCTCCCAAGCCAGCGCCGGCAGCGTAGACATGGCCTCCATAGCCGGCGCCGGCGCGGTAGACCTGGCCTCACTAGCCGGCGCCGGCGGGGTAGACCAGGCCTCCCAAGCCGCCACCGGCGGTGGTAGACCTGGCCTCCCTGCCTGCGCCAGCAGGGTAGACCTGGCCTCCCTGCCTGCGCCGGCGGGGTAGACCTGGCCTCCCAAGCCGCCGCCGGCGGGGTAGACCTGGCCTTCCTAGCCGGCGCCGGCATTGAAGACCTGGCCTACCAAGCCGGCGCCAGCGGGGTAGGCCTGGCCTCCCTAGCCGGCTTCAGCGGCCTAGACATTGCCTCCCTTGCCGGCGCCAGCGGTGTAGACTTGGCCTCCCTAGCGGGCGCCAGCGGGATAGACCTGGCCTCCCTACCGGCGCTGGAGGTGTAGACCTGGCCTCCGTAGCCGGCGCCATCGGGGTAGACCTGGTCTTCCTGCCGGCGCCGGCGGGGTAGACCTGGCCTCCCTAGCCTGTGTCGGAGGCGTAGACATTGCCTCCCTTGCCGGTGCCTGCGGGATAGCCATGGCTTCCCTAGCCGACGCCGGCGGGGTAGACCTGGCTTCCCTAGCGGCACCGGCGAGTTAGACTTGGCCTCCCTGTAGGCCTCAGCGGGGTAGACCTGGCCTCCCTAGCTGGTGCCGGCGTGGTAGACCTGGCCTTCGTAGCCGGTGCGGTCGGGGTAGATCTGGCATCCCTGCCGGCGCCAGCGGGGGAGACCTGGCCTCCCTAGCCGTCGTCGGCGCGGTAGACCTGGCCTTCGTATCCGGCGCCGTTGGGGTAGACCTGGCATCCCTGCCGATGCCAGCGGGGTACAACTGGCCTCTCTAGGCGGCGCCGGCCGGGTAGACCTGGCCTCTCTATGCGGCGCAGGCCGGGTAGACTTCGCCTCCCTAGCTGGCGCCGGCGGGGTAGACCTGGCCTCCCTAGCTGGCGCCGGCGCGGTAGACCTGGCCTTCGTGGCCGGCGCTGTCGGGGTAGACCTGGCATCCCTGCCGGCCCCAGCGGGGGAGACCTGGCCTCCCTGCCGGCACCGTCGGGGTAGACCTGGCCTCCCTAGCCGCCGCCGTCGTGGTAGACCTGGCATCCCTGCGGGCGCCAGCAGGGGAGACCTGGCCTCCCTGCCGGCACCGTTGGAGTAGACCTGGCCTCCCGAGCCGTCGTCGGCGCGGTAGACCTGGCCTTCGTAGCCGTCGCCGTCGGGGTAGACCTGGCCTCTCTGCCGGCGCCGGCGGGGTTGACCTGGCCTCCCTAGTCGGCTTCGGCGGCGTAGACATTGCCTCCCTTGCCGGCGCCAGCGGGTTAGACCTGAACACCCCGCCGGCGCCGGCAAGGAAGACCAGGCCTCCCTGCTGGCGCCGGTGGCGTAGATCTGGCCTCCCTAGTCGGCGCCGGCGGGGTAGACCTGGCCTCCCTAGGCACCGCCGGCATGGTAGACCTGGCTTCCCAAGCCGGTTCCGGTGGTGTAGACCTGGCCTCCCAAGCCGGCGCCGGCGTCATTGACCTGGCCTCCCTATCCGGCGTCGACGGCGTAGACATTTCCTCCCTAGCCTGCGCCGGCGGGTTAGACCTGAACACCCTGCCGGCGCCGGCAAGGAAGACCAGGCCTCCCTGCTGGCGCTGCTGGCATAGATCTGGCCTCCCTAGTCTGCGCCGGCGGGGTTACCTGGCCTCCGAAGACGGCGCCAGCGGGGTAGACCTGGCCTCCCAAGCCGGCGCTGGCGTCGTATACGTGGCCTCCCTAGCAGGCGCTGGCTGCGTATACATTGTCTTCCTAGCCGGCGCCGGTGGAGTAGACCTGGCCTCCGTAGCCGGCGCCGGCGCGGTAGACCTGGACTCCCCAGCCGGCGCTGGCGTGGTAGAACTGTCCTCCCAGCCGGCGCCGGCGGGGTAGACCTGGCCTCGCAAGCGGGCGCCGGCGGGGTGGACCTGGCCTCCCTAGGCACCGCCGGCATGGTAGACCTGGCTTCCAAAGCCGGTTCCGGTGGTGTAGACCTGGCCTCCCTAGCTGGCACCGGCTGCGTATACATTGTCTTCCTAGCCGGCACCGGCGGGATAGACCTGGCCTCCCTAGCCGCACCAGCGTGGTAGACCTGGCCTCCCAAGCCGCCGCCGGCGGGGTACACGTGTCCTCCGTAGCCGGCGCCGGCGGGATAAACCTGGCCTCGCAAGCGGGCGACGGCGGTGTGGACCTGGACTCCCTGCCGGTGGCGTAGACCTGGCCTCCCTAGTCGGCGCCGGCGGGGTAGATCTGGCCTCCGTAGCCAGCGCCGGTATGGTAGACCTGGCCTCCCTAGCCGGTGCTGGCGTCATAGACATTGCCTCGCTACCCGGCAACGGCGGGCTAGACCTGGCCTCCAAAGCCGGCGCCAGCGTCATAGACCTGGCCTCCCTAGCCGGCGTCGGCGGCGTAGACATTGCCTCCCTAACCGGACGCCGGCTAGTTAGACCTGGCGTCCCCGCCGGCGCCAGCGCGGTAGACCTGGCCTCCCAAGCCGGCGCTGGCGGCGTAGACCTGGTCTTCCAAACCGATGCTGGCGGGGTAGACCTGGCCTCCCAAGCCAGCGCCGGCGGGGTAGACATGGCCTCCCTGCCGGTGCTGGCATGGTAGACCTGGACTTCCAAGCCGGTTCCGGTGGTGTAGACCTGGCCTCCCTAGCTGGCGCCGGCTGCGTATACATTGTCTTCCTAGCGGGCGCCGGCGGGATAGACCTGGACTCCCTGCCGGCGCCGGCAGGTTAGACCTGGCCTCTGTAGCCAGCGCCGGCAGGGTAGACCTGGCCTCCCTAGCCGGCGCCGACGGGGAAGTCCTGGCCTCCCTGCCGGCACCGGCAACGTAGACCAGGCCTCCCTAGCTGGCGCCGGCTGCGTATACATTGTCTTCTCTAGCCGGCGCCAGCGGGATAGACCTGGTCTCCCTGCCAGCGCAGGCGGGGTAGACCTGGCCTCCCTTGCCGGCACCAGCGGGGTAGACTTGGCCTCCCTAGCCGGCGCCGGCGGGGTAGACCTGGCTTCCCTACTGGCGCTGGAGGGGTAGACCTGGACTCCGTAGCCGGCGCCGGCGGGGTAGACCTGGCCTCCCTGCCGGCGCCTGCGGGGTAGACCTGGCCTCCCAAGCCGGCATCAGAGGCGTAGACATTGCCTCCCTTGCCGGTGCCTGCGGGATAGCCGTGGCCTCCCTAGCCGACGCCGGCGGGGTAGACCTGGCTTCCCTAGCCGGCACCGGCGAGTTAGACTTGGCCTACCTGCCGGCGCCGGCGGGGTAGACCTGGCTTCCCTAGCCGGCACCGGCGAGTTAGACTTGGCCTACCTGCCGGCGCCAGCGGGGTAGACCTGGCCTCCCTAGCCGGCGCCGGCATGGTAGACCTGCCTCCCTAGCCGGCGCCGGCGGGGTAGATGTGCCCTCCCTAGCCGGTGCCGGCGGGGTAGACCTCTACTCCTTAGCCGGCGCCGGCGGGGTAGACCTGGACTCCCAAGCCGGCGCTGGCGGTGTAGACCTAGCCTCCCTATCAGGCGTCGGTGGCATAATCATTGCCTCCATAGCCGGCGCCGGCGGGGTAGACCTGGCCTCCCTGCTGGCGCCAGCGTTGTAGACCTGGCCTCCCAAGCTGGCGCCGGCGGCGTAGACCTGCCCTCCCAAGCCGGCGCCAGCGGGGTATACATGGCCTCCTTAGCCGGCGCCGGCGGGGTAGACCTCCCTCCATATCCGGCGCTGGCGTGGTAGACCTGGACTCCCTGCCGGCGCCGGTGGGGTCGACCTGGCCTCACAAGCCGGCGCTGGCAGCGTAGACATTGTCTCACTAGCCGGCGCCGGCGGGCTAGACCTGGCCTCTGTAGCCGGCACCGGCGGGGTAGACCTGGCCTCCCTAGCCGCGCCAGCGTGGTAGACCTGGCCTCCCAACCCGGCGCCGGTGGGGTAGTTATGGCCTCCTTAGCCGGCGCCGGCGGGGTAGAACTGGCCTCTCTAGCTGGCGCCAGCAGGGTAGACCTGGTCTTCCAAGCCAGCGCCAGCGTCGTAAACCTGTCCTCCCTAGCTGGAGCCGGCGGCGTAGACCTGGACTCCGAAGCCGGCGACGGTTGCGTAGACCTGACCTCCCTAGCTGGAGCCGGCTGCGTATACATTGTCTTCCTAGCCGTCGCCGGCGGGAAAGACCTGGCCTCCCTAGCCGGCGCCGGCATGGTAGACCTGGCCTCCCTAGCCGGCGTCGGACGCGTAGACATTGCCTCCCTAGCCGGCGCTGGCGGGGTAGACCTGGCTTCCGTTCCGGCGCCAGTGGCGTAGACCTGGCTTCCTTTAGCCGGCGTGCCAGCGTAGACATTGCCTCGCTAGCCGGCGCCGTCAGGGTAGACCTGACCTCCCAATCCGGCGCCGTCAGGGTAGACGTGGCCTCCCAAGACGGCGCCGGCGGCGTAGACCTTGCCTCCCTAGCTGTCGCCGGCTGCGTATACATTGTCTTCCTAGCCGGTGCCAGAAGGATAGACCTGGAGTCCCTAGCCAGCGCCAGCGGGGTAGACCTGGCCTCCCAATCCGGCGCCGGCAGTGTAGACCTGGCCTCCCTAGCCGGCGCTGGCATGGTACTCCTGGACTCCCAAGCCGGCTCCGGTGGTGTAGACCTGGCCTCCCAAGCCGGCGCCGGCTGCGTATACATTGTCTTCCTAGCCGGCACCGGCGGGATAGACCTGGCCTCCGTAGCCGGCGCCGGCGGGGTAGACCTGGCCTCCGTATCCGGCGCCGGTGGCGTAGACCTGGCCTCCCTAGCCGTCGTCGGTGTCATAGACATTGGCTTGCTATCCGGCGCCGGCGGGGTAGACCTGGCCTCCCTAGCCGCCGCCGGCGTCATAGACCTGCCCTCCCTATCTGGCTTCGGCAGGCGTAGACATTGCCTCCCTAGCCGGCGCCGGCGCGGTAGACCTGGCCTCCCTGCCAGCGCCAGCGGGGAAGACCTGGCCTCACTAGCCGGTGCCGGCGGGGTAGACCAGGCCTCCCAAGCCGCCGCCGGCGGTGGTAGACCTGGCCTCCCTGCCTGCGCCAGCAGGGTAGACCTGGCCTCCCTGCCTGCGCCGGCGGGGTAGACCTGGCCTCCCAAGCCGCCGCCGGCGGGGTAGACCTGGCCTTCCTAGCCGGCGCCGGCATTGAAGACCTGGCCTACCAAGCCGGCGCCAGCGGGGTAGGCCTGGCCTCCCTAGCCGGCTTCAGCGGCCTAGACATTGCCTCCCTTGCCGGCGCCAGCGGTGTAGACTTGGCCTCCCTAGCGGGCGCCAGCGGGATAGACCTGGCCTCCCTACCGGCGCTGGAGGTGTAGACCTGGCCTCCGTAGCCGGCGCCATCGGGGTAGACCTGGTCTTCCTGCCGGCGCCGGCGGGGTAGACCTGGCCTCCCTAGCCTGTGTCGGAGGCGTAGACATTGCCTCCCTTGCCGGTGCCTGCGGGATAGCCATGGCTTCCCTAGCCGACGCCGGCGGGGTAGACCTGGCTTCCCTAGCGGCACCGGCGAGTTAGACTTGGCCTCCCTGTAGGCCTCAGCGGGGTAGACCTGGCCTCCCTAGCTGGTGCCGGCGTGGTAGACCTGGCCTTCGTAGCCGGTGCGGTCGGGGTAGATCTGGCATCCCTGCCGGCGCCAGCGGGGGAGACCTGGCCTCCCTAGCCGTCGTCGGCGCGGTAGACCTGGCCTTCGTATCCGGCGCCGTTGGGGTAGACCTGGCATCCCTGCCGACGCCAGCGGGGTACAACTGGCCTCTCTAGGCGGCGCCGGCCGGGTAGACCTGGCCTCTCTATGCGGCGCAGGCCGGGTAGACTTCACCTCCCTAGCTGGCGCCGGCGGGGTAGACCTGGCCTCCCTAGCTGGCGCCGGCGCGGTAGACCTGGCCTTCGTGGCCGGCGCTGTCGGGGTAGACCTGGCATCCCTGCTGGCCCCAGCGGGGGAGACCTGGCCTCCCTGCCGGCACCGTCGGGGTAGACCTGGCCTCCCTAGCCGCCGCCGTCGTGGTAGACCTGGCATCCCTGCCGGCGCCAGCGGGGGAGACCTGGCCTCCCTGCCGGCGCAGGCGCCATAGACCTGACCTCCGTAGCCGGCGCCGGCGCGGTAGACCTGGCCTCTCTAGGCGGCAACGGCCGCGTAGACCTGGCCTCTCTAGGCGGCGCAGGCCAGGTAGAATTGGCCTCCCTAGCTGGCGCCGGCGGGTTAGACCTGGCCTCCGTAGCCGGCGCCGTCGGGGTAGACCTGGCCTCCCAAGGCAGTGCCGGCGGCGTAGACCTGGCCTCCCTAGGCGGCGTCGCCGGCGTAGATATTGCCTCCCTTGCCGGCGCCAGTGGGGTAGACCTGGCCTCTGTATCCGGCGCCGGTATAGTAGACCTGGCCTCCCAAGCCGGCGCCGGCGGGGTATACCTGGCCTCCCTAGCCGGCGTCAGTGGCGCACACATTTCCTCACTCGCCGGCGCCGGCGGTGTTGATCTGGCCTCCCTGCCAGCGCTGGCGCGGTAGACCTGGCCTCCCTAGCCGGCGCCGGCAACGTAGACCTGGCCTTCTTAGCCAGCGCCGTCGGGGTAGACCTGGCCTCTCTGCCGGCGCCGGCGGAGTAGACCTGACCTCCCTAGCCGGCGCTGGCATGGTAGACCTGGCCTCCCAAGCCGGCGCCAGCGGGGTAGACTTGGCCTCCCTAGCCGGCGCCAGCCGGTTAGACCTGGCCTCCCAGCCGGCGCCCGCGCGGTGTACCTGGCCTCCCAAGCCAGCGCCGGCGGCGTAGACCTGGCCTCCCTAGCCGGCATCGGCAGGGAAGACCTGGCCACCCTGCTGGCGCCGGCGGGTTAGACCTGGATTTCCTACCCAGCGCCGGACGGTAGACCTGTCCTCCTTACCCGGCACCGGCAGGGTAGACGTGGCCTCCCTTCCGGCATTGGCAGGGTAGACCTGGCCTACCAAGCCGGCGCAGGCGAGGTAATCCTCGCCTCCCAAGCCAGCGCCGGCAGCGTAGACATGGCCTCCATAGCCGGCGCCGGCGCGGTAGACCTGGCCTCACTAGCCGGCGCCGGCGGGGTAGACCAGGCCTCCCAAGCCGCCACCGGCGGTGGTAGACCTGGCCTCCCTGCCTGCGCCAGCAGGGTAGACCTGGCCTCCCTGCCTGCGCCGGCGGGGTAGACCTGGCCTCCCAAGCCGCCGCCGGCGGGGTAGACCTGGCCTTCCTAGCCGGCGCCGGCATTGAAGACCTGGCCTACCAAGCCGGCGCCAGCGGGGTAGGCCTGGCCTCCCTAGCCGGCTTCAGCGGCCTAGACATTGCCTCCCTTGCCGGCGCCAGCGGTGTAGACTTGGCCTCCCTAGCGGGCGCCAGCGGGATAGACCTGGCCTCCCTACCGGCGCTGGAGGTGTAGACCTGGCCTCCGTAGCCGGCGCCATCGGGGTAGACCTGGTCTTCCTGCCGGCGCCGGCGGGGTAGACCTGGCCTCCCTAGCCTGTGTCGGAGGCGTAGACATTGCCTCCCTTGCCGGTGCCTGCGGGATAGCCATGGCTTCCCTAGCCGACGCCGGCGGGGTAGACCTGGCTTCCCTAGCGGCACCGGCGAGTTAGACTTGGCCTCCCTGTAGGCCTCAGCGGGGTAGACCTGGCCTCCCTAGCTGGTGCCGGCGTGGTAGACCTGGCCTTCGTAGCCGGTGCGGTCGGGGTAGATCTGGCATCCCTGCCGGCGCCAGCGGGGGAGACCTGGCCTCCCTAGCCGTCGTCGGCGCGGTAGACCTGGCCTTCGTATCCGGCGCCGTTGGGGTAGACCTGGCATCCCTGCCGATGCCAGCGGGGTACAACTGGCCTCTCTAGGCGGCGCCGGCCGGGTAGACCTGGCCTCTCTATGCGGCGCAGGCCGGGTAGACTTCGCCTCCCTAGCTGGCGCCGGCGGGGTAGACCTGGCCTCCCTAGCTGGCGCCGGCGCGGTAGACCTGGCCTTCGTGGCCGGCGCTGTCGGGGTAGACCTGGCATCCCTGCCGGCCCCAGCGGGGGAGACCTGGCCTCCCTGCCGGCACCGTCGGGGTAGACCTGGCCTCCCTAGCCGCCGCCGTCGTGGTAGACCTGGCATCCCTGCGGGCGCCAGCAGGGGAGACCTGGCCTCCCTGCCGGCACCGTTGGAGTAGACCTGGCCTCCCGAGCCGTCGTCGGCGCGGTAGACCTGGCCTTCGTAGCCGTCGCCGTCGGGGTAGACCTGGCCTCTCTGCCGGCGCCGGCGGGGTTGACCTGGCCTCCCTAGTCGGCTTCGGCGGCGTAGACATTGCCTCCCTTGCCGGCGCCAGCGGGTTAGACCTGAACACCCCGCCGGCGCCGGCAAGGAAGACCAGGCCTCCCTGCTGGCGCCGGTGGCGTAGATCTGGCCTCCCTAGTCGGCGCCGGCGGGGTAGACCTGGCCTCCCTAGGCACCGCCGGCATGGTAGACCTGGCTTCCCAAGCCGGTTCCGGTGGTGTAGACCTGGCCTCCCAAGCCGGCGCCGGCGTCATTGACCTGGCCTCCCTATCCGGCGTCGACGGCGTAGACATTTCCTCCCTAGCCTGCGCCGGCGGGTTAGACCTGAACACCCTGCCGGCGCCGGCAAGGAAGACCAGGCCTCCCTGCTGGCGCTGCTGGCATAGATCTGGCCTCCCTAGTCTGCGCCGGCGGGGTTACCTGGCCTCCGAAGACGGCGCCAGCGGGGTAGACCTGGCCTCCCAAGCCGGCGCTGGCGTCGTATACGTGGCCTCCCTAGCAGGCGCTGGCTGCGTATACATTGTCTTCCTAGCCGGCGCCGGTGGAGTAGACCTGGCCTCCGTAGCCGGCGCCGGCGCGGTAGACCTGGACTCCCCAGCCGGCGCTGGCGTGGTAGAACTGTCCTCCCAGCCGGCGCCGGCGGGGTAGACCTGGCCTCGCAAGCGGGCGCCGGCGGGGTGGACCTGGCCTCCCTAGGCACCGCCGGCATGGTAGACCTGGCTTCCAAAGCCGGTTCCGGTGGTGTAGACCTGGCCTCCCTAGCTGGCACCGGCTGCGTATACATTGTCTTCCTAGCCGGCACCGGCGGGATAGACCTGGCCTCCCTAGCCGCACCAGCGTGGTAGACCTGGCCTCCCAAGCCGCCGCCGGCGGGGTACACGTGTCCTCCGTAGCCGGCGCCGGCGGGATAAACCTGGCCTCGCAAGCGGGCGACGGCGGTGTGGACCTGGACTCCCTGCCGGTGGCGTAGACCTGGCCTCCCTAGTCGGCGCCGGCGGGGTAGATCTGGCCTCCGTAGCCAGCGCCGGTATGGTAGACCTGGCCTCCCTAGCCGGTGCTGGCGTCATAGACATTGCCTCGCTACCCGGCAACGGCGGGCTAGACCTGGCCTCCAAAGCCGGCGCCAGCGTCATAGACCTGGCCTCCCTAGCCGGCGTCGGCGGCGTAGACATTGCCTCCCTAACCGGACGCCGGCTAGTTAGACCTGGCGTCCCCGCCGGCGCCAGCGCGGTAGACCTGGCCTCCCAAGCCGGCGCTGGCGGCGTAGACCTGGTCTTCCAAACCGATGCTGGCGGGGTAGACCTGGCCTCCCAAGCCAGCGCCGGCGGGGTAGACATGGCCTCCCTGCCGGTGCTGGCATGGTAGACCTGGACTTCCAAGCCGGTTCCGGTGGTGTAGACCTGGCCTCCCTAGCTGGCGCCGGCTGCGTATACATTGTCTTCCTAGCGGGCGCCGGCGGGATAGACCTGGACTCCCTGCCGGCGCCGGCAGGTTAGACCTGGCCTCTGTAGCCAGCGCCGGCAGGTTAGACCTGGCCTCTGTAGCCAGCGCCGGTATGGTAGACCTGGCCTCCCAAGCCGGCGCCGGCGGGGTAGACCTGGCCTTCCAAACCGATGCTGGTGGGGTAGACCTGGCCTCCCAAGCCGGCGCCGGCATCGTAGAGCTGGCCTCCCTAGCCGGAGCCGGCGGCGTAGACATTGCCTCCCTAGCCGGCGCCCGCGGGGTAGACCTGGCCTCCATGCCGGAGCCGGCGGGATAGACCTGTCCTCCCAAACCGGTGGCGGCGGCGTAGACCTGGCCTCCCTAGCCGGCGTCGGCGGCGTAGACATTGCCTCCCTAGCCGGCGCCAGCGGGGTAGACCTGGCCTCCCTAGGTGGCGCCGGATGCGTATACATTGTCTTCCTAGCCGGCGCCGGCGGGATAGACCTGGCCTCCCTAGCCGGCGTCGGCGGCGTAGACATTGCCTTCCTAGCCGGCGCCAGCGCGGTAGACCTGGCCTCCCAAGCCGGTGCTGGCGGCGTAGACCTGGCCTTCCAAACCGATGCTGGTGGGGTAGACCTGGCCTCCCAAGCCGGCGCCGGCGCGGTTGACCTGGACACCCTGCTGGCGCCGGCAAGGAAGACCTGGCCTCCCTGCCGGTGCCGGTGGCGTAGACCTGGCCTTCCAAACCGATGCTGGTGGGGTAGACCTGGCCTCCCAAGCCGGCGCCGGCGTCCTAGAGCTGGCCTCCCTAGCCGGAGCCAGCGGCGTAGACGTTGCCTCCCTAGCCGGCGCCCGCGGGGTAGACCTGGCCTCCATGCCGGAGCCGGCGGGATAGACCTGTCCTCCCAAACCGGTGGCGGCGGCGTAGACCTGGCCTCCCTAGCCGGCGTCGGCGGCGTAGACATTGCCTCCCTAGCCGGCGCCAGCGCGGTAGACCTGGCCTCCCAAGCCGGCGCTGGCGGCGTAGACCTGGCCTTCCAAACCGATGCTGGTGGGGTAGACCTGGCCTCCCAAGCCGGCGCCGGCGGGGTTGACCTGGCCTCCATATCCGGCGACGATGGGGTAGACCTGGCCTCCCAAGCCAGCGCCGGCGTCATTGACCTGGCCTCCCTATCCGGCGTCGACGGCGTAGACATTTCCTCCCAATCCGGCGCCAGCGGCGTAGACCTGGAGTCCCAAGCCGCTTCCGGTGGTGTAGACCTGGCCTCCCTAGCTGGCGCCGGCGGGGTAGACCTGGCCTCCCTGCCGGCGCCGGCGGGGTAGAGCTGGCCTCCCAAGCCGGCGCCGGTATAGTAGACCTGGCCTCCCAAGCCGGCACCGGTGGGGTAGACATGGCCTCCTTAGCCGGCACCCGCCGGGTAGACCTGGCCTCCATATCCGGCGACGACGGGGTAGACCTGGACTCCCTGCGGCGCCGGCGGGTTAGACCTGGCCTCCCAAGCCGGCGCCGGCGTCATTGACCTGGCCTCCCTATCCGGCGTCGACGGCGTAGACATTGCCTCCCTAGCCGGCGCCAGCGGGGTAGACCTGGCCTCCCTAGGTGGCGCCGGATGCGTATACATTGTCTTCCTAGCCGGCGCCGGCGGGATAGACCTGGCCTCCCTAGCCGGCGTCGGCGGCGTAGACATTGCCTTCCTAGCCGGCGCCAGCGCGGTAGACCTGGCCTCCCAAGCCGGTGCTGGCGGCGTAGACCTGGCCTTCCAAACCGATGCTGGTGGGGTAGACCTGGCCTCCCAAGCCGGCGCCGGCGCGGTTGACCTGGACACCCTGCTGGCGCCGGCAAGGAAGACCTGGCCTCCCTGCCGGTGCCGGTGGCGTAGACCTGGCCTTCCAAACCGATGCTGGTGGGGTAGACCTGGCCTCCCAAGCCGGCGCTGGCGGCGTAGACCAGGCCTTCCAAACCGATGCTGGTGGGGTAGACCTGGCCTCCCAAGCCGGCGCCGGCGTCCTAGAGCTGGCCTCCCTAGCCGGAGCCAGCGGCGTAGACGTTGCCTCCCTAGCCGGCGCCAGCGGGGTAGACCTGGCCTCCATGCCGGAGCCGGCGGGATAGACCTGTCCTCCCAAACCGGTGGCGGCGGCGTAGACCTGGCCTCCCTAGCCGGCGTCGGCGGCGTAGACATTGCCTCCCTAGCCGGCGCCAGCGCGGTAGACCTGGCCTCCCAAGCCGGCGCTGGCGGCGTAGACCTGGCCTTCCAAACCGATGCTGGTGGGGTAGACCTGGCCTCCCAAGCCGGCGCCGGCGGGGTTGACCTGGCCTCCATATCCGGCGACGATGGGGTAGACCTGGACTCCCTGCAGCGCCGGCGGGTTAGACCTGGCCTCCCAAGCCAGCGCCGGCGTCATTGACCTGGCCTCCCTATCCGGCGTCGACGGCGTAGACATTTCCTCCCAATCCGGCGCCAGCGGCGTAGACCTGGAGTCCCAAGCCGCTTCCGGTGGTGTAGACCTGGCCTCCCTAGCTGGCGCCGGCGGGGTAGACCTGGCCTCCCTGCCGGCGCCGGCGGGGTAGAGCTGGCCTCCCAAGCCGGCGCCGGTATAGTAGACCTGGCCTCCCAAGCCGGCACCGGTGGGGTAGACATGGCCTCCTTAGCCGGCACCCGCCGGGTAGACCTGGCCTCCATATCCGGCGACGACGGGGTAGACCTGGACTCCCTGCGGCGCCGGCGGGTTAGACCTGGCCTCCCAAGCCGGCGCCGGCGTCATTGACCTGGCCTCCCTATCCGGCGTCGACGGCGTAGACATTTCCTCCCTAGCCGGCGCCGGCGGGTTAGACCTGAAGACCCCGCCGGCGCCGGCAAGGAAGACCAGGCCTCCCTGCTGGCGCCGGTGGCGTAGATCTGGCCTCCCTAGTCGGCGCCGGCGGGGTAGACCTGGCCTCCCTAGGCACCGCCGGCATGGTAGACCTGGCTTCCCAAGCCGGTTCCGGTGGTGTAGACCTGGCCTCCCAGCCGGCGCCGGCGTCATTGACCTGGCCTCCCTATCCGGCGTCGGCGGCGTAGACATTTCCTCCCTAGCCGGCGCCGGCGGGGAAGACCTGGACACCCTGCCGGCGCCGGCAAGGAAGACCAGGCCTCCCTGCTGGCGCTGGTGGCATAGATCTGGCCTCCCTAGTCGGCGCCGGCGGGATAGACCTGGCCTCCGAAGATGGCGCCAGCGGGGTAGACCTGGCCTCCCAAGCCGGCGCTGGCGTCGTATACGTGGCCTCCCTAGCAGGCGCTGGCTGCGTATACATTGTCTTCATAGCCGGCGCCGGCGCGGTAGACCTGGACTCCCCAGCCGGCGCCGACGTGGTAGAACTGTCCTCCCAGCCGGCGCCGGCGGGGTAGACCTGGCATCGCAAGCGGGCGCCGGCGGGGTGGACCTGGCCTCCCTAGGCACTGCCGGCATGGTAGACCTGGCTTCCAAAGCCGGTTCCGGTGGTGTAGACCTGGCCTCCCTAGCTGGCACCGGCTGCGTATACATTGTCTTCCTAGCCGGCACCGGCAGGATAGACCTGGCCTCCCTAGCCGCACCAGCGTGGTAGACCTGGCCTCCCAAGCCGCCGCCGGCGGGGTACACATGTCCTCCGTAGCCGGCGCCGGCGGGATAAAGCTGGCCTCGCAAGCGGGCGACGGCGGTGTGGACCTGGACTCCCTGCCGGTGGCGTAGACCTGGCCTCCCTAGTCGGCGCCGGCGGGGTAGATCTGGCCTCCGTAGCCGGCGCCGGCGGGGTAGACCTGGACTCCCTGCCGGCGCCGGCAGGTTAGACATGGCCTCCCATGCCGGCGCCGGCGGGGTAGACCTGGCCTCCCTAGCCAGCGCCGGTATGGTAGACCTGGCCTCCCTAGCCGGTGCTGGCGTCATAGACATTGCCTCGCTACCCGGCGCCGGCGGGCTAGACCTGGCCTCCAAAGCCGGCGCCAGCGTCATAGACCTGGCCTCCCTAGCCAGCGTCGGCGGCGTAGACATTGCCTCCCTAACCGGACGCCGGCTAGTTAGACCTGGCGTCCCCGCCGGCGCCAGCGCGGTAGACCTGGCCTCCCAAGCCGGCGCTGGCGGCGTAGACCTGGTCTTCCAAACCGATGCTGGCGGGGTAGACCTGGCCTCCCAAGCCAGCGCCGGCGGGGTAGACATGTCCTCCCTGCCGGTGCTGGCATGGTAGACCTGGACTTCCAAGCCGGTTCCGGTGGTGTAGACCTGGCCTCCCTAGCCGGCGTCAGCGGCGTAGACATTGCCTCCCTAACCGGACGCCGGCTAGTTAGACCTGGCGTCCCCGCCGGCGCCAGCGCGGTAGACCTGGCCTCCCAAGCCGGCGCTGGCGGCGTAGACCTGGTCTTCCAAACCGATGCTGGCGGGGTAGACCTGGCCTCCCAAGCCAGCGCCGGCGGGGTAGACATGGCCTCCCTGCCGGTGCTGGCATGGTAGACCTGGACTTCCAAGCCGGTTCCGGTGGTGTAGACCTGGCCTCCCTAGCTGGCGCCGGCTGCGTATACATTGTCTTCCTAGCGGGCGCCGGCGGGATAGACCTGGACTCCCTGCCGGCGCCGGCAGGTTAGACCTGGCCTCTGTAGCCAGCGCCGGCAGGTTAGACCTGGCCTCTGTAGCCAGCGCTGGTATGGTAGACCTACCTCCCAAGCTGGCGCCGGCGGGGCAGACCTGGCCTCCCTGCCGGCACATGCGGGGTAGACCTGGCCTCCCTAGCCAGCGCTGGCGAGATAGACCTGGCTTCCCTAGCCCACGCCAACGGCGTAGACCTGGCATCCCTAGCCGGAGTTGTCGGCGTAGACATGGCCTCCCTGCCGGCTCCGGCGGGGTCGACCTGGCTTCCCTGCAGGCGCCCGCGGGGTAGACCTGGCCTCCCAAGCCCACTCCAACGGCGTAGACCTGGCATCCCGAGCCGGCGCAGGCGGGGTGGACCTGGCCTCCCTGCCGGCACCTGCGGGGTAGACCTGGCCTCCCAAGCCGACGCTGGTGGGGTAGACCTGGCTTCCCTAGCGGCACCGGCGAGTTAGACTTGGCCTCCCTGTAGGCGCCAGCGGGGTAGACCTGGCCTCCCTGTCTGGCGCCGGTACAGCAGACCTGGACTCCGTAGCTGACGCCGGCGGGGTAGACCTGGCCTCCCTAGCCGGCGCCGGCATGGTAGACCTGGCCTCCCAAGCCGGCACCTGTGGTGTAGACTTCGCCTCCCTAGCTGGCGCCGGCGGGGTAGACCTGGCCTCCCTGCCGGCACCTGCGGGGTAGACCTGGCCTCCCAAGCCGACGCTGGCGGGGTAGACCTGGCCTCCCTAACTGGCGCCGGCGCGGTAGACCTGGCCTTCGTAGACGGCGCTGTCGGGGTAGACCTGGCATCCCTGCCGGTGCCAGCGGGGTTGACATGGCCTCCCTAGCCGGCGCCGGCAGCGTAGACCTGGCCTCCCTAGTCGGCTTCGGCGGCGTAGACATTGCCTCCCTTGCCGGCCCCAGCGGGGTAGATTTGGCCTCCCTAGCCGGCGCCAGCGGGGTAAACCTGGACTCCCAGCCGGCGCCCGCGGCGTAGACCTGGCCTCCCTAGCTGGCGCCCGCGGCGTAGAGGTTGTCTTCCTAGCCTGCGCCGGCGGGATAGACCTGGCCTCCCTAGCCGCGCCAGCGTGGTAGACGTGGCCTCCCTGCCGGGTACGGCGAGGTAGGCCTGGCCTCCCAAACCGGTGCCGGAGGCGTAGACCTGGCCTCTCTAGATAGCGTCAGCGGCGTAGACATTGTCTTCCTAGCCTGCGCCGGCGGGATAGACCTGGCCTCCCTATCCGGCGCCGGCGATGTAGACCTGGCCTCCCTAGCCGCGCCAGCGTGGTAGACGTGGCCTCCCTGCCGGCGCCGGCGGGATAGACCTGGCCTCCCTAGCCAGCTTCGGCGGCGTAGACATTGCCTCCCTTGCCGGCGTCAGCGGGGTAGACTTGGCCTCCCTAGCCGGCGCCAGCGGGGTAGACCTGGCCTCCCAAGCCAGCGCCAGCGGCGTAGACCTGGCCTCCATAGCCGGCGTCGGCAGGGAAGACCTGGCATCCGTGCCGGCGCCGGCATGGTAAACCTGGCCTCCGAAGCCGGCGCCGGCGGGGTAGACCTGGCCTCCCAAGACGGCGCCGGCGTCGTAGAGCTGGCCTCCCTAGCCGGCGTCGGCGCGTAGACATTGCCTCGCTAGCCAGCACCGTCAGGGTAGACCTGACCTCCCCGCCGGCGTCGTTGGGGTAGACCTGGCCTCCCAAACCGGCGCCGGCGGCGTAGACCTGGCCTCCCTAGCCGTCGTCGGTGTCATAGACATTGCCTCGCTATCCGGCGCCGGCGGGGTAGACCTGGACACCCTTCCGGCGCCGGAAATGAAGACCTGGCCTCCCTGCTGGCGCCGGCGGCGTATACCTGCCTTCCCAAGCCGGCGCCGGCGGGGTAGACCTGGCCTCTCTAGGCGGCGCCGGCCGGGTAGACCTGGCCTCCCAAGCCGGCGCCGGCGTGATAGACCTGGCTTCCCTAGCCTGCGCCGGCGGGGTAGACCTGGCCTCCCTGCCGGCGCCAGCGGGGTAATCCTGGCCTCCCAAGCCCACGCCAATGGCGTAGACCTGGCATCCCTAGCCAGAGTTGGCGGCGTAGACATGGCCTCCCTGCCGGCTCCGGCGGGGTCGACCTGGCTTCCCTGCAGGCGCCCGCAGGGTAGACCTGGCCTCCCAAGCCCACGCCAACGGCGTAGACCTGGCATCCCGAGCCGGCGCAGGCGGGGTAGACCTGGCCTCCGTAGCCGGCGGCGGCATGGTAGACCTGGCCTCACAAGCCGGCGCCTGCATGGTAGACCTGGCTTCCCAAGCCGACGCCGGTGGTGTAGACCTGGTCTCCCTATCTGGCGCCGGCTGCGTATACATTGTCTTCCTAGCCGGCGCCGGCGCGATAGACCTGGGCTCCCAAGCCGGCGCCGGAGTCGAAGACCTGGCCTCCCAAGCCGGCGCCGGCGGGGTAGACCTGCCCTTCGTAGCCGGCGCCGGTGGTGTAGACCTGGCCTCACTGCCGGCGCTGGCGGGATAGACCTGGCCTTCCAAGCCAGTGCCGGCTGCGTATACCTGGCTTCCCAAGCTGGCAGCGGCAGCGTAGACCTGGCCTACCAAGCCGGCGCCGGCGGGGTAGAGCTGGTCTCCGAAGCCGGTGCCAGCGGGGAAGACCTGGCTTCTCTAGGCGGCGCCGGCCGGGTAAACCTGTCCTCCCTAGCTGGTGCTAGCGGTGTAGACCTGGCCTCCCTAGCCGGCGCTGGCGAGATAGACCTGGCTTCCCTAGCCCACGCCAACGCCGTAGACCTGGCATCCCTAGCCGGAGTTGTCGGCGTAGACATGGCCTCCCTGCCGGCTCCGGCGGGGTCGACCTGGCTTCCCTGCAGGCGCCCGCGGGGTAGACCTGGCCTCCCAAGCCCACTCCAACGGCGTAGACCTGGCGTCCCTAGCTGGTGCCAGCGGGGTAGACCTGGCCTCCCAAGGCAGCACCGGCGGCGTAGAACTGGCTTCCCTAGATGGCGCTGGCGAGTTAGACCTGGCCTCCCTGACGGCGCCGGCGGGTTAGACCTGGCCTGCCTAGCTGGCGCCGGCGCAGTAGACCTGGTCTTCGTAGCCGGCGCCGTCGGGGTAGACCTGGCCTCTCTGCTGGGGCCGACGGGGTAGACCTGGCCTCCCTAGCCGGCGCCGACATTGAAGACCTGGCCTACCAAGCCGGCGCCAGCGGGGTAGGCCTGGCCTCCCTAGCCGGCTTCGGCGGCGTAGACATTGCCTCCCTTGCCGGCGCCAGCCGTGTAGACTTGGCCTCCCTACCGGCGCTGGAGGTGTAGACCTGGCCTCCGTAGCCGGCGCCATCGGGGTAGACCTGGCCTCCCTGCCGGCGCCGGCGGGGTAGACCTGGCCTCCCTAGCCGGTGTCGGAGGCGTAGACATTGCCTCCCTTGCCGGTGCCTGCGGGATAGCCGTGGCCTC
Source organism: Harpia harpyja (assembly GCF_026419915.1). Taxonomy (NCBI): domain Eukaryota; kingdom Metazoa; phylum Chordata; class Aves; order Accipitriformes; family Accipitridae; genus Harpia; species Harpia harpyja. The sequence goes on along the minus strand of NC_068953.1, from coordinate 41,847,921 downwards.
CCTAGCCGACGCCAGCGTGGTAGACCTGGCTTCCCTAGCGGCACCGGCGAGTTAGACATGGCCTCCATGTAGGCCCCAGCGGGGTAGACCTGGCCTCCCTAGCTGGCGCCGGCGTGGTAGACCTGGCATCTCTGCCGGCGCCAGCAGGGGAGACCTGGCCTCCCTGCCGGCACCGTTGCGGTAGACCTGGCCTCCCTAGCCGTCGTCGGCGCGGTAGACCTGGCCTTCGTATCCGGCGCCGTTGGGGTAGACCTGGCATCCCTGCCGACGCCAGCGGGGTACAACTGGCCTCTCTAGGCGGCGCCGGCCGGGTAGACCTGTCCTCTCCAGGCGGCGCAGGCCGGGTAGACTTCGCCTCCCTAGCTGGCGCCGGCGGGGTAGACCTGGCCTCCCTGCCGGCACCTGCGGGGTAGACCTGGCCTCCCAAGCCGAAGCCGGCGGGGTAGACCTGGCTTCCCTAGCGGCACCGGCGAGTTAGACTTGGCCTCCCTGTAGGCGCCAGTGGGGTAGACCTGGCCTCCCTAACTGGTGCCGGCGCGGTAGACCTGGCCTTCGTAGACGGCGCAGTCGGGGTAGACCTGGCAAACCTGCCGGCGCCAGCGGGGTAGACCTGGCCTCCCTATCCGGCGCCGTCGTGGTAGACCTGGCATCCCTGCCGGCGCCAACGGGGGAGACCTGGCCTCCCTGCCGTCACTGTCGGGGTAGACCTGGCCTCCCTAGCCGTCGTCGGCGCGGTAGACCTGGCCTTCGTAGCCGGCGCCGTCGGGGTAGAACTGGCCTCTCTGCCGGCGCCGGCGGGGTTGACATGGCCTCCCTATCCGGGTACGGCGAGGTAGACCTGGCCTCCCAAACCGGCGCCGGAGGCGTAGACCTGGCCTCTCTAGATAGTGTCAGCAGCGTAGACATTGTCTTCCTAGCCTGCGCCGGTGGGATAGAACTGGCCTCCCTATCCGGCGCCAGCATGGTAGACCTGGCCTCCCAAGCCGGCGCCAGGGGTTTAGACCTGGCCTCCGAAGCCGGCGCCGGCAGCGTAGACCTGGCCTCCCTAGCCGGCTTCGGCGGCGTAGACATTGCCTCCCTTGCCGGCGCCAGCGGGGTAGACTTGGCCTCCCTAGCCAGCGCCAGCGGGGTAGACCTGTCCTCCCAGCCGTCGCCCGCGGGGTAGACCTGGCCTCCCAAGCCAGCGCCGTCGGTGTAGACCTGGCCTCCCTAGCCGGCGTTGGCAGGGAAGACCTGGCATCCCTGCCGGCGCCGGCATGGTAAACCTGGCCTCCGAAGCCGGCGCCGGCGGGGTATACCTGGCCTCCCTAGCCGGCGTCAGCGGCGCACACATTTCCTCAAACGCCGGCGCCGGCCGTGTAGACCTGGCCTCCCTGCCAGCGCCGGCGGGGTAGACCTGGCCTCCCTAGCCCGCGCCGGCAGCGTAGACCTGCCCTTCGTAGCCGGCGCCGTCGGGGTAGACCTGGCCTCTCTGCCGGCGCCGGCGGGGAAGACCTGACCTCCCTAGCCGGCGCTGGCATCGTAGACCTGGCCTCCCAAGCCGGCGCCAGCGGTGTAGACCAGGCCTCCCAAGCTGGCGCCAGCGTCGTAGACCTGGCCTCCCAAGCCGGCGCCGTCTGGGTAGACCTGGCCTCCCTGCCGGCACCGGCAGGGTAGACCTGGCCTCCCTGCCGGCGCCGGTGGGATAGACCTGGCCTCCAAAGACGGCGCCGGCGGGGTAGACCTGGCCTCCCAAGCCGGCGCCAGCGGTGTAGACCAGGCCTCCCAAGCTGGCGCCGGCGGCGTAGACATTGCCTCCCTAGCCGGCGCCGGCGGGGTAGACCTCGCCTCCCTGCCGGCACCGGCAGGGTAGACCTGGCCTCCCTGCCGGCGCCGGTGGGATAGACCTGGCCTCCAAAGACGGCGCCGGCGGGGTAGACCTGGCCTCCCTATCTGGCGCCGGCTTCGAATACATTGTCTTCCTAGCCGGAGCAGGTGGGGTAGACCTGGCCTCACTAGCCGGCGCCAGCATGTTAGACCTGGCCTCACTAGCCGGCGCCAGCATGTTAGACCTGGCCTCCCAAGCCGGTGCCGGCGGGGTAGACCTGGCCTCCCTAGCCGGCACCAGCGGGGTAGACCTGTCCTCCCTAGCCGGCGTCGGCGGCGTACACATTTCCTCCCTATCTGGCGCCAGCAGGGTAGACCTGGCCTCCCTAGCCGGCGTCGGCGGCGTAGACATAGCCTCCCTAGCTGGCGCCGGCGGGGTAGACCTGGCCTCCTTAGCCGGCGCCAGCATGGTAGACCTGGCCTCCCAAGCCGGTGATGGCGCGGTAGACATGACCTCCCAAGCCAGCGCCGGCAGGGTAGTCCTGGTCTCCCATGCCGGCGCTGGCAACGTAGACCTGGCCTCCCTAGCCGGCGTCCGCGGCGTACACATTGCCTCCCCAGCCGGCGCCGCCTGCGTAGACCTGGCCTCCCAAGCCAGTTCCGTTGGTGTAGACCTGGCCTCCGTAGCTGTCGCAGGTGGGGTAGACCTGGCCTCCCTGCTGGCGCCAGACTCGCAGACCTGGCCTCCCAAAACGGCGCCGCGGGGTAGACCTGGCATCCGTAGCCGGCGCCGGCGGTGTAGACCTGGTCTCCATGCCGGCGCCGGCGGGGTAGACCTGGCCTCCCAAGACGGTGCCGGCGTCGTAGAGCTGGCATCCCTAGCCGGCATCGGCGCGTAGACATTGCCTCGCTAGCCAGCACCGTCAGGGTAGACCTGGCCTCCCCGCCGGCGTCGTTGGGGTAGACCTGGCCTCCCAAACCGGCGCCGGCGGCGTAGACCTGGCCTCCCTAGCCGGCGCCAGCATGGTAGACCTGACCTTCCTATCCGGCGCCGGCGCGGTAGATCTGACCTCCCAAGCCGGCGCCGGCGGGGTAGACCTGGCCTCTCTAGGCGGCGCCGGCCAGGTAGACCTGTCCTCCCAAGCTGGCGCTGGCGTGATAGACCTGGCTTCCCTAGCCTGCGCCGGCGGGGTAGACCTGGCCTCCCTGCCGGCGCCAGCAGGGTAATCCTGGCCTCCCAAGCCCACGCCAATGGCGTAGACCTGGCATCCCTAGCCAGAGTTGGCGGCGTAGACATGGCCTCCCTGCCGGCTCCGGCGGGGTCGACCTGGCTTCCCTGCAGGCGCCCGCGGGGTAGACCTGGCCTCCCAAGCCCACGCCAACGGCGTAGATCTGGCATCCCTAGCCGGCGCAGGCGGGGTACACCTGGCCTCCCTGCCGGCACCGTTGCGGTAGACCTGGCCTCCCTAGCTGTCGTCGGCGCGGTAGACCTGGCCTTCGTAGCCGGCGCCGTCGGGGTAGACCTGGCCTCTCTGCCGGCGCCGGCAGGCTAGACATTGCCTCCCTTGCCGGCGCCAGCGGGGTAGACTTGGCCTCCCTAGCCGGCGCCAGCAAGGTAGACCTGGCCTCCCAGCCGGCGCGAGCGGGGTAGACCTGGTCTCTCTAGGTGGCGCCGGCCGGGTAGACCTGGCCTCTCTAGGTGGCGCAGGCCGGGTAGACCCGGCCTCCCTTGCCGGCGCCGGCTGCCGTATACATTGTCTTCCTAGCCGGCGCTGGCGGGATAGACCTGGCCTCCGTAGCCGGCGACAGCGGGGAAGACCTGGTCTCTCTGCCAGCACCGGCGGCGTAGACCTGGCCTCCCTAGCTGGCGCCGGCTGCCGTATACATTGTCTTCCTAGCCGGCGCTGGCGGGATAGACCTGGCCTCCGTAGCCGGCGCCACCAGGGTAGACCTGGACTCCGTAGCAGGCGCCGGCGGGGTAGACCTGGCCTCCCTGCCGGCACCAGCGGGGTAGTCCTGGGCTCCCAAGACGGCGCCGGTGGGGTAGAACTTGCCTCCCTAGCCGGCGCCGGTATAGTAGACCTGGCTTCCCAAGCCGGCGCCGGTGGGGTAGACCTGTCCTCCCTGCCGGCGCCGGCTGGGTTGACCTGGCCTCCCAAGCCAGCATCGGCGCCGTAGAACTGGCCTCCCTAGCCGGCGTCAGCGGCGTAGACATTGCCTCGCTAGCCGCCACCGGTGGGGTACACCTGGACACCCTGCTGGCGCCGGCAAGGAAGACCTGGCATCCGGGCTGGCACCGGTAGAGTAGAATTGGCTTCCCCGCCGGCGCTGGCGGGGTAGACCTGGCCTCCCAAGCCGGCGCCACAGGGCTAGACCTGGCCTCCCAAGTTGGCGCCGACGGCGTAGACCTGGCCTCCCTAGCCGTCGGCAGCGGCATAGACATTGCCTCGCTAGCCGAAGCCGGCGTGGTAGACCTGGCCTCCCAAGCCGGCGCCGGCGTCATAACATGGTATCCCAAGAGGGCGCCGGCGGGGTAGACCTGGCCAACCAAGCCGGCGCCGGCGTCGTAGACCTGGTCTCCCAAGAGGGCGCCGGCGGGGTAGTCCTGGCCTCCCTAGCCAGCGCCGGCGTCATAACATGGTATCCCAAGAGGGCGCCGTCTGGGTACACCTTGCCTCCCAAGCCGGCGCCGGCGGCGTAGACCTGGTCTCCCAAGAGGGCGCCGGCGTGGTAGACCTGGCCTTCCAAGCCGACACCGGCGGGGTATACATGGCCTCCTTAGCCGGCGCCGGCGTGGTACACCTCCCTCCATATCCGGCGCTGGCGGCGTAGACCTGGCCTCCCAAGCCGGCGCCGGCACCGTAGACATTGTCTTCCTAGCCGGCACCGGCGGGATAGACCTGGCCTCCCTAGCCGGCGCCGGTGAGTTAGACCTGGCCTCCCTGCCGGCGCCAGCGGTGAAGACCTGGCCTCCCTGCCGGCACCGGCGGGATAGACCTGGACTCCCTAGCCGGCACCAGCGGCGTAGACCTGGCCTCCCTGCCGGCGCCGGCGGTGTAGACCTGGCCTCCCAAGCCGGCGCCGGCGGCGTAGAACTGGCCTCCCTAGCCGGCGCCGGTATAGTAGACCTGGCCTCCCAAGCCGGCGCCGGCGGTGTATACATGGACTCCTTAGCCGGCGCCGGCGTGGTAGAGCTCCCTCCATATCCGGCGCTGCCGTGGTAGACCTGGCCTTCGTAGCCGCCGCCGTCGGGGTAGACCTGGCATCCCTGCCGGCGCCAGCGGGGGAGACCTGGCCTCCCAAGGCAGCGCCGGCGGCGTAGACATTGCCTCCCTTGCCGGCGCCAGCGGGGTAGACTTGGCCTCCCTAGCGGGTGCCAGCGTGGTAGACCTGGCCTCCCTACCGGCGCTGGAGGTGTAGACCTGGCCTCCGTAGTCGTCGTCGGCGGGGTAGACATTGCCTCCCAAGCCGGCGCCATCAGGGTAGACCTGGTCTCTCTAAGTGGTGCCGGCCGGGTAGACCTGGCCTCTCTAGGTGGCGCAGGCCGGGTAGACTTGGCCTCCCTAGCTGGCGCCGGCGGGGTAGACCTGACCTCCCTAGCCGGCGCCGGCAAGGAAGACCTGGCCTCCCTTGCCGGCGCCGGCTGCCGTATACATTGTCTTCCTAGCCGGCGCTGGCGGGATAGACCTGGCCTCCGTAGCCGGCGCCAGCGGGGAAGACCTGGCCTCTCTGCCAGCACCGGCGGCGTAGACCTGGCCTCCCAAGCTGGCGCCGGCTACCGTATACATTGTCTTCCTAGCCGGCGCTGGCGAGATAGACCTGGCCTTCGTAGCCGGCGCCACCAGGGTAGACCTGGACTCCGTAGCCGGCGCCGGCGGGGTAGACCTGGCCTCTCTGCGGGCACCAGCGGGGTAGTCCTGGGCGCCCAAGACGGCGCCGGTGGGGTAGAACTTGCCTCCCTAGCCGGCCCCGGTATAGTAGACCTGGCCTCCCAAGCTGGCGCCGGTATAGTAGACCTGGCCTCCCAAGCCGGCGCCGGCGAGGTAGACGTGGCCTCCTTAGCCGGCGCCGGCGGGGTAGACCTGGCCTCCCTGCCGGCGCCGGTGGGGTAGACCTAGCCTCCCTGCTGGCGCCGGTGTTGTAGACCTGGCCTCCCAAGCCGGCTCTGGCGGCGTAGACATGGCCTCCCTATCCGGCGCCGGTATGGTAGACCTGGCCTCCTTAGCCGGCGCCGGCGGGGTACACCTGGCTTCCAAAGCCGGCGCCGGCGGCATAGACCTGGCCTCCCAAGCCGGCGCCGGCGGGGTAGATCTGGCCTCTCAAGCCTGCGCCGGCAGCGTAGACATTGTCTTCCTAGCTGGCGCCGGCGCGATAGACCTGGCCTCCCTAGCCGGCGTCGTCGGGTTAGACCTGGCCTCCGTAGCCGGCCCCAGCGGGGCAGACCTGGCCTCCCTGCTGGCGCCGGCGGGGTAGACCTGCCCTCGCTATGCGGAGCCGGTGGGGTAGACCTAGCCTCCCTGCTGGCGCCGGCGTTGTAGACCTGGCCTCCCAAGCCGACTCTGGCGGCGTAGACATGGCCTCCCTATCCGGCGCCGGTATGGTAGACCTGGCCTCCTTAGCCGGCGCCGGCAGGGTACACCTGGCTTCCCAAGCCGGCACCGGCGGCATAGACCTGGCCTCCCAAGCCGGCGCCGGCGGGGTAGACCTGGCCTCTCAAGCCTGCGCTGGCAGCGTAGACATTGTCTTCCTAGCTGGCGCCGGCGCGATAGACCTGGCCTCCCTAGCCGGCGTTGTCGGGTTAGACCTGGCCTCCGTAGCCGGCCCCAGCGGGGCAGACCTGGCCTCCCTGCTGGCGCCGGCGGGGTAGACCTGCCCTCGCTAGGCGGCGCCGGCGGGGTAGACCTGGCCTCCTTAGCTGGCGTTGGCTGCGTATACATTTTCTTCCTATCCGGCGCCGGCAGGATAGACCTGGGCTCCGTAGCCGGCGGCGGCAGGGTAGACCTGGCCTCCCTAGCTGGCGTCGGTGGCGTAGACATTGCCTCCCTATCCGGCGCTGGTATAGTAGACCTGGCCTCCAAATCCGGCGCTGGCGGGGTAGACCTGGCCTCTCAAGCCTGCGCCGGCAGCGTAGACATTGTCTTCCTACCTGGCGCAGGCGCGATAGACCTGGCCTCCCTAGCCAGCGCCGGCGGGGCAGACCTGGCCTCCCTGCATGCGCCGGCGGGGTAGACCTGGCCTCCCTAGCCGGCGTCTACGGCGTACACATTGCCTCCCTAGCCGGGGCCGGTATAGTAGACCTGGACTCCCAAGCCGGCGCCGGTGGGGTAGACCTGGCCTCCCAAGCCGGCGACGGCGGGCTAGACCTGGCCTCCCTGCCAGCGCCGGCGGGGTAGACCTGACCAACCAAGCCGGCGCCGGCGTCGTAGACCTGGCCTCCCTATCAGGTGTCGGCGGCATAGATATTGCCTCCCTAGACAGCGCAGGTCGGGTAGACTTGGCCTCCCTAGCTGGCGCCGGCGGGTTAGACCTGGCCTCCATAGCCGGTGCCGGCGGGGTAGACCTGGCCTCTGTACCCGGTGCCGGCAGGGTATCCCTGGCCTCCCTAGCCGGCGTCGGCGGCGTACACATTTCCTTGCTTGCCAGCGCCAGCGGTGTAGACCTGGACTCCCTGCTGGCACCAGCGGGATGGACCTGGCCTCCCTAGCCAGCGCCGGCAGGGTGGACCTGGCCTCCCTAGCCAGCGCTGGCATGTTAGACCTGGCCTCCCTGCCAGCGCCGGCGGTGTAGACCTGGACTCCCAAGCCGGATCCGGTGGTGTAAACCTGGCCTCCCTAGCTGGCGCCAGCGGCCTAGAACTGGCCTCCCTAGCTGGTGCCGGTGGGGTAGACCTGGCCTCCCTGCCAGCGTCGGCGGGGTAGACCTGGCCTCCCAACCCGGCGCCGGCGGTGTATAACTGGCCTCCCTAGCCGGTGCCGGTATAGTAGACCTGGCCTCCCAAGCCAGCACCGGCGGGGTAGACATGGCCTCCTTAACCGGCACCGGCGGTGTAGACCTGGCCTCCATATCCGGCGACAACGGGTTAGACCTGGACTCCCAAGCCGGCGCCGGCGTCATTGATCTGGCCTCCCTATCCGGCGTCGGCGGCGTAGACATTTCCTCCCTAGCCAGCGGCAGCGGGGTAGTCCTGGACACCCTGCCGGCGCCGGCAAGGAAGACCAGGCCTCCCTGATGGCGCCGGTAGCGTAGATCTGGCCTCCCTAGTCGATGCCGGCGGGATAGACCTGGCCTCCGAAGTCGGCGCCGGCGGGGTAGACCTGGCCTCCCAAGCCAGCGCTGGCGTCGTATACGTGGCCTCCCTAGCAGGCGCTGGCTGCGTATACATTGTCTTCCTAGCCGGCGCCGGTGGAGTGGACCTGGCCTCCGTAGACGGCACCGGCGGGGTAGACCTGGCCTCGCAAGCCGGCGCCGGCGGGGTGGACCTGGCCTCCCTAGGCACCGCCGGCATGGTAGACCAGGCTTCCCAAGCCGGTTCCGGTGGTGTAGACCTGGCCTCCCTAGCTGGCGCAGGCTGCATATACATTGTCTTCCTAGCCGGCGCCGGCGGGGTAGACCTGGCCTCTGTAGCCGGCGCCGGCGGGGTAGACCTGGCCTCCCTAGCCACACCAGCGTGGTAGACCTGGCCTCCCAAGCCGACGCCGGCGGGGTACACATGTCCTCCTTAGCCGGCGCCGGCTGGGTAGACCTGGCCTCCCTAGCCGGCGCCGGTATAGTAGACCTGGCCTCCCAAACCGTCGCTGGCGCGGTAGACCTGGCCTCCCTAGCCGGCGACAGCGGGGAAGACCTGGCCTCCTTGCCGGCACCGTGGGGTAGACCTGGCCTCCCTAGCCGGCGCAGGCATGGTAGAGCTGGCCACCTGTATTGGGTCTGGCTGAGTTGGAGTTAATACTCCCCATAGCAGCCCTCATAGCACTGTGCTCTGCATCAGTAGCTAGAAAGGTGTTGATAACACACCAGTGTTTTGGCTACTGCTGAGCAGTGCTGGCTGTCTCTCCAACATTTTTGCCCCCCCCCCCAACGGCAGGCTGGGGCAGGGCGAGATCTTGGGAGGGGACATAACCAGGACAGCTGACCTAAACTAACCAAACAGATATTCCATACCATATGACGTCAGCTCAGATATAAAAGCTAAGTAAAGGGAGACGGAGGGGGGGCATTTTTTGTCTTCAGGAGCAACCACTACGCGTACTGAAGCCCTGCTTCCCAGGAAGTGGCTAGACATCGCCTGCTGATGGGAAGTAGAGAATAATATCATTTGTTTTTCTTTGCTTTCGCGCGCGACCTTGGCTTTCAGTTTATTAAACTGTCCTTAACTTGACCCAGGAGCCTTTGGTTATATTTTCTTCCCCCTGTCCAGTTAAGAAGGGGGAGTGATAGAGATGCTTTGGTGGGCACCTGGCATCCAGCCAGGGTCAACCCACTACAGTCTTCTTTGGCGCCCAACGTGGGGCACGACAACGGCAGTTTTGCATTAAACGTGCCATAGCTAGTTATTAAGTGGCAAGCTCATGTGCAGGTCACGGAGCTTGCTGCCTGCTTGCTTATCTCTACCTTGCTGAGTTTGGGAACATGGTAACGCAAATAATGGCTGTGTGCTTTGCCCTGGCACTGATGGCTTTGTTGTGCTGCGGGAGCTATCTTGTGGGGAGAATGAAGGAACTCGGGAACATGCTAATACAAATAATATCTATGTGCTTTGTCCTGGCACTGATGGCTTTGCTGTGTTGTGGGAGCTATCTTGTGGAGGAGATGAGGGAACACATCTCCTTCTCCCTACCGGGCATTGATGTGAATGGTTTTATTATGCAGGCTCCTGAGGTCCTTGTTCACCCTTATGTGAGTTGTTCAGTACTAATAATTAATACTGGTGGTATATTATGGGTATTGTGGAATCTGGTCTCGTCCTGGTATAAGAGAAGACAAGTTTTGGGTGAGGCAATACTGAAATGTGCCCTCAAGCGACCGGTCCCTGGGTGGCAGGGTATATGGAAGGATTTGGGCAGATTCCTAGGACGGTTATCACCTCCCATAATCTGGGACTTTACACCTGAACAGGCAAGTAACCCTGGCAAACTGACGCGCCACCTGATAGAAGGGTGCCTTGCCTATCCCAATGAAAACCAGCAGCTTCTCGCACTGTACTGGGGCCTGGCCTATGCCTACCGAGCCATAGTTCAACACTCTCAGAGGACCACGGTTGAGGCAGGGACCCAGACTGCATCTGAGGACACCATGCTCGAGGCAGGGACCCAAACAACAACAACTACAGTAATTGCCCCAATAGTGAAAAAGAAACAGTGGACAAGGAGATCAACAGGTCCATACCATCGATTAGTGAGGGAAGAAGAAGAAGAAGAGGAAAGGCTTAATCTAGAAGCTGGTCCTTCGATAAAGAAATTGGAGGAAGGAGTGAGGGAACTTAGACAGGAAGCGAAAACTACCCGGTCCCTGACGTCCTCAGAACTTCGGGACTTGCGGAAAGACTACAGCCGCCAGCCAGGTGAGCGGATTGCTGCCTGGCTGCTCCGATGCTGAGATAACGGGGCCGACAGTCAGCAACTGGAAGGCAAGGAAGCCCAACAGCTGGGATCCCTCGCTAGAAACCGGGGAATTGAAAGAGGAATTGGAAAAGAGGCAGCAATTTGCAGTCTCTGGAGCCGGCTCCTCTCAAGTGTGAGGGCAAGATATCCATTCAAGGAAGATCTTGTGAATTCCTCAGAAAAGTGGACTACCGCAGATGAAGGCATCCAGTACCTGAGAGAGTTAGCAGTGGTGGAAGTCATCTACAGTGATCTAGATGATGAGGAAGTCTCAAAAGATCCAGAGGATGTCCTGTGCACACGGGCCATGTGGAGAAAGGTGATTCAAGGTGCCCCAGCGTCATATTCTAACAGCTTGGCAGCAATGTATTGCCCAGATATGGAAACACCAACTGTGGAGAAAGTGTCGTCTTGGCTCCAAAACTTTGAAGAAAATCTCTGTGTCTCCTCATCCCTACAGGACAGTGCCTTGGCTCTTAGGGACGCTCCAAGAAATCAGTCCTCTCCTGCCCCGGTCAGAGGGAAAGGGAGCCCAAGGCGTATGCCACGTGGTACACTCTGGTTCTTCCTGCGTGACCAAGGGGAGGACATGAGGAAGTGGGACGGTGAACCCACCTTTAAGCTGGAAGCCCGCGTACGTGAACTGAGAGGGAAGACAGCTGTTAAGAAGGGGTCACCCAAGAAGAAGGCTGTCAGTGTCGTTGCTGTAGAGGCCCAAGAAAGCAATCAGCGATCCTCCAGGCATAGAAGAACTGAGACGACCTCCCTTGACTCTGGTGAGGGGACTTCTGGTCTGGCACCGCAAGGGTCAGACAGTGAATACTCTGATGAGGAACAGCAATAGAGGGTCCCTGCCTTCGGCCAGGAGGAGGAAAGGGATGACCGGCTATACTGGACTGTGTGGATTCGATGGCCTGGCACATCAGACCCACAGAAGTATAAGGCTTTGGTAGACACTGGTGCACAGTGTACGCTGGTACCATCAGTGTACAGGGGCACAGAACCCATCTGGATCTCTGGAGTGACAGGGGGATGCCAGGAATTGACTGTATTGGAGGCTGAAGTGAGCTTGACAGGGGACAAGTGGGAAAAGCACCCCATTGTGACTGGCCCAGAGGCTCCTTGTATCCTTGGCATAGACTACCTCAAGAGAGGGTACTTCAAGGACCCAAAGGGGTACCGATGGGCTTTTGGTGTAGCCACTGTAAACGCAGAGAAGATCAAACAGCTATCTACCCTGCCTGGCCTCTCGGAAGATCTCTTCATTGTGGGACTGCTGCAAGTTGAAGAACAGCAGGTGCCAATCGCTACCAGGACGGTGCACCGCCGGCAATATCGGGCAAACAGAGACTCCCTGGCTCCCATCCATGAGCTGATCCATCAACTAGAGAGACAAGGAGTCATCAGCAAGACTCATTCACCTTTTAATAGTCCTATATGGCCAGTGCGAAAGTCTGATGGAGGGTGGAGGTTAACAGTAGATTATCGCGGCCTGAATGAAGTGACACCGCCACTGAGTGCTGCTGTACCAGACATGTTAGAGCTCCAGTATGAACTGGCATCAAAGGCAGCCACGTGGTATGCTACAATTGATATTGCCAATGCGTTTTTCTCCATTCCTTTGGCAGCAGAGTGCAGGCCACAGTTTGCTTTCACATGGAGAGGTGTCCAATACACCTGGAATCGACTGCCCCAGGGGTGGAAGCACAGCCCTACCATTTGTCACGGACTAATCCAAACAGCACTGGAACAAGGCGATGCCCCTGAACATTTACAATACATAGATGACATCATCGTGTGGGGCAACGAGGCAGAAGAAGTGTTTGAGAAGGGATTTCAGTAATGAGAATTAAATACAATGGCATGGTTAGAAGATATCTGTATTAAATTATGTGGGACCTGAGCATGATGCAAATGGTATGGAATAAGGGGTGGAGATTGTATTGGGTCTGGCTGAAATGGAGTTAATACTCCCCATAGCAGCCCTCATAGCACTGTGCTCTGCATCAGTAGCTAGAAAGGTGTTGATAACACACCAGTGTTTTGGCTACTGCTGAGCAGTGCTGGCACAGCATCAAGGCTGTCTCTCCAACATTTTTGCCCCCCCCTCAACGGCAGGCTGGGGCAGGGCGAGATCTCGGGAGGGGACATAACCAGGACAGCTGACCTAAACTAACCAAACAGATATTCCATACCATATGACGTCAGCTCAGATATAAAAGCTAAGTAAAGGGAGACGGAAGGGGGGCATTTTTTGTCTTCAGGAGCAACCACTACGCGTACTGTGGTACTGTGTGATGGGTTAACCCTGGCTGGATGCCAGGTGCCCAAAAGAGCTGTTCTATCACTCCCCCTCCTTCTCAACTGGACAGGGGAGAGAAAATATAACAAAGAGCTTGTGGGTCGAGATAAGGATAGGAGAGATCACTCACCAATTACCGTCACGGGCAAAACAGACTCAGTTTGGGGAAAAATTAACTTGATTTATTACAAATCAACCGGAATAGGGTAATGAGAAATAAAACCAAATCTCAGAACACCTTCCCTCCACCCCTCCCTTCTTCCCGGGCACAACTTCACTCCCGGATTCTCTACCACCCCCCCAGCGGCACAGGGGGACGGGGATGGGGTTTACGGTCAGTTCATCACACGTTATTTTCTGCCGCTTCATCCTCCTCAGGGGGAGGACTCATCACACTCTTCCCCTGCTCCAGCGTGGGGTCCCACCCACGGGAGACAGTCCTCCACAAACTTCTCCAACGTGGGTCCTTCCCACGGGCTGCAGTTCTTCACGAACTGCTCCAGCATGGGTCCTTTCCACGGTGTGCAATCCTTCAGGCACAGACTGCTCCAGCGTGAGCCCCCCACGGGGTCACAAGTCCTGCCAGAAAACCTGCTCCGTGGGCTCCTCTCTCCACAGATCCGCAGGTCCTGCCAGGAGCCTGCTCCAGCGCGGGGTTCCCACGGGGTCACAGCCTCCTTCGGGAACCCACCTGCTCCGGCGTGGGGTCCTCCACGGGCTGCAGGTGGATATCTGCTCCACCGTGGACCTCCATGGACTGCAGGGGGACAGCCTGCCTCACCATGGTCTTCACCACGGGCTGCAGGGGAATCTCTGCTCCGGCGCCTGGAGCATCTCCTCCCCCTCCTTCTTCACTGACCTTGGTGTCCGCAGGGTTGTTTCTCTTACATGTTCTCACTCCTCTCTCCGGCTGCCGAATACCGCCGTCCCAACTTTTTTTCCTTCTTAAAAATGTTATCACAGAGGCGTTACCACTATCGCTGATTGGCTCGGCCTTGGCCGGCGGCGGGTCTGTCTTAGAGCCGGCTGGTATGGGCTCTGTCAAACACAGGGGAAGCTTCCAGCAGCTTCTTACAGAAGCCACCCCTGTAACCCCACCTGCTACCAAAACCTTGCCACACAAAACCAATACACCCTGCTTCCCAGGAAGTGGCTAGACATCGCCTGCTGATGGGAAGTAGAGAATAATATCATTTGTTTTTCTTTGCTTTCGCGCGCGACCTTGGCTTTCAGTTTATTAAACTGTCCTTATCTTGACCCAGGAGCCTTTGGTTATATTTTCTTCCCCCTGTCCACTTAAGAAGGGGGAGTGATAGAGATGGTTTAGTGGGCACCTGGCATCCAGCCAGGGTCAACCCACTACACCACCCAAACCGGCGCCGGTGGGGTAGAGCTGGTCTCCGAAGCCGGTGCCGGCGGGGAAGACCTGGTCTCCCTAGCCGGTGCCGGCGGGATAGACCTGGCTTCCCTAGCCTGCGCCGGCAGGGTAGACCTGGCTTCCCTGCAGGCGCCCACGGGGTAGACTGGGCCTCCCAAGCCCACGCCAACGGCGTACACCTGGCATCCCTAGCCGGCGCAGGAGGGGTAGACCTGGCCTCCCTGCCGGAGCCGGCAGGGTAGACCTGGCCTCCCAAGCCGGCGCTGCCGGAGTAGACCTGGCCTCCCTAGCCGGCACCGGCGGGGTAGACCTGGCCTCTCTAGGCGGCGATGGCTGGGTAGACCTGGCCTCTCTAGGCGGCGCAGGCTGGGTAGACTTGGCCTCCCTAGCCGGTGCCAGCGGGGTAGACCTGGACACCCTGCCGGCGCCGGCAAGGAAGACCTGGCCTCCCTACCGGAGCCGGCGGCGTAGACCTGGCGTCCCTAGCCGGCGCTGGTGTGATAGACCTGGCCTCCCTAGCCGGTGCCGTGGGGTAGACCTGGCCTCTCTAAAAGGCGCAGGCATGGTAGACCTGGCCTTCCTTTCCGGCGCCGGCGGGTTAGACCTGGCCTCCGCAGCCGGTGCCGGCGGGGTAGACCTGGCCTCCCTGCCGGTTCCGGCGGGGTAGAACTGGCCTCCCAAGCCGGCGCCAGGGGGGTAGACCTGGCCTCCCTAGCCGGTGCCAGCGGGGTAGACCTGGCCTCCGTGCCGGCGCCAGCGGGGTAGACGTGGCCTCCCTAGCCTGCCAGCGTGGTAGACCTGGCCTCCGTGCCGGCGCCGGCGGGGTAGACCTGGCCTCCCTAGCCAGCGCCGGCGAGTTAGACCCGGCCTCCCAAGCTGGTGCCAGCGGGGTAGACGTGGCCTCCCAGGCCAGCGCCGGCGGCATAAACCTGGCCTCCCTAGGCGGCTCCGGCCGGGTAGACTTGGCCTCCCTAGACTATGCCGGCGGGGTAGACCTGGCCTCTGTAGCCGGTGTCGGCAGGGTAGACATTGCCTCGCTAGCCGGCGCCAGCGGGGTAGACCTGGCCTCCTTAGCCGGCGCCGGCGGGCTAGACCTGGCCTCTCTAGGCGGAACCGGCTGGGTAGACTTGGCCTCCCTAGCGTACGCGGGCGGGGTAGACCTGGTCTCCCTAGTCGGCGTCGGCAGCATAGACATTGCCTCGCTAGCCGGTGCCGGCGGGGTAGACCTGGCCTCCCAAGCCGGCGCCACAAGGGGTAGACCTGGCCTCCCTAGCCGGCACCAGGGGGCTAGACCTGGCCTCCCAAGGTGGCGCCGGAGTCGTAAACACTGCCTCCCAAGCCGGCACCGGCGGGGTAGACCTCAGCTCCCTGCCAGCGCCGGCGGGGTAGACCTATCCTCCCTAGCTGGCGCCGCCGGCGTGGACATTGTCTTCCTAGCCTGCGCAGGCGGGATAGACCTGGCCTCCTTATCCGGCGCCGGCGAGGTAGACCTGACCTCCCTAGATGATTCCGGCAAGGAAGACCTGGCCTCCCTACCCAGCGCCAGCAGGGTAGACCTGGCATCCCTAGCGGGCGCCGGCGGCGTAGACCTGGCCTCCCTGCTGGCGTTGGCGGGGTAGACCTGGCCTCCCTAGCCGGCGCCGGCAAGGAAGACCTGGCCTCCCTGCCGTTTCCGGCGGGGTAGACCTGGCTTCCCAAGCAGGCACCAGGGCGGTAGACCTGGCCTCCCTAGCCGGCGGCGGCGGCGTAGAACTCGCCTCCCTAGCCGACGCCGGCAGCGTATACTATGCCTCCCTAGCCGGCGCCGGTTTGGTAGACCTGGCCTCCCTTCCGGCGCTGCCGGGTTAGAACTTGCCTCACTAACGGCGCCCGCGGGGTAGACCTGGCCTCCCAAGCCCGCGCCGACAGCGTAGACCTGGCCTCCCTAGCCGGCGCCGGCGGCGTAGAACTGGCCTCTCAAGCCGGCGCCGGCAGCGTAGACCTGGCCTCTGTAGCCGGTGCCGGTGGGGTAGACCTGGCCTCCTTGCCGGCGCCGGCGGAGTAGACCTGGCCTCCCAAGCTGGCGCCGGCAGCGTAGACCTGGCCTCCTTAGCCGGCGTCGGCAGCGTACACATTGCCTCGCTAGCCGGCACCGGCTTGGTAGACCTGGCCTCCCTAGCCGGCGCTGGCGAGTTAGACCTGACCACCCCAGCCGGCGCCGGCGCGGAACACCTGGCCACCATAGCCGGCACCGGCGGGGTAGACCTGGTCTCCCTAGCCGGCGCCACAAGGGGTAGACCAGGCCTCCCTTGCAGGCGCCGGCGGGGTAGACCTGGACACCCTTACGGCGCTGGCAAGGAAGACCTGGCCTCCCTGGTCGGCGCCGGTGGTGTAGATCTGGCCTCCCTGGCCGGCGCCGGAAAGGAAGACCTGGCCTCCCTGCCGGCGCCGGCAGGGTAGACCTGGCATCCCAAGCCGGCGCCGGCGGCGTAGACCTGGCCTCCCTAGCTGGCGCCGGCTGCGTATACATTGTCTTCCTAGCCGGCACTGGCGGGGTAGACCTGGCCTCCCTAGCCGGCGCCGGCAGCGTAGACCTGGCCTCTGTAGCCGGCGCTGGTGGCGTAGACATGGCCTCCCTAGCTGGCGCCGACGGCGTATACCTGGTCTCCCTAGCCGGCACCAGCGGGGTAGACCTGGCCTCCCTGCCTTCGCCGGCGGTGTGGACCTGGCCTCCCAAGCCGGCACCGGCGGCCTAGAACTGGCCTCCATAGCCGGCGCCGGTATAGTAGACCTGGCCTCCCTCCCGGCGCCGGCGGCGTAGGCCTGGCCTCCCTAGCCGGCGACAGCGGGGTAGACCTGGCCTACCTATCCTTGCCGGTCTGGTATACCTGGCCTCCCTGACGGTGCCGGCAGGGTAGACCTGGCCTCCCTACCCGGCGCTGTTGGGGTTGACCTGGCCTCCCTAGCTGGTGCCGGCAGGTTAGACCTGGCCTACCTATCTGCACCAGCGTGGTACACCTGACCTCCCTAGCCGGCGCCAGCGGGGTAGACCTGGACTCCCTAGCTGGTGCTGTCTGCGCATACATTGTCTTCCTAGCCGGATGCGGCAAGATAGACCTGGCCTCCCTACGGCGCCGGCGGGGTAGACCTGTCCTCCCTGCCGGCGCTGGCGGGGTAGACCTGGCACCGAGGCCTGCACTGGCGGGTTAGACCTGGCCTCCCTATTCGGGTACGGCAAGGTAGACCTGGCCTCCCTAGCCGCCGCCGGCAGGGTAGACATTGCCTCCCAAACCGACTGCAGCGGGGTAGACCTGGCCTCGCTAGCCTTCGTCGACGGCATAGACATTGCCTCGCTAGCCGGCGCCGGCGGGGTAGACCTGGCCTCCCAAGCCGGCGCCGGCGGGGTAGACCTGGCCTCCCTGCTGGTTCCGGCGGGGTAGAACTGGCCTCCCAAGCCATCGCCAGGGGGGTACACCTGGCCTCCCTAGCTGGTGCCAGCGGGGTAGACCTGGCCTCTCTAGGTGGCGGCGGCGGCCGGGTAGACCTGTCCTCTCTAGACGGTGCAGGCCGGGTAGACTTGGCCTCCCTAGCTGGCGACGGCGGGGTAGACATGCACTCCTTAGCCGGCGCCGGCGGGGTAGACCTGGACTCCCTCACGGCGCCGGCGGGGTAGACCAGGCCACCATATCCAGAGACGGCGGGGTAGACCTGGCCTCCCTGCCGGCACCGGCAGGGTAGACCTAGCCTCCCAAGCCGGCTCTGGCGGCGTAGACCTGGCCTCCCTATCCGGCGCCGGTATAGTAGACCTGGCCTCCTTAGCCGGCGCCGGCGGGGTAGACCTGGCCTCCCAAGCCGGCTCTGGCGGCGTAGACCTGGCCTCCCTATCCGGCGCCGGTATAGTAGACCTGGCCTCCCTATCCGGCGCCGGTATAGTAGACCTGGCCTCCTTAGCCGGCGCCGGCGGGGTAGACCTGGCCTCCTTAGCCGGCGCCGGAGGGGTAGACCTGGCCTCCATATCCAGCGCTGGCGTGGTTTACCTGGCCTCCCTGCCGGCGCCGGCGGGGTAGACCTGGCCTCTCTAGGCGGCGGCGGCCCGGTAGACCTGTCCTCTCTAGACGGCGCAGGCCGGGTAGTCTTGGCCTCCCTAGCTGGCGCCGGCGGGTTAGACCTGGCTTCCGTAGCCGGTGCCGTCAAATTAGACCTGGACTCCCTGCCGGCGCCGCCATGGTAGTCCTGGCCTCCCAAGCCGGCACCGGCGGTGTAGACCTGTCCTACCTGCCGGCGCCGACAGGGTAGACCTGGCCAACCAAGCCGCCGCCAGCAGCGTAGACCTGGTCTCCCATGCCGGCGCCGGCGGCGTAGAACTGGCCTCCCTAGCCGGCGCCGGAGGGGTAGACCTGGCCTCCATATCCGGCGCTGTCGTGGTAGACCTGGACTCTCTGCCGGCGCCGGCGGGGTAGACCTGGCCTCCCTAGCTGGCGCCAACGTGCTAGACCTGGACTCCCAAGCCGGCGACGGCGGGGTAGACCTGGCCTCCCTGTCGGCGCCGGCGGTGTAGACCTGGCCTCCCAAGCCGGCGCTGGCATGGTAGTCCGGGCATCCCAAGCCGGCGCCGGTGGTGTAGACTTGGCCGACCTAGCTGGCGCCGGCTGCGTATACATTGTCTTCCTATCCGGCGCCAGCAGGATAGAGCTGGACTCCCTAATTGGCGCCAGCGGGAGACCTGGCCTCTCAATCCGTCGCAGGCGCGGTAGACCAGGCCTCCCTAGCCGGCGCCGGCGGGGTAGACCTGACCTTCGTATCCGGCGCCGTCGGGGTAGACCTGGCCTTCCTAGCTGGCACCGGCGCGGAAGACCTGGCCTTCGATTTCGGCGCCGTCGGGGTAGATCTGGCCTCCCAAGCCGGTGCCGGCGGCGTAGACCTGATCTCCATAGCCGGCGTCGTCCATGTAGACATTGCCTCCCTAGCCGGCGCCGTTGGGGTAGACCTGGCCTCCCTGCGGATGCCGGCGGGGGAGACCTGGCCTCCCTAGCCTGCGCCGGCTTGGTAGACCTGGCCTCCCAAGCCGGCTCCGCCGGGGTAGACCTGGCCTCCCTGCTGGCACCGGCGGGGTAGACCTGGACTCCCTAGCCGGTGCCGGCATGGTAGACCTTGCCTCCCAAGCCGGCGCCGGCGGCGTAGACCTGGCCTCCCAAGCCGGCGCCTGCATGGTAGTCCGGGCATCCCAAGCCGGCGCCGGTGGTGTAGACTTGGCCGACCTAGCTGGCGCCGGCTGCGTATGCATTGTCTTCCTAGCCAGCACCGGCGGGGTAGACCTGGCCTTCGTATCCGGCGCCGTCGGGGTAGACCTGGCCTCCCTAGCTGGCACCGGTGGGGTAGACGTTGCCTCCGTAGCCGGCGCCGGCAGGGTAGACCTGCTCTCCCTAGCCAGCGTCGGCGGCGTAGACATTGCCTCCCTAGCTCGCGCCGGCGGGGTAGACCTGGCCTCCCTAGCCGGCGCCAGCGGGGTAGACCTGGCCTCCCAAGCCGGCTCCGGTGGTGTAGACCTGGCCTCCCTAGCTGGCGCTGGCTGCGTATGCATTGTCTTCCTAGCCAGCACCGGCGGGGTAGACCTGGCCTCTGTATCCGGCGCAGGTGGCGTAGACCTGGCCTCCCTAGCTGGCGCCGGCGGCGTATACCTGGCCTCCCTAGCCGGCGCCGGCGGGGTAGACCTGGCCTCCCTGCCGGCGCCGGCCGGGTAGACCTGGCCTCCCAAGCTGGCGCCAGCGGCGTAGAACTGGCCTCCCTAGCCAGTGCCGGGATAGTAGAC
The DNA here is from genome assembly GCF_026419915.1 of Harpia harpyja. Lineage (NCBI taxonomy): Eukaryota > Metazoa > Chordata > Aves > Accipitriformes > Accipitridae > Harpia > Harpia harpyja. Next base: position 41,828,050 of record NC_068953.1, on the reverse strand, counting down.
CTGGCCTCCCAAGCCGACGCCGGTGGCGTAGACCTGGCCTCCCTAGCTGCCACCGGATGCGTATACATTGTCTTCCTAGTCGGCGCCGGTGGTGTAGACCTGGCCTCCCTAGCTGGCGCCGGATACGTATACATTGTCTTCTTAGCCGGCGCTGGTGTTATAGACCTGGCCTCCCTAGCCGGCGCCGGTATAGTAGACCTGGCCTCCCAAGCCGGCGCCGGTGGGGTAGACCTGGCCTCCCAAGCCGGCGTGGGCTGCGTACACATTTCCTCGCTTGCCGGCGCCAGCGGTGTAGACCTGGCCTCCCTGCTGGCGCCGGAGGGGTAGACCTGGCCTCCCAAGTCGGCGCCGGCGTGGTAGACCTGGCCTCCCTAGCTGGCGCTGGCAGGGTAGACCTGGCCTCCTTACTGGCGCCGGCAGTGTAGACCTGGCCTCCCTGCCGGCGCCAGCGGGATGGACCTGGCCTCCCTAGCCGGAGCCGGCAGGGTGGACCTGGCCTCTCTATCTGGCGCCGGCGGTGTAGACCTGGCCTCCCTAGACGGCGCTGGTATAGTAGACCTGGCCTCCCAAGCTAGCGCCGGCGGGGTAGTCCTGGCCTCCCTAGCCGGCGCTGGCGTGGTAGACCTGGCCTCCCTGCCGGCGCGGGTATAGTAGACCTGGAGTCCCAAGCCGGCGCCGGTGGGGTGGACCTGGCCTCCCTAGCAGGCGCCGGCAGGGTAGACATGGACTCCCTGCCGGCGCCGGCGGTCTAGACCTGGTCTCCCAAGCCAGCGCCAGCACTGTAGACCTGGCCTCCCAAGACGGCTCCAGCGGGTTAGGCCTGGCCTCCCAAGCCGGCGCCGGTGGCGAAGACCTGGCCTCCTTAGCTGGCGCCGGCTGCGTATACATTGTCTCCTAGCCGGCGCCGGCGGGATAGACCTGGCCTTCGTAGCCGGCACTGCCGGGGTAGACCTGACCTCCCTGCCGGCGCCGGCATATTAGACCTGGCCTCCCAAGCCGGCGCCGGCGGCCTATACCTGGACTCCCTAGCCGGCGCCGGCAGTGTAGACGTGGCGTCCCTAGCCGGCTTCGGCAGCGTAGACATTGCCTCCGTTGCCGGCACCAGCGGGGTAGACCTGTCCTCCCTAGCCGGCGCCAGCGGGGCAGACCTGGCCTACCTACCGGCGCTGGCGGGATAGACCTGACCTCTGTAGCCGGCACCGTCGGGGTAGACCTGGCCTCCCTGCCGGCGCCGGCGGGGTAGACCTGGCCTCCCAAGCCGGCGCCGACGGCGTAGACCTGGGCTGCCTAGCCAGCGTCGGCGGCGTAGACATTGTCTCCCTTGCCGGTGTCTGCGGGGTAGACGTGGCCTCCCTAGCCGAGGCAGGCGGGGTAGACCTGGCCTCCCTATCCGGCACCGGCGAGTTAGACTTGGCCTCCCTGCCGGCGCCAGAGGGGTAGACCTGGCCTCCCTAGCCAGCGCCGGCGGGGTAGACCTGGCCTCCCTAGCCGACGCCGGTATAGTAGACCTGGCCTCCCAAGCCGGCGCCGGCGGGGTAGACATGGCCTCCTTAGCCGGCGCCAACGTGGTAGACCTGGCCTGCCAAGCCGGCGCCGGCGGGGTAGACCTGGCCTCCCTAGCTGGCGCCGGCGAGTTAGACCTGGCCTCCCTGCCGGCGCCGGCAGGGTAGACTTGGCCTCCGTAGCCGGCGCCGGCAGCGTAGTCCTGGCCTCCCTGCCGGCTCCGGCGGGGTAGACATGGTCTCCCAAGCCGGCGCTGGCGGCGTAGAACTGGCCTCCCTAGCCGGCGCCTGTATAGTGGACCTGGCCTCCCAATACGGCACTGGCGGGGTAGACGTGGCCTCCGTATCCGGCGCCGGCGGGGTAGACCTGGCCTCCCAAGGCGGCGCCGGCGGCGTAGATCTGGCCTCCCTAGCCGGCCCCCGCGGCGTAGACATTGCCTCCGTAACCGGTGCCGGCGGCGTAGACCTGGCCTCCCTAGCTGGCGCCGGCAGCGTAGACATTGTCTTCCTAGCCTGCATCGGCGGGATAGACCTGGCCTCTCTAGGCGGCGCCAGCCGCGTATACCTGGAGTCTCTAGGCGGCGCAGGCCGGGTAGACTTGGCCTCCCTAGCTGGCGCCGGCGGGTTAGACCTGGCCTCCGTAGCCGGCGCCGGCGGGGGACACCTGGCCTCCCAAGGCCGCGCCAGCGACGTAGACCTGGCCTCCCTAGCCGGCGTCGGCGGTGTAGACATTGCCTCCCTTGCCGGAGCCTGCGGGGTAGACCTGGCCTCCCTAGCCGGCGCCAGTGGGGTAGACCTGGCCTCTCTAGGAAGCGCTACGCGGGTATACTTGGCCTCCTTAGCCGGCCCCAGCGGCGTACACATTTCCTCGCTCGCCGGCGCCGGCGGGGTAGACCTGGCCTCCCTGCCGGAGCCGGCGGGGTAGACCTGGCCTCCCAAGCCGGCGCCGGCGGGGTAGAATTGGCCTCCCTGGCTGGCGCCGGCGCGGTAGACCTGGCCTTCTTAGCCGGCGCCACCAGGGTAGACCTGGCCTCCCAATCCGGCTCAGGCGTTGTAGACCTGGCCTCCCTAAACGGCGCCGGCGTGGTTGACCTGGCTTCGTAGCCGGCGCCATCGGGGTAGACCTGGCCTCTCAAGCCGGCGCCGGCGGGGAAGACCTGGTCTCCCAAGCCGCAGCCGGCGGCGTAGACCTGGCCTCCATTCCGGCGCAGGCCGAGTAGACTTGGCCTCCCTAGCTGGCGCCGGAGGGGTAGACCTGGCCTCCGTAGGCTGTGCCAGCGGGGTAGACCTGGCATCCCAAGCTGGCGCCGGTGGCGTAGACCTGGCCTCCCTAGCCGGCGCCAGTGGGGTAGACCTGGCCTCTCTAGGCGGCGCCGGCCTGGTAGACCTGGCCTCCCTAGCCGGCGCCGGCGAGTATGACCTGGCCTCCCTGCCGGCGCCAGCGGGGATGACCTGGCCTCGCTGCTGTCGACGGAGGGGTACACCTGACCTCCCAAGAGCTGCCGGCGTGGTAGACCTGGCCTCTCAAGCCGGCACCGGCGGCGTAGACCTGTCCTTCCTGCGTGCGCCGACGGGGGATACCTGGCCTCCCAAGTCGGCACCAGGGGGGTAGTCCTGCCGTCCCTAGCTGGTGCCAGCGGGGTAGACCTGGCCTCCCTAGCAGGCGCCGGCGGCGTATACCTGGCCTCCCTAGATGGCGGTGGCGAGTTAGAGCTGGCCTCCCTGCCGGCGCCGGAAGGGTAGACCTGGCCTCCCTAGCCGGCGACGACGAGTTAGACCTGGCCTCCCTGCTGGCACCAGTGGGGTAGACCTGGCCTCCCTAGCCGGCGCCGGCGGGGAAGAACTGGCCTCCCAAGCCAGCGCTGGCGGCGTAGAACTGGCCTCCCTAGCCGGCGCCGGTATAGTAGATCTGGCCTCCCAAGCCGGCGCCGGCGGGGTAGACCTGGCCTCCCTATCTGGCACCGGCGATGTAGACCTGGCCTCCCTAGCCGCGCCAGTGTGGTAGACGTGGCCTCCCTGCCGGCGCCGGCGGGGTAGACCTGGCCTCCCAAGCCTGCGTCGGCGGGGTAGACCTGGCCTCCCATGCCGGCGCCGGCGGGGAAGACCTGGCCTCCATAGCCGCGCCAGCGTGGTAGACGTGGCCTCCCTGCCGGCGCCGGTGGTGTAGACCTGGCCTCCCAAGCCTGCGTCGGTGGGGTAGACCTGGCCTCCCAATCCGGCACCGGCGGGGAAGACCTGGCCTCCATAGCCAGTGCCAGCGGGGTAGGTCTGGCATCCATACCCGGCACCGGCGGGGAAGACCTGGCCTCCATAGCCAGTGCCAGCGGGGTAGGTCTGGCATCCATACCCGGCACCAGCAGGAAGACCTGGCCTCCCTGCCAGCGCCGGCGGGGTAGACCTGGCATCCCTAGCCGGCGCCAGAATGGTAGACCTGGCCTCCCAAGCCGGCGCCAGGGGTGTAGACCTGGCCTCCCTAGCCGGCGCCGGTAGGGTAAACCTGGCCTCCCAAGCCAGTGCCGGCGGCGTAGAACTGGCCTCCCTAGCCGGCGCCGGTATAGTAGATCTGGCCTCCCAAGCCGGCGCCGGAGGGGTAGACCTGGCCTCCCTAGCCGGCGCCGGCTGAGAAGACCTGGCCTCCTTGCCTGCAGCGGCGGTGTAGACCTGGCCTCCCTAGCCGGCGCTGGCGGAGTAGACCTGACCTCCGTAGCTGTCGCCGGCGGGGTAGACCTGGCCTTCCTGCCGGCGCCGGAGTCGTAGACCTGGTCTCCCTGCCGGCACCGGCGGTGTAGACCTGGCCTTCCAAGCCTACGCCGGTGGCATAGACCTGGCCTCCCAAGCCGGCGCCGCGGCGTATACCTGCCTTTCCAAGCCGGCGGCGGAGGCGGCGTATACCTGGCCTCCGTAGCTGGCGCCGGCTGCGTATACCTGGTATTCCTAGCCGGCACCGGCGGGATAGACCTGGCCTCCGTAGCCGGCGCCGGCGGGGTAGACCAGGCCTCTGTAGCCGGCGCCGGTATAGTAGACCTGGCCTCCCAAGCCGGCGCCGGCGGGAAAGACCTGGCCTCCCTAGCCGGCACCAGCGGCGTAGACCTGGCCTCCCTAGCCGTCGGCGGCGGCATAACATTGCCTCGCTAGCCGGCGCTGGCTTGGTAGACCTGGCCTCCCTGCTGGCGCTGGAGTCGTAGACCTGGCCTCCCAAGCCGGCGCCGGCGGGGTAGACCTGGCCACCCAAGCCGGCGCCGGCAGCATAGACATTGTCGTCCTAGCTGGCGACGGCGCGATAGACCAGGCCTCCCTAGCCGGTGCCGTCGGGTTAGACCTGGCTTCCGTAGCCGGCGCCGGCGGGGCAGACCTGGCCTCCCTGCAGGCGCCGGCGGGGTAGACCTGGCCTCCCTAGCTGGCGTCGGTGGCGAAGACATTGCCTCCCTAGCCGGCGCCGGTATAGTAGACCTGGCCTCCAAATCCGGCGCCGGAGGGGTAGACCTGGCCTCTCAAGCCTGCGCCGGCAGCGTAGACATTGTCTTCCTACCTGGCGACGGCGCGATAGAGCTGGCCTCCGTAGCAGGCGCCGGCGGCGTAAACCTGGCCTCCCAAGCCGGCGCCGGCGTCATAGACCTGGCCTCCCTAGCCAACGCCAGCAGAGTAGACTTGAACTCCCTGCCGGCGCCGGCGGGGTATACATGGACTCCTTAGCCGGCGCCAGCGTGGTAGACCTCCCTCCATATCCGGCGCTGGCGTGGTAGACCTGGCCTCCCTGCCGGCGCCGGCGGGGTAGACCTGGCCTCCCAAGCCGGCGCCAGCACCGTAGACATTGTCTTCCTAGCCGGCACCGGCGGGATAGACCTGGCCTCCCTAGCCGGCGCTGGCGGGGTAGACCTGGCCTCCCTAGCCAGCGCCGGCGGGGAAGACCTGGCCTCTCTAGCTGGCACCAGCGGCGTAGACCCGACCTCCCTGTCGGTGCAGGCGTCATAGACCTGGCCTCCCTAGCCGGCGCCAGCGGCGTAGAACTGGGATCCCTAGCCGTCGTCGGCGTCATAGACATTGCATCGCTAGCGGGCTCCGGCGTAATAGTCCTGGCCTCCCTGGCCGTCATCGGCGTCATAGACATTGCCTCGCTAGCGGGCGCCGGCGTCATAGACCTGGCCTCCCTAGCTGGCATCGGCGGCGTAGACATTACCTCCCTAGCCGGCGCTGGCGGGGTAGACCTGGACACCCTGCCGGCGCCGGCAAGGAAGACCTGGCCTCCCTGCCTGTGCCGGTGGCGTAGACCTGGCCTCCCTAGCCGGTGCCAGCGGTGTAGATCTGGCCTCCCTAGCAGGCACCGGCAAGGAAGACCTGGCCTCCCTGCAGGCGCCGGCGGGGTAGAACTGGACTCCGAAGCCGGCGGCGGCGGGGTAGACCGGGCCACCGTAGCTGGTGCAGGCGGGGTAGACCAGGCCTCCCTAGCCGTCGTCGGCGTCATAGACATTGCCTCGCTAGCTGGCGCTGGCGGATTAGACCTGGCCTCCAAAGCCGGTGTCAGCGTCATAGACCTTGCCACCCTAGGCGGCGTCGGCAGCGTAGACCTTGCCTCCCAAGCCGGCATCGGTGGCGTAGACCTGGCCTCCCTATCCGTCGTCGGCGTCATAGACATTGCCTCGTTAGCCGGCGCCGGCGTCATAGACCTGGCCTCCCTAGCCGGCGCCGGCAGGGTAGACTTGCCATCCTGGCCTACCTAGCCGCGACAGCGTGGTAGACCTAGCCTCCCTGCTGGCGCCGGCGTTGTAGACCTGGCCTCCCAAGCCGGTGAGAGCAGTGTATATCTGGCCTCTCTAGCCGGCGCCGGCGGTGTAGACCTGGCCTCCCTGACAGCGCCGGCGGGGTAGACCTGGCCTGCCTAGCTGGCGCCGGCGCGGTAGACCTGGCCTTCGTAGCCGGCGCGGTCGGGGTAGACCTGGCATCCCTGCCGGCGCCAGCGGGGGAGACCTGGCCTCCCTGCCGGCACCGTCGGGGTAGACCTGGCCTCCCTAGCCGGCGCGGGCAGGGTAGACATGGCCTCCATATCCGGCGACGACGGGGTAGACCTGGCCTCCCTAGCCGGCGCTGGCGTGGTAGACGTGGCCTCCCTGCCGGCGCCAGAGGGGTAGACCTGGCCTCCCAAGCCGGCGCCAGCGGCGTAGACCTGGCAACCCAAGCAGGCACCGGCAGCGTAGACCTGGCCTCCGAATACGGCGCCAGCGGGGTAGACCTGGCCTCCCAAGCTGGCGCCGGTGTTGTAGACCTGGCCTCCCAAGCAGGCGCTGGCTGCGTATACATTGTCTTCCTAGCCGGCGCCGGTGGAGTAGACCTGGCCTCCGTAGCCGGTGTCGGTGGGGTAGACCTGGCCTCTCTAGGCGGCGCCGGCAGGGTAGACCTGACCTCTCTAGGCGGCTCCGGCCTGGTAGACCTGGCCTCCCTAGCCGGCGCCGGCGAGTAAGACCTGGCCTCCCTGCCGGCGCCAGCGGGGATGACCTGGCCTCGCTGCCATCGACAGAGGGGTACACCTGACCTCCCAAGCCGCCGCCGGCGTGGTAGACCTGGCCTCTCAAGCCGGCACCGGCGGCGTAGACCTGGCCTCCCTAGCTGGCGCCGGCAGCGTAGGCATTGTATTCCTAGCCGGCGCCGGCGGGGTAGAAGTGGCCTCCCAAGCCGGCGCCGGCAGCGTAGACCTGGCCTCCTTTGCTGACGTCGGCAGCGTAGACATTGCCTTGCTAGCTGGCACCGGCGGGGTAGACCTGGACACTCTGCCGGCACTGGCAAGGAAGACCTGGTCTTCCTGCCGGCGCCGCTGGCGTAGACCTGGCCTCCCTAGTCGGCGCCAGCGGGGTAGATCTGGCCTCCCTAGCCGGCGTCGGCGGGGTAGACCTGGCCTCCCTAGCCGGCACCGGCGACGTAGACCTGGCCTCCCTAGCCGGCGCCGGTATGGTAGACCTGGCCTCCCAATACGGCACTGGCGGGGTAGACGTGGCCTCCGTATCCGGCGCCGGCGGGGTAGACCTGGCCTCCCAAGGCGGTGCCGGCGGCGTAGATCTGGCCTCCCTAGCCGGCCCCCGCGGCGTAGACATTGCCTCCGTAACCGGTGCCGGCGGCGTAGACCTGGCCTCCCTAGCTGGCGCCGGCGGCGTAGACATTGTCTTCCTAGCCTGCATCGGCGGGATAGACCTGGCCTCTCTAGGCGGTGCCAGCCGCGTATACCTGGAGTCTCTAGGCGGCGCAGGCCGGGTAGACTTGGCCTCCCTAGCTGGCGCCGGCGGCGTAGACCTGGCCTCCCTAGCCGGTGCCAGCGGTGTAGATCTGGCCTCCCTAGCAGGCGCCGGCAAGGAAGACCTGGCCTCCCTGCAGGCGCCGGCGGGGTAGAACTGGACTCCGAAGCCGGCGGCGGCGGGGTAGACCGGGCCACCGTAGCTGGTGCAGGCGGGGTAGACCAGGCCTCCCTAGCCGTCGTCGGCGTCATAGACATTGCCTCGCTAGCTGGCGCTGGCGGATTAGACCTGGCCTCCAAAGCCGGTGTCAGCGTCATAGACCTGGCCACCCTAGGCGGCGTCGGCAGCGTAGACCTTGCCTCCCAAGCCGGCATCGGTGGCGTAGACCTGGCCTCCCTATCCGTCGTCGGCGTCATAGACATTGCCTCGTTAGCCGGCGCCGGCGTCATAGACCTGGCCTCCCTAGCCGGCGCCGGCAGGGTAGACTTGCCATCCTGGCCTACCTAGCCGCGACAGCGTGGTAGACCTAGCCTCCCTGCTGGCGCCGGCGTTGTAGACCTGGCCTCCCAAGCCGGTGAGAGCAGTGTATATCTGGCCTCTCTAGCCGGCGCCGGCAAGGAAGACCTGGCCTCCCTGCCGGCGCCGGCGGGGTAGACCTGGACTCCGAAGCCGGCGCCGGCGGCGTAGACCAGGCCACCGTAGCCGGCGCAGGCGGCGTAGACCTGGCCTCCCTAGCCGGCGCCGGCGGCGTAGACCTGGCCTCCCTAGCCGTCGTCGGCGTCATAGACATTGCCTCGCTAGCCGGCGCCGGCGGGGTAGACCTGGCCTCCCTGCTGGCGCCGGAGTTGTAGACCTGGCCTCCCAAGCTGGCGCCGGCGGCGTAGACCTGGTCTCCCTGCCGGCGCCGGCGGTGTAGACCTGGCCTTCCAAGCCAACGCCCGTGGCATAGACCTGGCCTTCCTAGCCGGCGCCGCGGCGTATACCTGCTTCCCAAGCCGGCGGCGGAGGCGGCGTATACCTGACCTCTCTAGGCGGCGCCGGCCGGGTAGACTTCGCCTCCCTAGCTGGCGGAGGCGGGGTAGACCTGGCCTCCCTAGCCGGCGCCGGCATGGTAAACCTGGCCTCCGAAGCCAGCGCCGGCGGGGTATACCTGGCCTCCCTAGCCGGCGTCAGCGGCGTACACATTTCCTCACTCGCCGGCGCCGGCGGTGTAGACCTGGCCTCCCTGACAGCACCGGCGGGGTAGACCTGGCCTGCCTAGCTGGCGCCGGCGCGGTAGACCTGGCCTTCGTAGCCGGCGCGGTCGGGGTAGACCTGGCATCCCTGCTGGCGCCAGCGGGGGAGACCTGGCCTCCCTGCCGGCACCGTCGGGGTAGACCTGGCCTCCCTAGCCGGCGCGGGCAGGGTAGACATGGCCTCCATATCCGGCGACGACGGGGTAGACCTGGCCTCCCTAGCCGGCGCTGGCGTGGTAGACGTGGCCTCCCTGCCGGCGCCAGAGGGGTAGACCTGGCCTCCCCAGCCGGCGCCAGCGGCGTAGACCTGGCCACCCAAGCAGGCGCCGGTGGAGTAGACCTGGCCTCCGAATACGGCGCCAGCGGGGTAGACCTGGCCTCTCAAGCTGGCGCCGGTGTTGTAGACCTGGCCTCCCAAGCTGGCGCCGGTGGAGTAGACCTGGCCTCCGTAGCCGGTGTCGGCGGGGTAGACCTGGACTCCCCAGCCGGTGCTGGCGTGGTAGAACTGTCCTCCCTGCCGGCGCCGGTATGGTAGACCTGGCCTCCGTAGCCGCGCCAGCGTGGTAGACCTGACCTCCCAAGCCGGCGCCGGCGGCGTAGAACTGGCCTCCGTAGCCGGTGCCTGTATAATAAACCTGACCTCCCAAGCCGGCGCCAGCTGGGTAGACCTGGCCTCTGTAGCCGGCGCCGGTGGCGTATACCTGGCCTCCCTGCCGGCGCCGGCGAGTTAGACCTGGCCTCCCTGCCGGCGCCAGCAAGGTAGACCTGGCCTCCCATGCCGGCGCCGGCGGGGTAGACCTGGCCTCCCTTGCCAGCACCGGCAGTGTAGACCTGGCCTCCCAAGCCGGCGCCGGTGGCGTAGACATTGCCTCCCTAGCCGGACGCCAGCGAGTTAGATTTGACGTCCCTGCCGGCACCAGCGAGGTAGACCTGGCCTCCCAAGCCGGCGCTGGCGGCGTAGACCTTGCCTTCCAAACCGACGCTGGCGGGGTAGACCTGGCCTCCCTAGCTGGCGCCAGCTGCGTATACATTGTCTTCCTAGCCGCCGCCCGCGGCGTAGACCTGGCCTCCCTAGCAGGCGCCGGTATAGTAGACCTGGCCTCCCAAGCCGGCACCGGTGGCGTAGAACTGGCCTCCGGAGCCCGCCCCGTTCTATTTGACCTAGCCTCCCTGCCAGCGCTGGCGGGGTAGACCTGGCCGCCCTAGCTGGCGCCAACGTGGTAGACCTGGCCTCCCAAGCCAGCGCCGGCGGGGTAGACCTGGCCTCCCTAGTCAGCGCCGGCGGGGTAGACCTGGCCTCCCTAGACGGCGTCGGCGGGGTAGACCTGGCCTCTCAAGACTGCGCCGGAAGCGTAGACATTGTCTTCCTAGCCGGCGCCGGCGGGTTAGACCTGGCCTCCCAAGCCGGCACCGGCGGCGTAGAAATTGCCTCCCTAGCCAGCGCCGGCGAGTTAGACCTGGCGTCCCCGCCGGCGCCAGCAGGGTAGACCTGGCCTCCCTAGCCGCACCAGCGTGGTAGACCTGGCCTCATTAGCTGTCGCCGGCGGGGTAGACCTGGCCTCCCTGCCGGTGCCGGAGTCGAAGACCTGGCCTCCCAAGCTGGCGCTGGTGGGGTAGACCTGGCCTCCGTAGCCGCGCCAGCGTGGTAGACCTGACCTCCGAAGCCGGCGCCGGCGGGGTAGACATGGCCTCCTTAGCCGGCGCGGGCGGGGTAGACCTGGCCTCCCTGCCGGTGCCGGCATGGTAGACCTGGACTCCCAAGCCAGTTCCAGTGGTGTAGACCTGGCCTCCCTAGCTGGCGCCGGCTGCGTATAAATTGTCTTCCTAGCCAGCGCCGTCGGGATAGACCTGGCCTCCCTAGCCGGCGCCATCGGGGTAGACCTGGACTCCGTGCCGGCGCCGGCGGTGTAGACCTGGCCACCCAAGCCGGCGGCGGCGGCGTAGAACTGGCCTCCCAAGCCGGCGCCGGCGGCGTAGATCTGGGCTCCCTAGCTGTCGTCGGCGTCATAGACATTGCCTCGCTAGCGGGCGCCGGCGTCATAGACCTGGCCTCCCTAGCCGGCGCTGGCATGGTAGTCCTGGCCTTCCAAGACGGCGCCGGTGGTGTAGACCTGGCCTCCCTAGCTGGCCCCGGCTGCGTATACATTGTCTTCCTAGCCGGCACCGGCGGGATAGACCAGGCCTCACTAGCCGGAACCAGCGGCGTAGACCTGGCCTCCCTGTCGGCTCCGGCGGTGTAGACCTGGCCTCCCAAGCCGGCACCGGCGGCATAGAACTGGCCTCCCTAGCCGGCGCCGATATAGTAGACCTAGCCTCGCAAGCCGGCACCAGCGGGGTATACATGTCCTCCTTAGCCGGCACCGGTGTGGTAGACCTCCCTCCATATCCGGCGCTGGCGTGGTAGACATGACCTCCCTGCCGGCGCCGGCGGGGTAGACCTGGCCTTCCATGCCGGCTCCGGTGGGGTAGACATGGCTTCCTTAGCCGGCGCCGGCGGGATAGACCTGGCCTCCTTATCCGGCGACGGCGGTGTAGACCTGTCCTCCCTAGCCGTCGGCGGCGGCATAACATTGCCTCGCTAGCCGGCGCTGGCTTGGTAGACCTGGCCTCCCTGACGGCGCTGGAGTCGTAGACCTGGCCTCCCATGCCGGCGCCGGCGGGGTAAACCTGGCCTCCCAAGCCAGCGCCGGCAGCATAGACATTGTCGTCCTAGCTGGCGACGGCGCGATAGACCAGGCCTCCCTAGCCGGTGCCGTCGGGTTAGACCTGGCTTCCGTAGCCGGCGCCGGCGAGGCAGACCTGGACTCCCTGCAGGCGCCGTCGGGGTAGACCTGGCCTCGCTAGCCGGCGCCGGCAGGGTAGACCTGGCCTCCTTAGCTGGCGTTGGCTGCGTATACATTTTCTTCCTATCCGGCGCCGGCAGGGTAGACCTGGCCTCCCTAGCTGGCGTCGGTGGCGAAGACATTGCCTCCCTAGCCGGCGCCGGTATAGTAGACCTGGCCTCCAAATCCGGCGCCGGAGGGGTAGACCTGGCCTCTCAAGCCTGCGCCGGCAGCGTAGAGATTGTCTTTCTAGCTGGCGCCGGCGCGATAGAGCTGGCCTCCGTAGCAGGCGCCGGCGGCGTAAACCTGGCCTCCCAAGCCGGCGCCGGCGGCGTAGACCTGGCCTCCCTAGCGTCGTCGGCGTCATAGACATTGCCTCGTTAGCCGGCGCCGGCGTCATAGACCTGGCCTCCCTAGCCGACGCCAGCAGAGTAGACTTGGACTCCCTGCCGGCGCCGGCGGGGTAGACCTGGCCTCCCAAGCCGGCACCGGCGGCGTAGACCTGGCCTCCCTAGGCGGCGCTGGCACGGTAGTCCTGGCCTCCCAAGCCAGCGCCGGTGGTGTAGACCTGGCCTCCCTAGCTGGCGCCGGCTGCGTAGACATTGTCTTCCTAGCCGGCGCCGGCGGGATAGACCTGGCCTCCTTAGCCGGCGCAGGCGGGGTAGACCTGGCCTCTGTAGCCGGCGCCTGTATAGTAGACCTGGCCTCCCTAGCCGGCACCAGCGGCGTAGACCTGGCCTCCCTGCCGGCGCCGGCAGTGTAGACCTGGCCACCCAAGCCGGTGCCGGCGGCGTAGAACTGGCCTCCCTAGCTGGCGTCGGTGGCGAAGACATTGCCTCCCTAGCCGGCGGCGGTATAGTAGACCTGGCCTCCAAATCCGGCGCCGGAGGGGTAGACCTGGCCTCTCAAGCCTGCGCCGGCAGCGTAGACATTGTCTTCCTAGCTGGCGCCGGCGCGATAGAGCTGGCCTCCGTAGCAGGCGCCGGCAGCGTAAACCTGGCCTCTCAAGCCGGCGCCGGCGGCGTAGACCTGGCCTCCCTAGCCGACGCCAGCAGAGTAGACTTGGACTCCCTGCCGGCGCCGGCGGGGTAGACCTGGCCTCCAAAGCCGGTCCAGGCGTCATAGACCTGGCCTCCCTAGCCAGCGCCGGAGGTGTAGATCTGGGCTCCCTAGCCGTCGTCGGCGTCATAGACATTGCCTCGCTAGCGGGCGCTGGCGTCATAGACATGGCCTCCCTAGCCGGCATCGGCGGCGTAGACATTACCTCCCAAGCTGGCGCGGCGGGGTAGACCTGGCCTCCGTAGCCGCGCCAGCGTGGTAGACCTGGCCTTCCATGCCGGCTCCGGCGGGGTAGACCTGGCCTCCGTAGCAGGCGCCAGCGGGGTAGACCTGGCCTCCCTAGCCGGCACCGGTATGGTAGACCTGGCTCCCAAGCCGGCGCCGGCGGGGTAGACCTGGCCTCCGTAGCCGGCGCTGGTGTGGTAGACCTGGCCTCCCTGCCAGCGCCGGAGGGGTAGTCCTGACCTCCCAAGCCGGCGCCGGCGGCGTACACCTGGCCTCCCTAGCCGGAGCCGGCATGGTAGACCTGGCCTCCCAAGCCGGCACCGGTGGTGTAGACCTGGCCTCCCTAGCTGACGCCGGATGTGTATACATTGTCTTCCTAGCTGGCGCCGGTGGTGTAGACCTGACCTCCCTAGGTGGCGCCGGATGCGTATACATTGTCTTCCTAGCCGGCGCCGGCGGGATAGACCTGGCCTCCTTATCCGGCGACGGCGGTGTAGACCTCACCTCCGTAGCCGGCGCGAGCGGGGGTAGACCTGGACTCCCTGCCAGCGCTGGCGGGGTAGACCTGGCCTCCCTAGCCGGCGCCGGTATGGTAGACCTGGCCTCCCAAGCCGGCGCCGGCGGGGTAGACCTGGCCTCCGTAGCCGACACCGGCGGGGTATACCTGGCCTCCCTAGCCGGCGCTGGCATGGTAGACGTGGCCTCCCTGCCGTCGCCGGAGGGGTAGACCTGGCCTCCCTAGGCACCGCCGGCATGGTAGACCTGGCTTCCCAACCCGGTTCCAGTGGTGTAGACCTGGCCTCCCTAGCCGGCGCCAGCTGAGTATACAATGTCTTCCTAGCCGGCGCCGGCGGGATAGACCTGGCCTCTTTAGCCAGCGCCGGCGGGGTAGACCTGGCCTCCCAAGCCGGCGCCGGCGGGGTAGACCTGGCCTCCCAAGCCGGCACCGGTGGTGTAGACCTGGCCTCCCTAGCTGACGCCGGATGCGTATACATTGTCTTCCTAGCCGGCGCCGGCGGGATAGACCTGGCCTCCTTATCCGGCGACGGCGGTGTAGACCTCGCCTCCGTAGCCGGCGCGAGCGGGGGTAGACCTGGACTCCCTGCCAGCGCCGGCGGGGTAGACCTGGCCTCCCTAGCCGGCGCCGGTATGGTATACCTGGCCTCCCAAGCCGGCGCCGGCGGGGTAGACCTGGCCTCCCTAGCCGGCATTGGCGTGGTAGACGTGGCCTCCCTGCCGGCGCCGGAGGGGTAGACCTGGCCTCCCAATCCGGCACCAGCGGCGTAGACCTAGCCTCCCAAGCCAGCGCCGGCAGCGTAGACCAGGACTCCCAAGCCGGTTCCCCTGGTGTAGACCTGGCCTCCCTAGCTGGCGCCGGCAGGGTAGACCTGGCCTCCCTAGCCGTCGTCGGCACGGTAGACCTGGCCTTCGTAGCCGGCGCCGTCAGGGTAGACCTGGCCTCTCTGCCGGCGACGGCGGGGTAGACATTGCCTCCCTTGCCGGCGCCAGTGGGGTAGACTTGGCCTCCCTAGCCGGTGCCAGCGGGGTAGACCTGGCCTCCCAGCCGGCGCCTGCGGGGTAGACCTGGCCTCCCAAGCTAGCGCCGGCGGCGTAGACATTGCCTCCCTTGCCGGCACCAGCGGGGTAGATTTGGCCTCCCTAGCGGGCGCCAGCGTGGTAGACCTGGCCTCCCTACTGGTGCTGGAGGTGTAGACCTGGCCTCCGTAGCCGGCGTCGGCGGGGTAGACATTGCCTCCCAAGCCGGCGCCGGCAAGGAAGACCTGGCCTCCCTTGCCGGCGCCGGCTGCCGTATACATTGTCTTCCTAGACGGCGCTGGCGGGATCGACCTGGCCTCCGTAGCCGGCGCCACCAGGGTAGACCTGGACTCCGTAGCCGGCGCCAGCGGGGTAGACCTGGCCTCCCTGCCGGCACCAGCGGGGTAGTCCTGGGCTCCCAAGACGGTGCCGGTGGGTTAGAACTTGCCTCCCTAGCCGGCGCCGGTATAGTAGACCTGGCCTCCCAAGCCGGCGCCGGTGGGGTAGATCTGGACTCCCTATCCTGCGCCGGCGAGGTAGACCTGGCCTCCCTAACCATCTTCGGTGGCATAGACATTGCCTCGCTATCCGGCGCCGGCGGGGTAGACCTGGGCTCGCTATCCGGCGCCGGCGGGGTAGACCTGGCCTCCCCGCTGGCGCCGGCGTGTTAGACGTGGCCTCCCAAGCCGGCGCCGGCGGCGTAGACCTGGTCTCCCTAGCCAACGTCGGTGGCATGGATATTGCCTCGCAAGCCTGCGCCGGCGGGTTAGACCTGGCCTCCCAAGCCGGCGCCGGCGGCGTAGACATTGCCTCCCTAGCCGGCGCCGGCGAGTTAGACCTGGCGTCCCCGCCGGCGCCAGTGGGATAGACCTGGCCTCCCTAGCCGCACCAGCGTGGTAGACCTGGCCTCCTTAGCTGTCGCTGGCGGGGTAGACCTGGCCTCCCTGCCGGTGCCGGAGTCGAAGACCTGGCCTCCCAAGCTGGCGCTGGTGGGGTAGACCCGGCCTCCGTAGACGCGCCAGCGTGGTAGACCTGACCTCCCAAACCGGCGCCGGCGGGGTAGACATGGCCTCCTTAGCCGGCGCGGGCGGGGTAGACCTGGCCTCCGTAGCCGGCGTCGGCGGGGTAGACCTGGCCTCCCTGCCGGTGCCGGCATGGTAGACCTGGACTCCCAAGGCGGTTCCAGTGGTGTAGACCTGGCCTCCCTAGCTGGCGCCGGCTGCGTATACATTGTCTTCCTAGCCGGCGCCGGAGGGATAGACCTGGCCTCCCTAGCCGGCGCCGTCGGGGTAGACCTGGCCTCTGTAGCCGGCGTCGGTATAGTAGACCTGGCCTACCAAGCCGGCGCCGGCGGAGTAGAGCTGGCCTCCCTAGACGCACCAGCGTGGTAGACCTGGCCTTCCATGCCGGCTCCGGCGGGGTAGACATGGCTTCCTTAGCCGGCGCTGGCGGGATAGACCTGGCCTCCTTATCCGGCGACGGCGGTGTAGACCTGGCTTCCCTAGCCTGCGCCGGCGGTGTAGACCTGTACTCCCTAGCCGGCGCCAGCGGGGTAGACCTGACCTCCCTAGCCGGAGCTGGCGTGGTAGACCTGGCCTCCCTGCCGGCGCCAGCGGTGTAGACCTGGCCTCCCTAGCCGTCGGCGGCGGCATAACATTGCCTCGCTAGCCGGCGCTGGCTTGGTAGACCTGGCCTCCCAAGCCGGCGCCGGCAGCATAGACATTGTCTTCCTAGCTGGCGCCGGCGCGATAGACCAGGCCTCCCTAGCCGGCGCCGTCGGGTTAGACCTGGCTTCCGTAGCCGGCGCCGGCGGGGCAGACCTGGCCTCCTTAGCTGGCGTTGGCTGCGTATACATTTTCTTCCTATCCGGCGCCGGCAGGGTAGACCTGGACTCCCTAGCTGGCGTCGGTGGCGTAGACATTGCCTCCCTAGCCGGGGCCGGTATAGTAGACCTGGCCTCCAAATCCGGCGCCGGAGGAGTAGACCTGGCCTCTCAAGCCCGCGCCGGCAGCGTAGACATTGTCTTCCTAGCTGGCGCCGGCGCGATAGAGCTGGAATCCCAAGCCGGCGGCGGCGGCGTAGAACTGGCCTCCCAAGCCGGCGCCGGCGGCGTAGACCTGGCCTCTCTATCTGGCGCCAGCGGGGTAGACCTGGCCTCCATAGCCGCGCCAGCGTGGTAGACTTAGCCTCCCTGCCGGCGCTGGCGTTGTAGACCTGGCCTCCCAAGCCGGCGCTGGCGGGGTAGACTTGGCCTCCCAAGCCGGTGCCGGCGGGGTAGACCTGGCCTCCCTATCCGGCGCCGGCGAGGTAGACCTGGCCTCCCAAGCCGGCGCTGGCGGGGTGGACTTGCCTCCCAAGCCAGTGCCGGCGGGGAAGACCTGGCCTTCCAAGCCGGCGCCAGCGGTGTAGGCCTGGCCTCCCTAGCCGGCACCAGAGGTGTAGATCTGGCCTCCCTAGCCGGTGCCGGCGGGGTAGACCTGGCCTCCCTAGCCGGCACTGGCGTGGTAGACGTGGCCTCCCTGCCGGCGCCGGAGGGGTAGACCTGGCCTCCCAATCCGGCACCAGCGGCGTAGACCTAGCCTCCCAAGCCAGCGCCGGCAGCGTAGACCTGGACTGCCAGGCTGGTTCCGGTGGTGTAGACCTGGCCTCCCTAGCTGGAGCCGGCAGGGTAGACCTGGCCTCCCTGCCGGAGCCGGCGGGGTAGAGCTGGCCTCCCAAGCCGGCGCCGGTATGGTAGACCTGGCCTCCCAAGCCGGCGCCGGCGGGATAGACCTGGTCTCCTTATCCGGCGACGGCGGTGTAGACCTCGCCTCCGTAGCCGGCGCGAGCGGGGTAGACCTGGACTCCCTGCCGGCGCCGGCGGGGTAGACCTGGCCTCCGTAGCCGACGCCTGCGGGGTATACCTGGCCTCCCTAGCCGGCGCTTGCATGGTAGACCTGGCCTCCCTGCCGGCGCCGGAGGGGTAGACCTGGCCTCCCTAGGCACCGCCGGCATGGTACACCTGGCTTCCCAAGCCGGTTCCAGTGGTGTAGACCTGGCCTCCCTAGCCGGCGCCAGCTGCGTATACAATGTCTTCCTATCCGGCGCCGGCGGGATAGACCTGGCTTCCCAAACCGGCGCCGGCGGGGTAGACCTGGCCTCCCAAGCCGGCGCCGGCGGGGTAGACCTGGCCTCCCTAGCCGCACCAGCGGGGTAGACCTGGCCTCCCTGCCGGCACCAGCGGGGTAGTCCTGGGCTCCCAAGATGGTGCCGGTGGGTTAGAACTTGCCTCCCTAGCCGGCGCCGGTATAGTAGACCTGGCCTCCCAAGCCGGCGCCGGTGGGGTAGATCTGGACTCCCTATCCTGCGCCGGCGAGGTAGACCTGGCGTCCCTAACCATCTTCGGTGGCATAGACATTGCCTCGCTAGCCGGCGCCGTCGGGGTAGACCTGGACTCCCAAACCGGCGCCGACGGCGTAGACCTGGCCTCCCTAGCCGTCGTCGGTGTCATAGACATTGCCTTGCTATCCGGCGCCGGCGGGGTAGACCTGGCCTCCCAAGGCGGCCCGGCAGCGTAGATCTGACCTCCCTAGCCGGCGTCGGCAGCGTAGACATTGCCTCCCTTGGCGGCGCCAGTGGGGTAGACCTGGCCTCTCTAGGCGGCGCCGGTATAGTAGACCTTGCCTCCCAAGCCGGTGCCGGCGGGGTATACATGGACTCCTTAGCCGGCGCCAACGTGGTAGAGCTCCCTCCATATCCGGCGCTGGCGTGGTAGACCTGGCCTCCCAAGCCGGCGCCGGTGGTGTAGACCTGGCCTCCCTAGCCGGCGCCGGCTGCGTATACATTGTCTTCCTAGCCGGCACCGGCGGGGTAGACCTGGCCTCCCTAGCCGTCGTCGGCGTCATAGACATTGCATCGCTAGCGGGCGCCGGCGTCATAGACCTGGCCTCCCTGGCAGTCGTCGGCGTCATAGTATTGCCTCCCTAGCCGGCGTCGGCGGCGTAGACTACCTCCCTAGCCGGCGCCGGCGGGGTAGACCTGGACACCCTGCCGGCGCCGGCAAGGAAGACCGGACCTCCCTGCCTGTGCCAGTGGCGTAGACCTGGCCTCCCTAGTCGGCGCCGGCGGGTAGACCTGGCCTCCCAAGCTGGCGCCAGCTGATTAGACCTCGCCTCCCAAGCCGGCGCCGGCGGCGTAGACCTGGCCTCCCTATCAGGCGTCGGCGGCATAATCATTGCCTCCATAGCCGGCGCAGGCGGGGTAGACCTGGCCTCCCAAGCCGGCACCGGCTGCGTAGACCTGGACTCCCTGCCGGCGCCGGCGGTGTAGACCTGGCCTCCCTAGCTGGTGCCAACGTGGTAGACCTGGCCTCCAAAGCCGGTGCCGGCGTCATGGACCTGGCCTCCCTAGCCGGTGGCGGCGGCGTAGACCTGGGCTCCCTATCCGAAGTCGGCGTCATAGACATTGCCTCGCTACCGGGTGCTGGCGTCATAGACCTGGCCTCCCTAGCCGGCGTCAGCGAAGTAGACATTACCTCCCTAGCCGGCGCCGGCGGGGTAGACCTGGACACCCTGCCAGTGCCGGCAAGGAAGACCTGGCCTCCCTGCCCTTGCCGGTGGCGTAGACCTGGCCTCCCTAGCCGGCCCCCGCGGCGTAGACATTGCCTCCGTAACCGGTGCCGGCGGCGTAGACCTGGCCTCCCTAGCTGGCGCCGGCGGCGTAGACATTGTCTTCCTAGCCTGCATCGGCGGGATAGACCTGGCCTCTCTAGGCGGTGCCAGCCGCGTATACCTGGAGTCTCTAGGCGGCGCAGGCCGGGTAGACTTGGCCTCCCTAGCTGGCGCCGGCGGGTTAGACCTGGCCT
The DNA here is from genome assembly GCF_026419915.1 of Harpia harpyja. Classification (NCBI taxonomy): domain Eukaryota; kingdom Metazoa; phylum Chordata; class Aves; order Accipitriformes; family Accipitridae; genus Harpia; species Harpia harpyja. The sequence goes on along the minus strand of NC_068953.1, from coordinate 41,808,607 downwards.
CCGTAGCCGGCGCCGGCGGGGGACACCTGGCCTCCCAAGGCCGCACCAGCGACGTAGACCTGGCCTCCCTAGCCGGCGTCGGCGGTGTAGACATTGCCTCCCTTGCCGGAGCCTGCGGGGTAGACCTGGACACCCTGCCAGTGCCGGCAAGGAAGACCTGGCCTCCCTGCCCTTGCCGGTGGCGTAGACCTGGCCTCCCTAGTCGGCGCCGGCGGGGTAGATCTGGGCTCCCTAGCCGGCGCCAGCAAGGAAGACGTGGCATCCCAAGCCGGCGCCGGCGGCGTAGGCCTGGTCTCCCTATCAGGCGTCGGCGGCATAATCATTGCCTCCATAGCCGGCGCCGCCGGGTAGACCTGGCCTCCCTGCTGGCGCCGGCGTTGTAGACTTGGCCTCCCAAGCCGGCGGTGGCGGCGTAGATATTACCTCGCTAGCCGGCACCGGTGGGGTAAACATGGCCTCCCTGCCGGCGCTGGAGGTGTAGACCTGGCCTCCGTAGCCGGCACCGTCAGGGTAGACCTGGCCTCCCTGCCAGCACCGGCGGGGTACACCTGGACTCCCAAGCCTGCGCAGGGGGCATAGACCTGCCCTCCCTAGCTGGCGCCGGCATGGTAGACCTGGCCTCCGAAACCGGCGCCGGCGGTGTAGACCTGGCCTCCCAAGCCGGCGCAGGCGGTGTAGACCTGGCCCCCAATTCGGCGCCGGCGGTGTAGACCTGGCCTCCCTAGCCGGCGCCGGCGGGGAAGACCTGGCCTCCCTATGCTGGCACCAGCAGCGTAGTCCTGGCCTCCCTGCCGGCACCAGCAGCGTAGTCCTGGCCTCCCTGCCGGCGCCGGCGGTGTAGACCTGGCCTCCCAAGCCGGCGCCGGCGGCGTAGAACTGGCCTCCCTAGCCGGCCCCGGCATAGTAGACCTGGCCTCCCAAAGCGGCGCCAGCGGGTTATACATGGCCTCCTTAGCCGGCGCCGGCGTGGTACACCTCCCCCCATATCCGGCGCTGGCGTGGTAGACCTGCCCTCGCTGCTGGCGCTGGCAGGGTAGAACTGGCCTCCCTAGCCGGCGCCGGCGCGGTAGATCTGACCTCCCAAGTCGGCGCCGGCAGGGTAGACCTGGCCTCCCTGCCGGCGCCGGCATGGTAGATCTGGCCTTCGTAGCCGACGCCGTCGGGGTAGACCTGGCCACCCTGCCGGCGCCGGCGGGGTAGACCTGGCCTCCCAAGCCGTCACCGGCGGCGTAGAAATGACCTCCCTAGCCGGAGTCGGCGATGTAGACATTGCCTCCCAAGCCGGCGCCGGCGGGGTAGACCTGGCCTCCCTGCCGGCACCGGCGGGGGAGACCTGGCCTCCGTAGCCGGCGCCGGCGTCATAGACCTGGCCTCCCAAGCCGGTGCATGCAGCGTAGACCTGGCCTCCCTAGCCAGCGCCGGCGGGGTAGACTTGGCCGCCGTAGCCTGCTCCGGCGGGGTACACCTGGCCTCCCAGCTGTTGCCGGCGGGGTAGACATGGCCTCCAAAGCCGGCGCCGGCGACGTAAACCTGGCCTCCCTAGCCGGCGCCAGCGGGGTAGACGTGGCCTCTCTAGGTGGCGCAGGCCGGGTAGACTTGGCCTCCCTAGCTGGCACCGGCGGGTTAGACCTGGCCTCCCTGTCGGCGCCGGCAGGGTAGACCTGGCCTCCCTGCCGGCGCCGGCGGGGTAGACCTGGCCTCCCAAGCAGGCGCCAGGGGGGTAGACCTGGCCTCCCAAGCCGGCGCTGGTGGGGTAGACCTGACCTACCAAGCCAGCGCCATCGGGATAGACCTGGCCTCTCAAGCCGGCGCTGGCGACGTAGACATTGTCTTCCTAGCCGGCACCAGCGGGATAGACCTCGCATCCCTAGCCGGCGCCGGCGGGGTGGACCTGGCCTCCCTAGCCATGCCAGCGAGGTAGACCTGGCCTCCCAACTGGCGCCGGCGTGGTAGACATGTCCTCCTTAGCCGTCGCCGGTGGGGGAGACCTGGCCTCCATATCCGGCGACAGCGGGCTAGACCTGTCCTCCCTGCTGGCGCCGGCTGGGTAGACCTGGCCTCCCAAGCCGGCATCGGCGTCGTAGAACTGGCCTCCCTAGCCGGCGTCGGCGGCGTAGATATTGCCTCGCTAGCCGGCACCGGTGGGGTAGACCTGGAAACCCTGCTGGCGCCGGTAAGGAAGACCTGGCCTCCCTAGCCAGCGCAAGTATGGTAGACCTGGCCTTCCAAGCCAGCGCCGGTGGCGTAGACATTGTCTTCCTAGCCGGCGACGGCGGGATAGACCTGGCCTCCCTAGCCGCGCCAGCGTGGTAGACCTAGCCTCCCTGCTGGCGCCAGCGTTGTAGACCTGGCCTCCCAAGGCGGCACCGGCGGCGTAGAACTGGCCTCCCTAGATGGCGCTGGCGAGTTAGACCTGGCCTCCCTAGCCAGCGCCGGCCAGTTAGACCTGGCCTCCCTGACGGCGCCGGCGGGTTAGACCTGGCCTGCCTAGCTGGCGCCGGCGCAGTAGACCTGGTCTTCGTAGCCGGCGCCGTCGGGGTAGACCTGGCCTCTCTGCCGGGGCCGGCGGGGTAGACCTGGCCTCCCTAGCCGGCGCCGACATTGAAGACCTGGCCTACCAAGCCGGCGCCAGCGGGGTAGGCCTGGCCTCCCTAGCCGGCTTCGGCGGCGTAGACATTGCCTCCCTTGCCGGCGCCAGCGGTGTAGACTTGGCCTCCCTACCGGCGCTGGAGGTGTAGACCTGGCCTCCGTAGCCGGCGCCATCGGGGTAGACCTGGCCTCCCTGCCGGCGCCGGCGGGGTAGACCTGGCCTCCCTAGCCGGTGTCGGAGGCGTAGACATTGCCTCCCTTGCCGGTGCCTGCGGGATAGCCGTGGCCTCCCTAGCCGACGCCGGCGTGGTAGACCTGGCTTCCCTAGCGGCACCGGCGAGTTAGACATGGCCTCCATGTAGGCCCCAGCGGGGTAGACCTGGCCTCCCTAGCTGGCGCCGGCGTGGTAGACCTGGCATCTCTGCCGGCGCCAGCAGGGGAGACCTGGCCTCCCTGCCGGCACTGTTGCGGTAGACCTGGCCTCCCTAGCCGTCGTCGGCGCGGTAGACCTGGCCTTCGTATCCGGCACCGTTGGGGTAGACCTGGCATCCCTGCCGACGCCAGCGGGGTACAACTGGCCTCTCTAGGCGGCGCCGGCCGGGTAGACCTGTCCTCTCCAGGCGGCGCAGGCCGGGTAGACTTCGCCTCCCTAGCTGGCGCCGGCGGGGTAGACCTGGCCTCCCTGCCAGCACCTGCGGGGTAGACCTGGCCTCCCAAGCCGAAGCCGGCGGGGTAGACCTGGCTTCCCTAGCGGCACCGGCGAGTTAGACTTGGCCTCCCTGTAGGCGCCAGCGGGGTAGACCTGGCCTCCCTAACTGGCGCCGGCGCGGTAGACCTGGCCTTCGTAGACGGCGCTGTCAGGGTAGACCTGGCATCCCTGCCGGCGCCAGCGGGGTAGACCTGGCCTCCCTATCCGGCGCCGTCGTGGTAGACCTGGCATCCCTGCCGGCGCCAGCGGGGGAGACCTGGCCTCCCTGCCGGCACCGTCGGGGTAGACCTGGCCTCCCTAGCCGTTGTCGGCGCGGTAGACCTGGCCTTCGTAGCCGGCGCCGTCGGGGTAGACCTGGCCTCTCTGCCGGCGCCGGCGGGGTAGACCTGGCCTCCCTAGCCGGTGCCGTCGTGGTAGACCTGGCCTCCCAAGCCGGCACCAGGGGGGTAGACCTGGCCTCCCTAGCCGGCGCCGGCAGCGTAGACCTGGCCTCCCTAGTCGGCTTCGGCGGCGTAGACATTGCCTCCCTTGCCGGCGCCAGCGGGGTAGATTTGGCCTCCCTAGCCGGCGCCAGCGGGGTAAACCTGGACTCCCAGCCGGCGCCCGCGGCGTAGACCTGGCCTCCCTAGCTGGCGCCCGCGGCGTAGAGGTTGTCTTCCTAGCCTGCGCCGGCGGGATAGACCTGGCCTCCCTATCCGGGTACGGCGAGGTAGGCCTGGCCTCCCAAACCGGTGCCGGAGGCGTAGACCTGGCCTCTCTAGATAGCGTCAGCGGCGTAGACATTGTCTTCCTAGCCTGCGCCGGCGGGATAGACCTGGCCTCCCTATCCGGCGCCGGCGATGTAGACCTGGCCTCCCTAGCCGCGCCAGCGTGGTAGACGTGGCCTCCCTGCCGGCGCCGGCGGGATAGACCTGGCCTCCCTAGCCGGCTTCGGCGGCGTAGAAATTGCCTCCCTAGCCGGCGCCAGCGGGGTAGACCTGGCCTCCCAGCCGTCGCCCGCGGGGTAGACCTGGCCTCCCAAGCCAGCGCCGGCGGCGTAGACCTGGCTTCCATAGCCGGCGTCGGCAGGGAAGACCTGGCATCCGTGCCGGCACCGGCATGGTAAACCTGGCCTCCGAAGCCGGCGCCGGCGGGGTAGACCTGGCCTCCCAAGACGGCGCCGGCGTCGTAGAGCTGGCCTCCCTAGCCGGCGTCGGCGCGTAGACATTGCCTCGCTAGCCAGCACCGTCAGGGTAGACCTGGCCTCCCCGCCGGCGTCGTTGGGGTAGACCTGGCCTCCCAAACCGGCGCCGGCGGTGTAGACCTGGCCTCCCTAGCCGTCATCGGTGTCATAGACATTGCCTCGCTATCCGGCGCCGGCGGGGTAGACCTGGACACCCTGCCGGCGCCGGAAAGGAAGACCTGGCCTCTCTGCCGGCGCCGGCGGGGTTGACATGGCCTCCCTATCCGGGTACGGCGAGGTAGACCTGGCCTCCCAAACCGGCGCCGGAGGCGTAGACCTGGACTCTCTAGATAGTGTCAGCAGCGTAGACATTGTCTTCCTAGCCTGCGCCGGTGGGATAGAACTGGCCTCCCTATCCGGCGCCAGCATGGTAGACCTGGCCTCCCAAGCCGGCGCCAGGGGTTTAGACCTGGCCTCCCTAGCCGGCTTCGGCGGCGTAGAAATTGCCTCCCTTGCCGGCGCCAGCGGGGTAGACTTGGCCTCCCTAGCCAGCGCCAGCGGGGTAGACCTGGCCTCCCAGCCGTCGCCCGCGGGGTAGACCTGGCCTCCCAAGCCAGCGCCGGCGGCGTAGACCTGGCCTCCCTAGCCGGCGTCGGCAGGGAAGACCTGGCATCCCTGCCGGCGCCGGCATGGTAAACCTGGCCTCCGAAGCCGGCACCGGCGGGGTATACCTGGCCTCCCTAGCCGGCGTCAGCGGCGCACACATTTCCTCAAACGCCGGCGCCGGCCGTGTAGACCTGGCCTCCCTGCCAGCGCCGGCGGGGTAGACCTGGCCTCCCTAGCCGGCGCCGGCAGCGTAGACCTGGCCTTCGTAGCCGGCGCCGTCGGGGTAGACCTGGCCTCTCTGCCGGCGCCGGCGGGGAAGACCTGACCTCCCTAGCCGGCGCTGGCATGGTAGACCTGTCCTCCCAAGCCGGCGCCAGCGGTGTAGACCTGGCCTCCCAAGCTGGCGCCGGCGTCGTAGACCTGGACTCCGTAGCCGGCGCCGGCGGGGTAGACCTCGCCTCCCTGCCGGCACCGGCAGGGTAGACCTGGCCTCCCTACCGGCGCCGGTGGGATAGACCTGGCCTCCAAAGACGGCGCCGGCTTTGAATACATTGTCTTCCTAGCCGGAGCAGGTGGGGTAGACCTGGCCTCACTAGCCGGCGCCAGCATGTTAGACCTGGCCTCCCAAGCCGGTGCCGGCGGGGTAGACCTGGCCTCCCTAGCCGGCGCCGGCGGGGTAGACCTGCCTCCGTAGCCGGCACCAGCGGGGTAGACCTGTCCTCCCTAGCCGGCGTCGGCGGCGTAGACATATCCTCCCTATCTGGAGCCAGCAGGGTAGACCTGACCTCCCTAGCCAGCGTCGGCGGCGTAGACATAGCCTCCCTAGCTGGCGCCGGCGGGGTAGACCTGGCCTCCTTAGCCGGCGCCAGCATGGTAGACCTGGCCTCCCAAGCCGGTGACGGCGCGGTAGACATGACCTCCCAAGCCAGCGCCGGCAGGGTAGTCCTGGTCTCCCATGCCGGCGCTGGCGACGTAGACCTGGCCTCCCTAGCCAGCGTCCGCGGCGTACACATTGCCTCCCCAGCCGGCGCCGCCTGCGTAGACCTGGCCTCGCAAACCAGTTCCGGTGGTGTAGACCTGGCCTCCGTAGCTGTCGCAGGAGGGGTAGACCTGGCCTCCCTGCTGGCGCCAGACTCGTAGACCTGGCCTCCCAAAACGGTGCCGCGGGGTAGACCTGGCATCCGTAGCCGGCGCCGGCGGTGTAGACCTGGTCTCCATGCCGGCGCCGGCGGGGTAGACCTGGCCTCCCAAGCCAGCGCCTGTGGCGTAGACATGGCCTCCCTAGCCAGCGCCAGCGGTGTATACCTAGTCTCCCTAGTTTGAGCCGGTGAGTTAGACCTGGCCTCCGTGCCGGCGCCGGCAGGGTAGACCTGGCCTCCCTAGCCGGCGCCGGCGGGGTAGACCTGGCCTCCCAAGACGGCGCCGGCGTCGTAGAGCTGGCATCCCTAGCCGGCATCGGCGCGTAGACATTGCCTCGCTAGCCAGCACCGTCAGGGTAGACCTGGCCTCCCGAGCCGGCGCCGGTGGTGTAGACCTGGACTCCCTAGCCGGCGCCGGCAAGGAAGACCTGGTCTCCCTGCCGGCCCCGGCGGTGTAGACCTGGCCTCCCAAGCCGGCGCTGGCGGCGTAGACATTGTCTTCCTAGCCGGCACCAGCGGGATAGACCTCGCCTCCCTAGCCGGCGCCGGAGGGGTGGACCTGGCCTCCCTAGCCATGCCAGCGAGGTAGACCTGGCCTCCCAACCGGCGCCGGCGTGGTAGACATGTCCTCCTTATCCGTCGCCGGCGGGGTGGACCTGGCCTCCATATCCGGCGACAGTGGGCTAGACCTGGCCTCCCTGCTAGCGCCGGCTGGGTAGACCTGGCCTCCCAACCGGCGCCGGCGTGGTAGACATGTCCTCCTTAGCCGTCGCCGGTGGGGTAGACCTGGCCTCCATATCCGGCGACAGTGGGCTAGACCTGGCCTCCCTGCTAGCGCCGGCTGGGTAGACCTGGCCTCCCAAGCCGGCGCCAGCGAGTTAGATCAGTCCTCCCTGCCGGCGCCGGCGGGGTAGACCTGGCCTACCAAACCGGCGCCAGCGAGTTAGACCTGTCCTCCCTGCTGGCGCCGGCTGGGTTGACCTGGCCTCCCAAGCCAGCATCGGCGCCGTAGAACTGGCCTCCCTAGCCGGCGTCGGCGGCGTAGACATTGCCTCGCTAGCCGCCACCGGTGGGGTACACCTGGACACCCTGCTGGAGCCGGCAAGGAAGACCTGGCCTCCGGGCTGGCACCGGTAGAGTAGAATTGGCCTCCCCGCCGGCGCTGGCGGGGTAGACCTGGCCTCCCAAGCCGGCGCCACAGGGCTAGACCTGGCCTCCCAAGTTGGCGCCGACGGCGTAGACCTGGCCTCCCTAGCCGTCGGCGGCGGCATAGACATTGCCTCGCTAGCCGACACCGGTGGGGTAGACCTGGCCTCCCAAGCCGGCGCCGGCGTCATAACATGGTATCCCAAGAGGGCGCCGGCGGGGTAGACCTGGCCTCCCTAGCCGGCGTCGGCGGCGTAGACATTACCTCCCTAGCCGGCGCCGGCGGGGTAGACCTGGACACCCTGCCGGCGCCGGTGGCATAGACCTGGCCTCCCGAGTCGGCGCCGGCAGGTAGACCTGGCTTCCCAAGCCGACGCCAGCGGGTTAGACCTGGCCTCCCAAGCCGGTGCCGGCCGCGTAGACCTGGCCTCCCTATCAGGCGTCGGCGGAATAAACATTGCCTCCATAGCAGGCGCCGGCGGGGTAGACCTGGCCTCCCTAGCTGGCGCCGTCAGGGAAGACCTGGCCTCCCTAGCCGGCACCAGCGGCGTAGACCTGGCCTCCCTGCCGGCGCCTGCAGTGTAGACCTAGACCACCAAGCCGGCGCCGGCGGTGTAGAACTGGCCTCCCAAGCTGGCACCGGCGGGGTATACAAGGCCTCCTTAGCCGGCACCGGCTTGGTAGACCTCCCTCCATATCCGGCGCTGGCATGGTAGACGTGGCCTCCCTGCCGGCGCCACCGTGGTAGACCTGTCCTCCAAAGCCGGCGCCGGCATCATAGACCTGGCCTCCCTAGCCGGCGTCGGCGGCGTAGACCTGGCCTCCGTAGTTGGTGTCGGCGGGGTAGATCTGGCCTCTGTAGCCGGCGCCGGTATAGTATAACTGGCCTCCCAAGCCGGCGCCTGCGGTGTAGACCTAGCCTACCTGCCGGCACCGGCGGGGTAGACCTGGCCTCCCAAGCCGGCGCTGGCGGGGTAGACCTGACCTACCAAGCCAGCGCCATCGGGATAGACCTAGCCTCTCAAGCCGGCGCTGGCGGCGTAGACATTGTCTTCCTAGCCGGCACCAGCGGGATAGACCTCGCCTCCCTAGCCGGCGCCGGCGGGGTGGACCTGGCCTCCCTAGCCATGCCAGCGAGGTAGACCTGGCCTCCCAACCGGCGCCGGCGTGGTAGACATGTCCTCCTTATCCGTCGCCGGTGGGGTAGACCTGGCCTCCATATCCGGCGACAGTGGGCTAGACCTGGCCTCCCTGCTAGCGCCGGCTGGGTAGACCTGGCCTACCAAACCAGCGCCAGCGAGTTAGACCTGTCCTCCCTGCTGGCGCCGGCTGGGTTGACCTGGCCTCCCAAGCCGGCATCGGCGTCGTAGAACTGGCCTCCCTAGCCGGCGTCGGCGGCGTAGACATTGCCTCGCTAGCCAGCACCGGTGGGGTACACCTGGACACCCTGCTGGTGCCGGCAAGGAAGACCTGGCCTCCCTGCTGGCGCCGGTAGAGTAGAATTGGCCTCCCGAGCCGGCGCCGGCAGGGTAGACATGGCCTCCTCAGCCGGCGCCAGCAGGGCAGACCTGTCCTCCATATCTGGCGACGGCGGGGTAGACAGGGCATCCCTGCCGGCGCCGGCGGTGTAGACCTGGCCTCCCAAGCCGGCGCCGCCAGCGTAGATATTGTCTTCCTATCCAGCGCCAGCAGGATAGACCTGACCTCTCTAGCCGGCGCCATGGGGTAGACCTGGCCTCCCAAGTTGGCGCCGACGGCGTAGACCTGGCCTCCCTAGCCGTCGGCGGCGGCATAGACATTGCCTCGCTAGCCGACGCCGGCGGGGTAGACCTGGCCTCCCAAGCCGGCGCCGGCGTCATAACCTGGTATCCCAAGAGGGCGCCGGCGGGGTAGACCTGGCCAACCAAGCCGGCGCCGGCGTCGTAGACCTGGTCTCCCAAGAGGGCGCCGGCGGGGTAGACCTGGCCTCCCAAGCCGGCGCCGGCGGCGTACACCTGGCCTTCCTAGCCGTCGTCGGCATCATAGTAATTGCCTCGCTAGCCGGCGCCGGCGGGGTAGACCTAGCCTCCAAAGCCGGCGCCGGCACCATAGACCTGGCCTCCCTAGCCGGCGTCGGCGGCTTAGACATTGCCTCCCTAGCCGGCACCGGCCCGGTAGACCTGGACACCCTGCCGGCACCAGCAAGGAAGACCTGGCCTCCCTGCTGGCGCTGGTAGAGTAGAATTGGCCTCCCGAGCCGGCGCCGGCGGGGTAGACATGGCCTCCTCAGCCGGCGCCGGCAGGGTAGAACTGTCCTCCCAAGCCGGCGACGGCGGGGTAGACCGGGCATCCCTGCCGGCGCCGGCGGTGTAGACCTGGCCTCCCAAGCCGGCGCCACCAGCGTAGATATTGTCTTCCTATCCGGCGCCGGCGGGATAGACCTGACCTCTCTAGCCGGCGCCATGGGGTAAACCTGGCCTCCCCGCCACCGCCGGCGGGGTAGACCTGGCCTCCCAAGCTGGCGCCGGCACAGTAGACATTGTCTTCCTAGCCGGCACCGGCGGTATAGACCTGGCCTCCCTAGCCGGCACCAGCGGCGTAGACCTGGCCTCCCTGCCGGCGCCGGCGGTGTAGACCTGGCCTCCCAAGCCGGCGCCGGCGGCGTAGAACTGGCCTCCCTAGCCGGCTCCGGTATAGTAGACCTGGCCTCCCAAGACGGCGCCGGCTGTGTATACATGGACTCCTTAGCCGGCGCCGGCGTGGTAGACCTCCCTCCATATGCGGCGCTGGCGTGGTAGACCTGGCCTTCGTAGCCGCCGCCGTCAGGGTAGACCTGGCATCCCTGCCGGCGCCAGCGGGGGAGACCTGGCCTCTCTGCCGGCGCCGTCGGGGTAGACCTGGCCTCCCTAGCCGTCGTCGGCGTGGTAGACCTGGCCTTCGTAGCCGGCGCCGTTGGGGTAGACCTGGCCTCTCTGCCGGCGCCGGCGGGGTAGACATTGCCTCCCTTGCCGGCGCCAGCGGGGTAGACTTGGCCTCCCTAGCCGGCGCCAGCGGGGTAGACCTGGCCTCCCAGCCGGCGCCTGCGGGGTAGACCTGGCCTCCCAAGGCAGCGCCGGCGGCGTAGACATTGCCTCCCTTGCCTGCGCCAGCGGGGTAGACTTGGCCTCCCTAGCGGGCGCCAGCGTGGTAGACCTCGCCTCCTTACCGGCGCTGGAGGTGTAGACCTGGCCTCCGTAGTCGTCGGCGGCGGGGTAGACATTGCCTCCCAAGCCGGCGCCATCAGGGTAGACCTGGTCTCTCTAGGTGGCGCCGGCCGGGTAGACCTGGCCTCTCTCGGTGGCGCAGGCCGGGTAGACTTGGCCTCCCTAGCTGGCGCCGGCGGGGTAGACCTGACCTCCCTAGCCGGCGCCGGCAAGGAAGACCTGGCCTCCCTTGCCGGCGCCGGCTGCCGTATACATTGTCTTCCTAGCTGGCGCTGGCGGGATAGACCTGGCCTCCGTAGCCGGCGCCAGCGGGGAAGACCTGGCCTCTCTGCCGGCACCGGCGGCATAGACCTGGCCTCCCAAGCTGGCGCCGGCTGCCGTATACATTGTCTTCCTAGCCGGCGCTGGCGGGATAGACCTGGCCTTCGTAGCCGGCGCCACCAGGGTAGACCTGGACTCCGTAGCCGGCGCCGGCGGGGTAGACCTGGCCTCTCTGCCGGCAGCAGCGGGGTAGTCCTGGGCTCCCAAGACGGCGCCGGTGGGGTAGAACTTGCCTCCCTAGCCGGCGCCGGTATAGTAGACCTGGCCTCCCAAGCCGGCGCCGGTGGGGTAGACCTGGCCTCCCTATCCTGCGCCGGCGAGGTAGACCTGGCCTCCCTAACCGCCTTCGGTGGCATAGACATTGCCTCGCTATCCGGCGCCGGTGGGGTAGACCTGGCATCCCTGACGGCGCCGGCGTGGTAGACCGTGCCTCCCAAGCCGGCGCAGGCGCGATAGACCTGACCTCCCTAGCCGGCGCCGGCGCGGTAGACCTGGCCTCTCTAGGCGGCAACGGCCGCGTAGACCTGGCCTCTCTAGGCGGCGCAGGCCGGGTAGAATTGGCCTCCCTAGCTGAGGCCGGCGGCTTAGACCTGGCCTCCGTAGCCGGTGCCGTCGGGGTAGACCTGGCCTCCCAAGGCGGTGGCCGGCGGCGTAGACCTGACCTCCCTAGCCGGCGTCAGTGGCGTAGATATTGCCTCCCTTGCTGGCGCCAGTGGGGTAGACCTGGCCTCTCTAGGCGGCGCCGGTATAGTAGACCTGGCCTCCCAAGCCGGCGCCGGCGGGGTATACATGGACTCCTTAGCCGGCGCCGGCGTGGTAGAGCTCCCTCCATATCCGGCGCTGGCTTGATAGACCTGGCCTCCCTAGCCGGCGCCGGCGGCGTAGATCTGGGCTCCGTAGCCATCGTCGGCGTCATAGAAATTGCCTCGCTAGCGGGCGCCGGCGTCATAGACCTGGCCTCCCTAGCCGGCGTCGGCGGCGTAGACATTACCTCCCTAGCCGGCGCCGGCGGGGTAGACCTGGACACTCTGCCGGCGCCGGCAAGGAAGACCTGGCCTCCCTGCCGGTGCCGGTGGCATAGACCTGGCCTCCCTAGTCGGCGCCGGCGGGTAGACCTGGCTTCCCAAGCCGGCGCCAGCGGGTTAGACCTGGCCTCCCAAGCCGGCGCCGGCCGCGTAGACCTGGCCTCCCTATCAGGCGTCGGCAGCATACTCATTGCCTCCATAGCAGGCGCCGTCGGGGTAGTCCTGGCCTCCCTAGCCGGCGCCAGCGGGGAAGACCTGGCCTCCCTAGCCGGCACCAGCAGCGTAGACCTGGCCTCCCTGCCGGCGCCTGCGGTGTAGACCTAGACTCCCAAGCCGGCGCCGGCGGTGTAGAACTGGCCTCCCTAGCCGGCGCCGGTATAGTAGACCTGGCCTCCCAAGCCGGCGCCGGCGGTTTATACAAGGCCTCCTTAGCCGGCACCGGCTTGGTAGACCTCCCTCCATATCCGGTGCTGGCGTGGTAGACGTGGCCTCCCTGCCGGCGCCAGCGGGGTAGACCTGTCCTCCAAAGCCAGCGCCGGCGTCATAGACCTGGCCTCCCTAGCCGGCGTCGGCGGCGTAGACCTGGCCTCCGTAGTTGGTGCCGGCGGGGTAGATCTGGCCTCTGTAGCCGGTGCCGGTATAGTAGAACTGGCCTCCCAAGCCGGCGCCTGCGGTGTAGACCTAGCCTACCTGCCGGCACCGGCGGGGTAGACCTGGCCTCCCAAGCTGGCGCCGGCAACGTAGACATTGTCTTCCTAGCCGGCACCGGCGGGATAGACCTGGCCTCCCTAGCCGGCGCCGGCGGGGTAGACCTGGCCTCTGTAGCCGGCGCCGGTATAGTAGAACTGGCCTCCCAAGCCGGCGCCGGCAGGGTAGACCTGGCCTCCCTAGCCGGCGCCGGCGGCGTAGATCTGGGCTCCCTAGCCGTCGTCAGCGTCATAGACATTGCCTCGCTAGCGGGCGCCGGCGTCATAGATCTGGCCTCCCTAGCCGGCGCTGGCTTGGTAGACCTGGCCTCCCAAGCCGGCGCCGGTGGTGTAGACCTGGCCTCCCAAGCCGGCACCAGCGGCGTAGACCTGGCCTCCCTGCCGGCGCCGGCGGTGTAGACCTGGCCTCCCAAGCCGGCGCCGGCGGCGTAGAAATGGCCTCCCTAGCCGGCGCCGGTATAGTAGACCTGGCCTCCCTAGCCGGCGCCGGTGAGTTAGACCTGGCCTCCCTGCCGGCGCCAGCGGGGAAGACCTGGCCTCCCTGCCGTCGCCGGCGGGGTAGACCTGGCCTCCCAAGCTGGTGCCGGCGGCGTAGACCTGACCTCCCAAGCTGGCACCGCATGGTAGACCTGCCCTCCCTGCTGGCGCCTGCGGGGTAGACCTGGCCTCCCTAGCCGGCGCCGGCTTGGTAGACTTGGCCTCCCTAGCCGGCGCCAGCGGGGTAGACCTGGCCTCCCAATCCGGCGCCGGCGCGGTAGATCTGACCTCCCAAGCCGGCGCCGGCAGGGTAAACCTGGCCTCCCTAGCCGGCGCCGGCGGCGTAGACCAGGACTCCCTCGCTGGCGCCGGCAAGGAAGAACTGGCTTCCCAAGCAGGCGCCAGCGGGGTAGACCTGGCCTCCCAAGCCGGCGCTGGCGGGGTAGACCTGACCTCCCTAGCCGGTGCCTGCGGGATAGACCTGGCCTCCCAAGCCGGCGCTGGCGGGGTAGACCTGACCTACCAAGCCAGCGCCATCGGGATAGACCTGGCCTCTCAAGCCGGCGCTGGCGGCGTAGACATTGTCTTCCTAGCCGGCACCAGCGGGATAGACCTCGCCTCCCTAGCCGGCGCCGGCGGGGTGGACCTGGCCTCCCTAGCCATGCCAGCGAGGTAGACCTGGCCTCCCAACCGGCGCCGGCGTGGTAGACATGTCCTCCTTATCCGTCGCCGGTGGGGTAGACCTGGCCTCCATATCCGGCGACAGCGGGCTAGACCTGGCCTCCCTGCTAGCGCCGGCTGGGTAGACCTGGCCTCCCAAGCCGGCGCCAGCGAGTTAGATCAGTCCTCCCTGCCGGCGCCGGCTGGGATGACCTGGCCTCCCAAGCCGGCATCGGCGTCGTAGAACTGGCCTCCCTAGCCGGCGTCGGCGGCGTAGATATTGCCTCGCTAGCCGGCACCGGTGGGGTACACCTGGACACCCTGCTGGCGCCGGCAAGGAAGACCTGGCCTCCCTTGCCGGCGCCGGCTGCCGTATACATTGTCTTCCTAGCCGGCGCTGGCGGGATAGACCTGGCCTCCGTAGCCGGCGCCAGCGGGGAAGACCTGGCCTCTCTGCCGGCACCGGCGGCGTAGACCTGGCCTCCCAAGCTGGCGCCGGCTGCCGTATACATTGTCTTCCTAGCCGGCGCTGGCGGGATAGACCTGGACTCCGTAGCCGGCGCCGGCGGGGTAGACCTGGCCTCTCTGCCGGCACCAGCGGGGTAGTCCTGGGCTCCCAAGACGGCGCCGGTGGGGTAGAACTTGCCTCCCTAGCCGGCCCCGGTATAGTAGACCTGGCCTCCCAAGCCGGCGCCGGTGGGGTAGACCTGGCCTCCCTATCCTGCGCCGGCGAGGTAGACCTGGCCTCCCTAAACACCTTCGGTGGCATAGACATTGCCTCGCTATCCGGCGCCGGTGGGGTAGACATGGCATCCTTGACGGCGACAGTGGGCTAGACCTGGCCTCCCTGCTAGCGCCGGCTGGGTAGACCTGGCCTCCCAAGCCGGCGCCAGCGAGTTAGATCAGTCCTCCCTGCCGGCGCCGGCGGGGTAGACCTGGCCTACCAAACCGGCGCCAGCGAGTTAGACCTGTCCTCCCTGCTGGCGCCGGCTGGGTTGACCTGGCCTCCCAAGCCAGCATCGGCGCCGTAGAACTGGCCTCCCTGCCGTCGCCGGCGGGGTAGACCTGGCCTCCCATGCTGGTGCCGGCGGCGTAGACGTGACCTCCCAAGCTGGCACCGCATGGTAGACCTGCCCTCCCTGCTGGCGCCGGCGGGGTAGACCTGGCCTCCCTAGCCGGTGCAGGCGTCATAGACCTGGCCTCCCTAGCCGGCGCCGGCGGCGTAGATCTGGGCTCCCTAGCCGTCGTCGGCGTCATAGACATTGCCTAGTTAGCAGGCGCCGGCGTCATAGACCTGGCCTCCCGAGCCGGCACCGGTGCTATAGACCTGGCTTCCCTAGCCTGCGCCGGCGGGGTAGAACTGGCCTCCCAAGCCGGCGCCGGTGGTGTAGATCTGGACTCCCTAGCCGGCGCCGGCAAGGAAGACCTGGTCTCCCTGCCGGCCCCGGCGGGGTAGACCTGGCCTCCCAAGCCGGCGCAGGTGCGATAGACCTGACCTCCCTAGCTGGCGCCGGCGCGGTAGACCTGGCCTCTCTAGGCGGCAACGGCCGCGTAGAACTGGCCTCCCAAGCCGGCGCCAGCGGGGTATACATGGACTCCTTAGCCGGCGCCGGCGTGGTAGAGCTCCCTCCATATCCGGCGCTGGCGTGGTAGACCTGGCCTCCCTAGCCGGCGCCGGCGGGGTAGACTTGGCCTCCCTGCCGGCGCCGTCTGGGTACACCTTGCCTCCCAAGCCGGCGCCGGCGGCGTAGACCTGGCCTCCCTAGCCGGCGCTGGCACGGTAGTCCTGGCCTCCCAAGCCGGCACCGGTGGTGTAGACCTGGCCTCCCTAGCTGGCGCCGGCTGCGTATACATTGTCTTCCTATCCGACACCGGCGGGATAGACCTGGCTTCCCTAGCCGGCACCAGCGGCGTAGACCTGGCCTCTGTAGCCGGCGTCGGTATAGTAGACCTGGCCTCCCTATCCGGCGCCGGCGGGGTAGACCTGCCCTCCCTAGCCGGCGCCGGTGGGGAAGACCTGGCCTCCCTAGCCGGCACCAGCGGCGTAGACCTGGCCTCCCTGCCGGCGCCTGCGGTGTAGACCTGGCCTCCCAAGCCGGCGCCTGCGGCGTAGACCTGGCCTCCCTAGCCGGCGCCGCTATAGTAGACCTAGCCTCCCAAGCCAGCGCCGTCGGGGTATACATGGCCTCCCTAGCCGGCGCCGGTATAGTAGACCTGGCCTCCCAATCCGGCGCCGGCGGGGTATACATGGCCTCCTTAGCCGGCGCCGGCGTGGTACACCTCGCTCCATATCCAGCGCTGGCGTGGTAGACCTGGCCTCCCTGCAGGCGCCGGAGGGGTAGACCTGGCCTCCCAAGCCGGCGCCGGCACCGTAGACATTGTCTTCCTAGCCGGCACCGGCGGGATAGACCTGGCCTCCCTAGCCGGCCCCGGTGAGTTAGACCTGGCCTCCCTGCCGGCGCCAGCGGGGAAGACCTGGCCTCCCTGCCGTCGCCGGCGGGGTAGACCTGGCCTCCCAAGCTGGTGCTGGCGGCGTAGACCTGACCTCCCTAGCTGGCACCGCATGGTAGACCTGCCCTCCCTGCTGGCGCCGGCGGGGTAGACCTGGCCTCCCAATCCGGCGCCGGCGCGGTAGATCTGACCTCCCAAGCCGGCGCCGGCAGGGTAAACCTGGCCTCCCTAGCCGGAGCCGGCGGCGTAGACCAGGACTCCCTCGCTGGCGCCGGCAAGGAAGAACTGGCTTCCCAAGCAGGCGCCAGCGGGGTAGACCTGGCCTCCCAAGCCGGCGCTGGCGGGGTAGACCTGACCTCCCTAGCCGGTGCCTGCGGGATAGACCTGGCCTCCCAAGCCGGCGCTGGCGGGGTAGACCTGACCTACCAAGCCAGCGCCATCGGGATAGACCTGGCCTCCCAAGCCGGCGCTGGCGGCGTAGACCTGACCTCCCTAGCTGGCACCGCATGGTAGACCTGCCCTCCCTGCTGGCGCCGGCGGGGTAGACCTGGCCTCCCTAGCCGGCGCCAGCGGGGTAGACCTGGCCTCCCAATCCGGCGCCGGCACGGTAGATCTGACCTCCCAAGCCGGCGCTGGCAGGGTAGACCTGGCCTCTCAAGCCGGCGCCAGAGGCGTAGACCTGGCCTCGCTACACGGCGCCGGCGTGGTAGACCTGGCATCCCTGCAGGCGCCGGCACTGTAGACATTGTCTTCCTAGCCGGCACTGGCGGGATAGACCTGGCCTCCCTAGCCGGCGCCGGTGAGTTAGACCTGGCCTCCCTAGCCGGCGCCAGCGGGGAAGACCTGGCCTCCCATGCTGGTTCCGGCGGCGAAGACGTGACCTCCCAAGCTGGCACCGCATGGTAGACCTGCCCTCCCTGCTGGCGCCGGCGGGGTAGACCTGGCCTCCCTAGCCGGTGCAGGCGTCATAGACCTGGCCTCCCTAGCCGGCGCCGGCGGCATAGATCTGGGCTCCCTAGCCGTCGTCGGCGTCATAGACATTGCCTAGCTAGCAGGCGCCGGCGTCATAGACCTGGCCTCCCTAGCCGGCGATGGCGGGGAAGACATGGCCTCCCGAGCCGGCGCCGATGGTATAGACCTGGCTTCCCTAGCCTGCGCCGGCGGGGTAGAACTGGCCTCCCAAGCCGGCGCCGGTGGTGTAGATCTGGACTCTCTAGCCGGCGCCGGCAAGGAAGACCTGGTCTCCCTGCCGGCCCCGGCGGGGTAGACCTGGCCTCCCAAGCCGGCGCAGGCGCGATAGACCTGACCTCCCTAGCTGGCGCCGGAGCGGTAGACCTGGCCTCTCTAGGCGGCAACGGCCACGTAGACCTGGCCTCTCTAGGCGGCGCAGGCCGGGTAGAATTGGTCTCCCTAGCTGAGGCCGGCGGCTTAGACCTGGCCTCCGTAGCCGGCGCCGTCGGGGTAGACCTGGCCTCCCAAGGCGGTGCCAGCGGCGTAGACCTGGCCTCCCTAGCCGGCGTCGGCGGCGTAGATATTGCCTCCCTTGCCGGCGCCAGTGGGGTAGACCTGGCCTCTCTAGGCGGCGCCGCTATAGTAGACCTGGCCTCCCAAGCCGGCGCTGGCGGGGTATACATGGACTCCTTAGCCGGCGCCAGCGTGGTAGAGCTCCCTCCATATCCGGCGCTGGCTTGATAGACCTGGCCTCCCTAGCCGGCGCCGGCGGCGTAGATCTGGGCTCCGTAGCCATCGTCGGCGGAATAGAAATTGCCTCGGTAGCGGGCGCCGGCGTCATAGACCTGGCCTCCCTAGCCGGCGTCGGCGGCGTAGACATTACCTCCCTAGCCGGCGCCGGCGGGGTAGACCTGGACACTCTGCCGGCGCCGGCAAGGAAGACCTAGCCTCCCTGCCGGTGCCGGTGGCATAGACCTGGCTTCCCAAGCCGGCGCCAGCGGGTTAGACCTGGCCTCCCAAGCCGGCGCCGGCCGCGTAGACCTGGCCTCCCTATCAGGCGTCGCCGGCATACTCATTGCCTCCATAGCAGGCGCCGTCGGGGTAGTCCTGGCCTCCCTAGCCGGCGCCGGCGGGGAAGACCTGGCCTCCCTAGCCGGCACCAGCGGCGTAGACCTGGCCTCCCTGCCGGCGCCGGCGGTGTAGACCTGGCCTCCCAAGCCGGCGCCGGCGGCGTAGAACTGGCCTCCCTAGCCGGCGCCGGTATAGTAGACCTGGCCTACCAGTCCGGCGCCGGCGGGGTATACATGGACTCCTTAGCCGGCACCGGCGTGGTAGAGCTCCCTCCATATCCGGCGCTGGCGTCATAGACCTGGCCTCCCTAGCCGGCGCCGGCGGCGTAGATCTGGGCTCCCTAGCCGTCGTCGGCGTCATAGACATTGCCTCGCTAGCGGGCACCGGCGTCATAGACCTGGCCTCCCTGGCAGTCGTCGGCGTCATAGATATTGCCTCGCTAGCCGGCGCCGGCGGGGTAGACCTGGCCTCCAAAGCTGGCGCCAGCGGATTAGACCTGGCCTCCCAAGCCGGCGCCGGCGGCGTAGACCTGGCCTCCCTATCAGGCGTCGGCGGCATAATCATTGCCTCCATAGCCGACGCAGGCAGGGTAGACCTGGCCTCCCAAGCTGGCGCCGGCTGCGTAGACCTTGACTCCCTGCCGGCGCCGGCGGTGTAGGCCTGGCCTCCCTAGCTGGTGCCAACGTGGTAGACCTGGCCTCCAAAGCCAGTGCTGGCGTCATGGACCTGGCCTCCCTAGCCGGCGCCGGCGCGGTAGATCTGACCTCCCAAGCCGGCGCCGGCAGGGTAAACCTGGCCTCCCTAGCCGGAGCCGGCGGCGTAGACCAGGACTCCCTCGCTGGCGCCGGCAAGGAAGAACTGGCTTCCCAAGCAGGCGCCAGCGGGGTAGACCTGGCCTCCCAAGCCGGCGCTGGCGGGGTAGACCTGACCTCCCTAGCCGGTGCCTGCGGGATAGACCTGGCCTCCCAAGCCGGCGCTGGCGGGGTAGACCTGACCTACCAAGCCAGCGCCATCGGGATAGACCTGGCCTCTCAAGCCGGCGCTGGCGGCGTAGACCTGACCTCCCTAGCTGGCACCGCATGGTAGACCTGCCCTCCCTGCTGGCGCCGGCGGGGTAGACCTGGCCTCCCTAGCCGGCGCCAGCGGGGTAGACCTGGCCTCCCAATCCGGCGCCGGCACGGTAGATCTGACCTCCCAAGCCGGCGCTGGCAGGGTAGACCTGGCCTCTCAAGCCGGCGCCAGAGGCGTAGACCTGGCCTCGCTACACGGCGCCGGCGTGGTAGACCTGGCATCCCTGCAGGCGCCGGCACTGTAGACATTGTCTTCCTAGCCGGCACTGGCGGGATAGACCTGGCCTCCCTAGCCGGCGCCGGTGAGTTAGACCTGGCCTCCCTAGCCGGCGCCAGCGGGGAAGACCTGGCCTCCCATGCTGGTTCCGGCGGCGAAGACGTGACCTCCCAAGCTGGCACCGCATGGTAGACCTGCCCTCCCTGCTGGCGCCGGCGGGGTAGACCTGGCCTCCCTAGCCGGTGCAGGCGTCATAGACCTGGCCTCCCTAGCCGGCGCCGGCGGCATAGATCTGGGCTCCCTAGCCGTCGTCGGCGTCATAGACATTGCCTAGCTAGCAGGCGCCGGCGTCATAGACCTGGCCTCCCTAGCCGGCGATGGCGGGGAAGACATGGCCTCCCGAGCCGGCGCCGATGGTATAGACCTGGCTTCCCTAGCCTGCGCCGGCGGGGTAGAACTGGCCTCCCAAGCCGGCGCCGGTGGTGTAGATCTGGACTCTCTAGCCGGCGCCGGCAAGGAAGACCTGGTCTCCCTGCCGGCCCCGGCGGGGTAGACCTGGCCTCCCAAGCCGGCGCAGGCGCGATAGACCTGACCTCCCTAGCTGGCGCCGGAGCGGTAGACCTGGCCTCTCTAGGCGGCAACGGCCACGTAGACCTGGCCTCTCTAGGCGGCGCAGGCCGGGTAGAATTGGTCTCCCTAGCTGAGGCCGGCGGCTTAGACCTGGCCTCCGTAGCCGGCGCCGTCGGGGTAGACCTGGCCTCCCAAGGCGGTGCCAGCGGCGTAGACCTGGCCTCCCTAGCCGGCGTCGGTGGCGTAGATATTGCCTCCCTTGCCGGCGCCAGTGGGGTAGACCTGGCCTCTCTAGGCGGCGCCGCTATAGTAGACCTGGCCTCCCAAGCCGGCGCTGGCGGGGTATACATGGACTCCTTAGCCGGCGCCAGCGTGGTAGAGCTCCCTCCATATCCGGCGCTGGCTTGATAGACCTGGCCTCCCTAGCCGGCGCCGGCGGCGTAGATCTGGGCTCCGTAGCCATCGTCGGCGGAATAGAAATTGCCTCGGTAGCGGGCGCCGGCGTCATAGACCTGGCCTCCCTAGCCGGCGTCGGCGGCGTAGACATTACCTCCCTAGCCGGCGCCGGCGGGGTAGACCTGGACACTCTGCCGGCGCCGGCAAGGAAGACCTAGCCTCCCTGCCGGTGCCGGTGGCATAGACCTGGCTTCCCAAGCCGGCGCCAGCGGGTTAGACCTGGCCTCCCAAGCCGGCGCCGGCCGCGTAGACCTGGCCTCCCTATCAGGCGTCGCCGGCATACTCATTGCCTCCATAGCAGGCGCCGTCGGGGTAGTCCTGGCCTCCCTAGCCGGCGCCGGCGGGGAAGACCTGGCCTCCCTAGCCGGCACCAGCGGCGTAGACCTGGCCTCCCTGCCGGCGCCGGCGGTGTAGACCTGGCCTCCCAAGCCGGCGCCGGCGGCGTAGAACTGGCCTCCCTAGCCGGCGCCGGTATAGTAGACCTGGCCTACCAGTCCGGCGCCGGCGGGGTATACATGGACTCCTTAGCCGGCACCGGCGTGGTAGAGCTCCCTCCATATCCGGCGCTGGCGTCATAGACCTGGCCTCCCTAGCCGGCGCCGGCGGCGTAGATCTGGGCTCCCTAGCCGTCGTCGGCGTCATAGACATTGCCTCGCTAGCGGGCACCGGCGTCATAGACCTGGCCTCCCTGGCAGTCGTCGGCGTCATAGATATTGCCTCGCTAGCCGGCGCCGGCGGGGTAGACCTGGCCTCCAAAGCTGGCGCCAGCGGATTAGACCTGGCCTCCCAAGCCGGCGCCGGCGGCGTAGACCTGGCCTCCCTATCAGGCGTCGGCGGCATAATCATTGCCTCCATAGCCGACGCAGGCAGGGTAGACCTGGCCTCCCAAGCTGGCGCCGGCTGCGTAGACCTTGACTCCCTGCCGGCGCCGGCGGTGTAGGCCTGGCCTCCCTAGCTGGTGCCAACGTGGTAGACCTGGCCTCCAAAGCCAGTGCTGGCGTCATGGACCTGGCCTCCCTAGCCGGCGCCGGCGCGGTAGATCTGACCTCCCAAGCCGGCGCCGGCAGGGTAAACCTGGCCTCCCTAGCCGGAGCCGGCGGCGTAGACCAGGACTCCCTCGCTGGCGCCGGCAAGGAAGAACTGGCTTCCCAAGCAGGCGCCAGCGGGGTAGACCTGGCCTCCCAAGCCGGCGCTGGCGGGGTAGACCTGACCTCCCTAGCCGGTGCCTGCGGGATAGACCTGGCCTCCCAAGCCGGCGCTGGCGGGGTAGACCTGACCTACCAAGCCAGCGCCATCGGGATAGACCTGGCCTCTCAAGCCGGCGCTGGCGGCGTAGACCTGACCTCCCTAGCTGGCACCGCATGGTAGACCTGCCCTCCCTGCTGGCGCCGGCGGGGTAGACCTGGCCTCCCTAGCCGGCGCCAGCGGGGTAGACCTGGCCTCCCAATCCGGCGCCGGCACGGTAGATCTGACCTCCCAAGCCGGCGCTGGCAGGGTAGACCTGGCCTCTCAAGCCGGCGCCGGCGGCGTAGACCTGGCCTCCCTATCAGGCGTCGGCGGCATAATCATTGCCTCCATAGCCGACGCAGGCAGGGTAGACCTGGCCTCCCAAGCTGGCGCCGGCTGCGTAGACCTTGACTCCCTGCCGGCGCCGGCGGTGTAGGCCTGGCCTCCCTAGCTGGTGCCAACGTGGTAGACCTGGCCTCCAAAGCCAGTGCTGGCGTCATGGACCTGGCCTCCCTAGCCGGCGCCGGCGGCGCAGACCTGGGCTCCCTATCCGACGTCGGCGTCATAGACATTGCCTCGCTACCGGGGCGCCGGCGTCATAGACCTGGCCTCCCTAGCCGGCGTCGGCGAAGTAGACATTACCTCCCTAGCCGGCGCCGGAAGGGTAGACCTGGACACCCTGCCGGCGCCGGCAAGGAAGACCTGGCCTCCCAAGCCGGCGCCGGCGGCGTAGACCTGGTCTCCCTATCAGGCGTCGGCGGCATAATCATTGCCTCCATAGCCGGCGCCGCCAGGTAGAACTGGCCTCCCTGCTGGCACCGGCGTTGTAGACTTGGCCTCCCAAGCCGGCGGCGGCGGCGTAGAACTGGCCTCCCTAGGCGGCGCCGGTATAGTAGACCTGGCCTCCCAAGACGGCGCCGGCGATGTAGACGTGGCCTCCTTAGCCGGCGCCGGCGGTGTAGACCTGGCCTCCATATCCAGCGCTGTCGTGGTAGACCTGGCCTCCCAGTCCGGCGCCGGCGGGGTATACATGGACTCCTTAGCCGGCGCCGGCGTGGTAGAGCTCCCTCCATATTCGGCGCTGGCTTGATAGACCTGGCCTCCCTAGCCGGCGCCGGCGGCGTAGATCT
This sequence comes from Harpia harpyja, assembly GCF_026419915.1. Classification (NCBI taxonomy): domain Eukaryota; kingdom Metazoa; phylum Chordata; class Aves; order Accipitriformes; family Accipitridae; genus Harpia; species Harpia harpyja. The sequence goes on along the minus strand of NC_068953.1, from coordinate 41,785,741 downwards.
GGGCTCCCTAGCCGTCGTCGGCGTCATAGACATTGCATCGCTAGCGGGCGCCGGCGTCATAGACCTGGCCTCCCTGGCAGTCGTCGTCGTCATAGATATTGCCTCGCTAGCCCGCGCCGGCGGGGTAGACCTGGCCTCCAAAGCTGGCGCCAGCGGATTAGACCTGGCCTCCCAAGCCGGCGCCGGCGGCGTAGACCTGGCCTCCCTATCAGGCGTCGGCGGCATAATCATTGCCTCCATAGCCGATGCAGGCAGGGTAGACCTGGCCTCCCAAGCTGGCGCCGGCTGCGTAGACCTGGACTCCCTGCCGGCGCCGGCGGTGTAGGCCTGGCCTCCCTAGCTGGTGCCAACGTGGTAGACCTGGCCTCCAAAGCCGGTGCTGGCGTCATGGACCTGGCCTCCCTAGCCGGCGCCGGCGGCGCAGACCTGGGCTCCCTATCCGACGTCGGCGTCATAGACATTGCCTCGCTACCGGGCGCCGGCGTCATAGACCTGGCCTCCCTAGCCGGTGTTGGCGAAGTAGACATTACCTCCCTAGCCGGCGCCGGAGGGGTAGACCTGGACACCCTGCCGGCGCTGGCAAGGAAGACCTGGCCTCCCTGCCGGTGCCGGTGGCGTAGACCTGGCCTCCCTAGTCGGCGCCGGCGGGGTAGATCTGGGCTCCCTAGCCGGCGCCGGCAAGGAAGACCTGGCCTCCCAAGCCGGCGCCGGCGGCGTAGACCTGGTCTCCCTATCAGGCGTCGGCGGCATAATCATTGCCTCCATAGCCGGCGCCGCCGGGTAGACCTGGCCTCCCTGCTGGCGCCGGCGTTGTAGACTTGGCCTCCCAAGCCGGCGGCGGCGGCGTAGAACTGACCTCCCTAGGCGGCGCCGGTATAGTAGACCTGGCCTCCCAAGACGGCGCCGGCGATGTAGACATGGCCTCCTTAGCCGGCGCCGGCGGTGTAGACCTGGCCTCCATATCCAGCGCTGTCGTGGTAGACCTGGCCTCCCAAGCCGGCGCCAGCGAGTTAGACCTGGCCTCCCTAGCCGGCGCCGGCGGGGTAGACTTGGCCTCCCTGCCGGCGCCGTCTGGGTACACCTTGCCTCCCAAGCCGGCGCCGGCGGCGTAGACCTGGCCTCCCTAGCCGGCGCTGGCACGGTAGTTCTGGCCTCCCAAGCCGGCACCGGTGTTGTAGACCTGGCCTCCGTAGCTGGCGCCGGCTGCGTATACATTGTCTTCCTAGCCGGCACCGGCGGGATAGACCTGGCTTCCCTAGCCGGCACCAGCGGGGTAGACCTGGCCTCCCTAGCCGGCGCCGGCGGGGAAGACCTGGCCTCCCTAGCCGGCACCAGCGGCGTAGACCTGGCCTCCCTAGCCGGCGCCGGTATAGTAGACCTAGCCTCCCAAGCCGGCGCCGTCGGGGTATACATGGCCTCCCTAGCCGGCGCCGGTATAGTAGACCTGGCTTCCCAAGCCGGCGCCGGCGGGGTATACATGGCCTCCTTAGCCGGCGCCGGCGTGGTACACCTCCCTCCATATCCGGCGCTGGCGTGGTAGACCTGGCCTCCCTGCAGGCGCCGGAGGGGTAGACCTGGCCTCCCAAGCCGGCGCCGGCACCGTAGACATTGTCTTCCTAGCCGGCACCGGCGGGATAGACCTGGCCTCCCTCGCCGGCGCCGGCACCGTAGACATTGTCTTCCTAGCCGGCACCGGCGGAATAGACCTGGCCTCCCTAGCCGGCGCCGGTGAGTTAGAGCTGCCCTCCCTGCTGGCGCCGGCGGGGTAGACCTGGCCTCCCTAGCCGGCGCCAGCGGGGTAGACCTGGCCTCCCAATCCGGCGCCGGAGCGGTAGATCTGACCTCCCAAGCCGGCGCCGGCAGGGTAGACCTGGCCTCTCAAGCCGGCGCCAGAGGCGTAGACCTGGCCTCGCTACACGGCGCCGGCGGGGTAGACCTGGCCTCCCTGCCGGCGCCGGCATGGTAGATCTGGACTTTGTAGCCGGCGCCGTCGGGGTAGACCTGGCCACCCTGCCGGCGCCGGCGGGGTAGACCTGGCCTCCCAAGCTGGCGCCGGCTGCCGTATACATTGTCTTCCTAGCCGGCGCTGGCGGGATAGACCTGGCCTCCGTAGCCGGCGCCAGCGGGGAAGACCTGGCCTCTCTGCCGGCACCGGCGGCGTAGACCTGGCCTCCCAAGCTGGCGCCGGCTGCCGTATACATTGTCTTCCTAGCCGGCGCTGGCGGGATAGACCTGGCCTTCGTAGCCGGCGCCACCAGGGTAGACCTGGACTCCGTAGCCGGCGCCGGCGGGGTAGACCTGGCCTCTCTGCCGGCACCAGCGGGGTAGTCCTGGCCTCCCAAGCCGGCGCCGGTGGGGTAGACCTGGCCTCCCTATCCTGCGCCGGCGAGGTAGACCTGGCCTCCCTAACCGTCTTCGGTGGCATAGACATTGCCTCGCTAGCCGGCGCCTTTGGGGTAGACCTGGCATCCCTGACGGCGCCGGTGGGGAAGACCTGGCCTCCTTGCCGGCGCCGTCGGGGTAGACCTGGACTCCCAAACCGGCGCCGACGGCGTAGACCTGGCCTCCCTAGCCGTCGTCGGTGTCATAGACATTGCCTTGCTATCCGGCGCCGGCGGGGTCGACCTGGCCTCCCTAGCCGCCGCCGGCGTCATACACCTGCCCTCCCTATCTGGCTTCGGCAGGCGTAGATATTGCCTCCCTAGCCGGCGCCGGCGCGGAAGACCTGGCCTCCCTGCCAGCGCCAGCGGGGAAGACCTGGCCTCCCGAGCCGGCGCCGGTGGTATAGACCTGGCTTCCCTAGCCTGCGCCGGCGGGGTAGAACTGGCCTCCCAAGCCAGCGCCGGTGGTGTAGACCTGGACTCCCTAGCCGGCGCCGGCAAGGAAGACCTGGTATCCCTGCCGGCCCCGGCGGGGTAGACCTGGCCTCCCAAGCCGGCGCAGGCGCGATAGACCTGATCTCCCTAGCTGGCGCCGGCGCGGTAGACCTGGCCTCTCTAGGCGGCGCAGGGCCGGGTAGAATTGGCCTCCCTAGCTGGCGCCGGCGGCTTAGACCTGGCCTCCGTAGCCGGCGCCGTCGGGGTAGACCTTGCCTCCCAAGGCGGTGCCGGCGGCGTAGACCTGGCCTCCCTAGCCGGCGTCGGCGGCGTAGACATTGCCTCCCTTGCCGGCGCCAGTGGGGTAGACCTGGCCTCTCTAGGCGGCGCCGGTATAGTAGACCTGGCCTCCCAAGCCGGCGCCGGCGGGGTATACATGGCCTCCTTAGCCGGCACCGGCTTGGTAGACCTCCCTCCATATCCGGCGCTGGCGTGGTAGACGTGGCCTCCCTGCCGGCGCCGGCGGGGTAGACCTGGCCTCCCTAGCCGGCACCAGCGGCGTAGACCTGGCCACCCTGCCGGCGCCGGCACAGTAGACATTGTCTTCCTAGCCGGCACCGGCGGGATAGACATGGCCTCCCTAGCCGGTGCCGGCGGGGAAGACCTGGCCTCCCTAGCCGGCACCAGCGGCGTAGACCTGGCCTCCCTACCGGCGCTGGAGGTGTAGACCTGGCCTCCTTAGCCGTCGTCGGCGGGGTAGACATTGCCTCCCAAACCGGCGCCATCGGGGTAGACCTATTTTCTCTAGGTGGCGCCGGCCGGGTAGACCTGGCCTCTCTAGGTGGCGCAGGCCGGGTAGACTTGGCCTCCCTAGCTGGCGCCGGCGGGTTAGACCTGACCTCCCTAGCCGGCGCCGGCAAGGAAGACCTGGCCTCCGTTGCCGGCGCCGGCTGCCGTATACATTGTCTTCCTAGCCGGCGCTGGCGGGATAGACCTGGCCTCCGTAGCCGGCGCCGGCGGGGAAGACTTGGCCTCTGTAGCCGGCGCCGGTATAGTAGAACTGGCCTCCCAAGCCGGTGCCAGCGGGGTAGACCTGGCCACCCTAGCCGGCACCGGCGGGGTAGACCTGGCCTCGCTAGCCGGTGCCCGCGGGATAGACCTGGCCTCCCAAGCCGGCGCTGGCGGGGTAGACCTGACCTACCAAGCCAGCGCCATCGGGATAGACCTGGCCTCTCAAGCTGGCGCTGGCGGCGTAGACCTGGCCTCCCTGCCGGCGCCGGCGGTGTAGACCTGGCCTCCCAAGCCGGCGCCGGCGGGGTATACATGGACTCCTTAGACGGCGCCGGCGTGGTAGACCTCCCTCCATATCCGGCGCTGGCGTGTTAGACCTGGCCTCCCTGCCGGCGCCGGCGGTGTAGACCTGGCCTCCAAAGCTGGTGCAGGCATCATAGACCTGGCCTCCCTAGCCGGCGCCGCCGGCGTAGATCTGGGCTCCCTAGCCGTCGTCGGCGTCATAGACATTGCATCTCTAGCGGGCGCCGGCGTCATAGACCTGGCCTCCCTGGCAGTCGTCGGCGTCATAGATATTGCCTCGCTAGCCGGCGCCGGCGGGGTAGACCTGGCCTCCAAAGCTGGTGCAGGCATCATAGACCTGGCCTCCCTAGCCGGCGCCGCCGGCGTAGATCTGGGCTCCCTAGCCGGCGCCGGCAAGGAAGACCTGGTTTCCCTGTCAGGCGTCGGCGGCATAATCATTGCCTCCATAGCCGGCGCCGCCGGGTAGACCTGGCCTCCCTGCTGGCGCCGGCGTTGTAGACTTGGCCTCCCAAGCCGGCGGCGGTGGCGTAGAACTGGCCTCCCTAGGCAGCGCCAGTATAGTAGACCTGGCCTCCCAAGACGGCGCCGGCGAGTTAGACCTGGCCTCCGTAGCCGGCGCCGGCATCGTAGACCTGGCCTCCCTAGCCGGCGCCAGCGGGGTAGATGTGGCCTCCCTGCCGGCGCCGTCTAGGTACACCTTGCCTTCGAATCCGGCGCCGGCGGCGTAGACCTTGCCTCCCTGTCGGCGCCGGCAGGGTAGACCTGGCCACCCTAGCCGGCGCCGGCGCGGTATATCTGACCTCCCAAGCCGGTGCCGGCAGGGTAGACCTGGCCTCTCAAGCCGGCGCCAGAGGTGTAGACCTGGCCTCCCTGCCGTCGCCGGCATGGTAGATCTGGCCTTCTTAGCCGGCGACGTCGGGGTTGACCTGGCCACCCTGCCGGCGCCGGCGGGGTAGACCTGGCCTCCCAAGCCGTCGCCGGCGGCGTAGACCTGACCTCCCTAGCCGGAGTTGGCGATGTAGACATTGCCTCCCAAGCCGGCGCCGGCGGGGTAGACCTGGCCTCCCTGCCGGCGCCGGCGGGGGAGACCTGGTCTCCGTAGCCGGAGCCGGCGTCGTAGACCTGGCCTCCCAAGCCGGTGCATGCAGCGTAGACCTGGCCTCCCTAGCCGGCGCCGGCGGTGTAGACCTGGCCTCCCAAGCCGGGGCCGGCGGCGTAGACCTGGCCTCCCTAGCCGGCGCCGGTATAGTAGACCTGGCCTCCCTAGCCGGCGCCGGTGGTGCGTAGACCTGGCCTCCCTAGCTGGCGCCGGCTGCGTATACATTGTCTTCCTAGCCGGCACCGGCGGGATAGACCTGGCCTCCCTAGCCGGCACCAGCGGCGTAGACCTGGCCTCCCTGCCGGCGCCAGCGGTGTAGACCTGGCCTCCCAAGCCGGCGCCGGCGGCATAGAACTGGCCTCCCTAGCTGGCGCCGGTATAGTAGACCTGGCCTCCCAAGCCGGCGCCGGCGGGGTATACATGGACTCCTTAGCCGGCGCCGGCGTGGTAGACCTCCCTCCATATCCGGCGCTGGCGTGGTAGACCTGGCCTCCAAAGCCGGTGCAGGCGTCATAGACCTGGCCTCCCTAGCCGGCGCCGGCGGCGTAGATCTGGGCTCCCTAGCCGTCGTCAGCATCATAGACATTGCCTCGCTAGCGGGCGCCGGCGTCATAGATCTGGCCTCCCTAGCCGGCGCTGGCATGGTAGTCCTGGCCTCCCAAGCCGGCGCCGGTGGTGTAGACCTGGCCTCCCTAGCTGGCGCCTGCTGCGTATACATTGTCTTCCTAGCCGGCACCGGCGGGTTAGACCAGGCCTCCCTAGCCGGCACCAGCGGCGTAGACATTGCATCCCTTGCCGGTGTCTGCGGGGTAGACCTGGCCTCCATAGCCGGCGCCGGCGGGGTAGACCTGGCCTCCCTAGCCGGCGCCGGTGGGGTAGGTCTGGCCTCCCTAGCCAGCACCGGTATCGTAGACCTGGCCTTCCAAGCCAGCACCGGTGGCGTAGACCTGTCCTCCCTAGCTGGCGCCGGCAAGTTAGACCTGGCCTCCCTGCTGGCGCCGGCGGCGTAGACCTGGCCTCCCTAGCCGGCGCCGGCGAGTTAGACCTGGCCTCCCTGCCGGCAGCAGCGGGGTAGACCTGGCCTCCCTAGCCGGTGCCAGTATGGTAGACCTGGCCTCCCTAGCCGTCGGCGGCGGCATAGACATTGCCTCGCTAGCCGGCGCCGGCGGGGTAGACCTGGCCTCCCAAGCCGGTGCCGGCGTCGTAGACCTGGCCTCCCTAGCAGGCATCGGCGGCGTAGACATTGCCTCCCTAGCCGGCGCCAGCGGGGTAGACCTGGACACCCTGCCGGCGCCGGCAAGGAAGACCTGGCCTGCGTGCCGACGCCGGTGGCGTAGACCTGGCCTCCCTAGCTGGCGCTGGCTGCGTATACATTGTCTTCCTAGCCTGCGCCGGCGGAATAGACCTGGCCTCCGTCGCCGGCCTTGGCAGGGTAGACCTGGCCTCCGTAGCCGGCGACGGCGGGGTAGACCTGGCCTACCTGCCTGAGACAAGAGGAGTCAAAAGAATCTCAGTAGACATAATAAGGGGGGATGAAGGATGATGTTTAGCGCTTACATTGTTGAAATTAGCTGAGGCAAAGACAGTCTTTCATAAGAAGAGCTAGTCCCAAGGACCAGCCAATGAGGTAAAGACAGCTCCTGATAAGAAGCAGGAGCAGGCCCCAAGAGCCAGCTAAGACTGGTCCTGCAGCTTGGGTGAATACCAAGAAATCACTGAGCCTGCGCAAGAAAAAAGGTTACTAGCGGTGACGAAGAGGAGTCATCTATCTTCATCTCTGCGACCACCAGACAACCACCATAAAGAGGCACTGCGCAAGCGCAGTTGAGAGGAGACTATGGAAATGACCTCTCGGAGCTAATTTTAATATGGAGCGGGGATAGGTCATGCATATATATAGGTGTATTGTGAATATGTAACACTTGACTGTATAAACTTGAGACAAACTGCCGAGTGCGGCGCGCATGACTTCGGTGGGACTACCCCCCGTGCGGCCCAGCGCTGAATAAACATACCTACTTTACAATCTCACTGATTGTGGAGTCTGTTTTCCGCACGTCAGTTTGGCGAGCCAGCCAGGAGACTCTCTGCTCGGCTGCGGGACCAACTGCGGAGCGGACGCCCCTCGGCGCGCCCCGAGCACTGTCCTCGGAGGAGCCTCCGCTGCCAGCCACTCACCACGGGAGCAGACAACAACCTCCTGAAGCCGCGGACTAAATGGTATGTTTACAAAGGTAGCCTGTAGAAATACGGGCCGGGACAGCTGGTAAATCGCGCAGAGACGTCTGGCGTGCAGCGTAGTCCCCGTATGGGAGGAGGGTACCTTGGTAAGGGGGGATTTGCTGACCGATAGAGCGGCCGCTAGCGATCTTGGGGGTAGATCGAGCAAATCTGGGGTGACTGCTGTATCCCGGTATCGGGAGCCAGGACGGACCTGTCAATGACTGGTATATAAGAGGCAGGAGAAGGGTAGGCGCACCCCCTCGCAATTGCGCTTGGTTTACTTTTGCAGCTGCTGGAAGGTTGTCAACTGGAGCGATGATTGTATGATGTGAATGTTTGGAAATTTATGTTAAAGATTTTGTGGGGGTGTGTGGAAATGATATGTTGAAATCTATAGGTGTACGTATGTTTGTGTGAATGTCTTTACGTATTAATAGCGGTGATCCCCTGCTTTTTATGTGGGCTTGTAACTGGACTATATAGTAATTAGCATCCAGCTTGGCTTTTGTTGAAGTGTAAATCTTGTGGGAGAAGGTGGTACTGTAGCAGACGGAAACCAGACTGCCTTGAGTGTTTTCCCCAAATTCCACACTTTTATGATTGGGAAAGAGTTCACTAAGCAAAATAGTGAGATTGGTGTGTAAAGGAAAATTTAATTCCAGAAATTTGGGATGTGTGGGAGGGAAACGGAGGGAAGACTATAAAGAAGTGTAAGGAACGATTTTCATGGAAGCTTATTAAAAGGAGAAGCCAAAATCCAACTTAAGAATTATTAGGAAGAGTATTAAAATGGGAAACAAACAAGGAGGAGTATTGAGGAAGAGTCCTCTGGGTTGTGTAATTGCCCACTGGAAAGATATTGTTGGGACCGGAGGTACGGAAAGTAAAAAGAACCTTATTAAATACTGCAATCAGTGGTGGCCGTTGTATAAGTTAGAAGGTGATGCTAAGTGGCTGCTTAATGGGTCAATAGATTATAATACTTTATTACAACTAATGCTGGTTTTAAGGAGAGAAGGAAAATGGACTGAGGTTTCATATGCAGACATGTTTTTCACCCTCCGAGATCATCCGGAGTGGCAAAGGGACTGTGGAATGGTACCCCCGCAGGACCCCATGGTGCTTGCACTTGAGCGAGAGAACAACAAGGAGTTTAGAGGTAAACTGAGGCGGTGTTGTTCGGCATGTAGTATTGGACAAAGATGTACAAAGACAAATAAAATCCATCAGGCACCAGAACAAGATCTAACTGATTTGTTTAAGCCTCCCCCTCGACCACAGGAACAGGATGCAGACTCGGATAGAACTCCAACCCCCCCGAGCAGCCCTGTATCTTCCCGTACTAGGAAGAAAACTACCTCAACAGCTTTACAAGCACCTCTCCGAGAGGCCGTGGGGCCGGATGGTGGGACGATGTTGATCAAAGTACCCTTTTCTACTGCTGACCTAGGGGAATGGAAAAAGGTTGCAAAAGATTATAGGAGAGATCCGATAGGTGTAACTAAGCATTTCCAATTTATTGTAAAACAGCATAACCCTGACTGGAAGGATATACAGCTATTATTGGAATATATGACTGAGACAGAAAAACAGCTGATTTTAAAAACAGCAGGGAACCTTGCTGAAGATCATTATAAGATTACAGGAGGGGACATTAAGGAATATTTCCCTCTCCAAGACCCAAAGTGGGATGTTAATAGATCTGCACATATGAAAAGATTGCAGGGGTATCAGGAATGGATTACAAAAGGAATAGAGAGAGCAATCCCTAAAACTATAAATTGGTCAGCTTTATATGCAGTTAAACAGAGTCCTTCCGAGTCTCCATCCGAATTCCTGGATCGATTGAGGGATGTAATGCGCCGCAGCACACCGCTGGATCCTGGGTCAGAGGTAGGAATACAACAATTAGTCTCCCTGTTTTTGGGGCAATCTACAAGGGATATAAGGCGCAAACTTCAGAAATTACGGCCTACAGAGAGTAGGAATTTAGAAATATTGTTGGATGAAGCATGGAGAGTATTTAGTAACAGAGAGGAAGGATATAGGCGGGGCAAAGGAAATTAATGGCTGTTATCCAGGAAGAAAGAGGAAGAGGGCCTAGACGAGACTTGCCGCGACTGGGCAAGGATCAATGCGCTTTGTGCAAGAAATTCGGTCTTTGGAAAAAGGAATGCCCAAGGAACAAGGAGGATCAGAGGGCTCAAACAGGAGGAACGGTAGCCCATGTGAAGGGAGATTGACAGGAACCTGGGGAATCTACCCTAGCGGATCCACTGGTTATAATTAAGCTAGGGAAAACACAACAAGAGGTAGAATTTTTGGTAGATACAGGAGCAACATACTCGGTTCTGAATCAAGCTTTGATGCCCCTGGGAGATGATTATGTCATGGTGAAAGGAGCGACTGGCCAAAGTGAAAAGGCATGTTTTTGTAAACCTTTAGAATATAAATTAGGAAAACAGTGGGGCATTCATAAATTTTTATATATGCCCAACTCCCCAAAGGCACTTTTGGGAAGGGACTTGTTGGAACAATTGGGAGCAAAAATTGTATTCAAAAAGGGAGAAATTACTCTGGAGGTAAAAGATCAGCAATATATTCAAATATGGAGCCTAACTTTAACCAGTCTCCCCCTAGAAGGAAGCATTAACGAGGACATCTTAAACCAAGTGTACCCGGGGGTATGGGCTACCGATGCACCTGGAAGAGCGAAAAGTGCTCCACCTGTTGAAGTTAGGATCAAGGAAGGCCAAAAGCCGGTAAGAATTAAACAATATCCCCTAAAGAAGGAAGATAGAGAAGGAATCCGGCCGGTGATAGAAAAATTTTTGCAGTTGGGATTATTAAAAGAGTGTGAGTCTGAATTCAATACCCCTATATTACCTGTTCGGAAGCCCGATGGTTCATATCGGGTGGTCCAAGACTTACGGGCGGTGAATAAGATAACTGAAGATCTTTACCCAGTAGTGGCGAACCCATATACCCTGTTGACCGTATTAACACCTGAATTGACTTGGTTTACTGTTTTAGATTTGAAGGATGCCTTCTTTTGCCTCCCTCTCCATGAAGCCAGCCAAAAATTATTTGCATTTGAATGGGAAAACCCCAAGAGTGGTCGAAAGACCCAGCTCACTTGGACGGTGTTGCCACAAGGATTTAAGAGTAGTCCTACCATTTTTGGCAATCAGCTTGCGAAAGACTTAGAATCCTGGGAAGCCCCGTCTGAGGAGGGGAAGCTGTTGCAGTATGTGGATGATATCCTGATCGCCACCAAAACAGAGAAAGATTGTATGACATGGACAGTGAGTCTGTTGAATTTCTTGGGACTCCAGGGGTACCGGGTATCCAAGAAAAAAGCACAGGTAATGCAACGCAAAGTGAATTATTTGGGCTATGAAATTAGTGCGGGACAAAGAACTTTGGGACAGGCCCGTAAAGAGGCAATATGCCAAACTCGGAGACCTCAGACAGTAAAAGAGTTACGGACTTTTCTTGGAATGACGGGGTGGTGCCGATTGTGGATCTATAATTATGGATTGCTTGTTAAACCACTGTATGCGTTGACAGCTACTGAGCAGAAACACCTTGAGCGGAACAAGGAGACCAAACGAGCCTTTGAGCTACTGAAAGAGGCTTTGATGTCGGCCCCTGCCTTAGGACTCCCAGATGTGAGTAAGCCGTTTCTTCTTTACTCCCACGAGAAGCAGGGCATTGCCCTGGGAATATTAGCACAAAACCTGGGTCCATATCGACGGGCAGTTGCCTACCTTTCTAAGCAGTTAGACACGACTGCAAAAGGTTGGCCTGGATGCCTGCGGGCAGTTGCGGCTGTGATATTGAATATACAGGAAGCCCGAAAGTTTACTCTGGGCCAGAAAATGACTGTTTTGGTGTCTCACACAGTATCAGCAGTACTGGAAGCGAAAAGTGGACATTGGCTCTCTCCACAAAGATTCCTGAGATATCAAGCTATATTGGTAGAGCAGGAAGATGTGGAGATTGTAGTCACTAACATTGTCAACCCAGCTTCTTTTCTCAGTGGGAACACAGGAGAACCGGTACATCATGACTGTTTGGAAACCATCGAAGCAACATACGCCAGTCGCCCAGACCTGAAAGACAGCCCCATGGAAAACGGGGAAACTTGGTTCACAGACGGAAGCAGTTATGTCCTAAATGGTAATCGACATGCGGGATACGCCGTCACCACCAGCCAAGAGGTAATAGAATCAGGGGCTTTGCCTATGAACACGTCCGCACAGAAGGCAGAAATAATTGCTCTAACCCGTGCCCTGGAATTGGCCCAGGGCAAAGTTGTGAACATTTATACAGACTCAAAATATGCCTTTGGAGTTGTACATGCACATGGAGCAATTTGGAAGGAGAGAGGACTATTGAGTTCTCAAGGGAAAAATATCAAACACGCAGAAGAAATTCTGAAGTTACTGGAAGCTGTCCAGCTCCCTAAGAAAGTAGCAATTATGCATATTAAGGCACACCAGAAAGTGAGCTCAGATTTGGAAAGAGGGAATGAGCTGGCGGACAGAGAGGCAAAACAAGTGGCCAAAACAAAGGTAAAAACAGAAGGGGCCTTAATACCTGATAGGCAGATTTCCCTAGAAGGTAAGCCAGAATACACCAAGGAAGATCAGAAGCTCATTACAGATTTAGAAGGGTCATATAATGAAGAGGGGTGGGCTCATACGCCACAAGGAAAGTTAATCATTCCCTCTTGCTTATTATGGCATTTGATACGGGAGGAACATAGGAAAAGACATTGGGGAACAGAGGCTCTGTATAATCATTTGATAAGAGAAATTGTGGCTAGAAATTTATACATCACGGTGAGGCAGGTGACTCAACAGTGTGATCTTTGCCTCCAGACTAATCCTAAAAATACCCCAAAGCCGGAAACGGGCCAGATTGGAAAAGGGAACGGGCCTGGACGACAATGGCAAATTGATTTTACAGAACTTCCAAGAAAAGGGGGGTATCGATATTTATTGGTATTAACTGATACCTTTTCAGGTTGGCCAGAAGCATTCGCAACGAGAACGGCTAAAGCTCGGGAGGTAGCTAAAATGTTGGTACAAGGGATAATACCATGTTTTGGGGTTCCAGCAACCATATCCTCTGACAGAGGACCACATTTTGTCTCAAAAATAGTACAACAAATTAGCCGCCATTTGGGTATAGATTGGCAGCTTCATACTCCATATCACCCCCAGTCGAGTGGTCAAGTGGAAAAAATGAGCCACTTAATCAAAGAGCAAATTGTGAAATTAGGACAAGAAGCAAATTTGACATGGCCTCAGTCTCTCCCTTTAGCCCTTCTGCGTATACGAACAAGACCAAGGGCGAAAGAAGGACTGAGCCCCTTTGAAATTCTGTATGGACAACCCTATGGGATACAGAGAGGGGTGTCTGTACAAGCGGGGGATGAAATTATGACTTCTTACATGGTAGCATTAGGTAAACAACTTAATAAAATCAGGAAGCATGTGGTAGGGACTCGAGGGAGAGGTTTGGATGGGCCTGTACATAATATATAACCAGGAGATTATGTGTATATAAAGTCTCTTACAGAAAAAACTCTGGAGCCGCAGTGGGAAGGACCATTTCAAGTATTACTTACCTCCTTCACCGCGATTAGGATCAAGGAACGGAACGCTTGGATTCATCACACCAGAGTGAAAAGACACCCAAAACTCCATGGAAAGTCACCACAAAGGAAAGTCACCAAAAAAGACGAATAGAAACAGATCTCTCTCAAATTTGGAAACAAACCCGGCTTTTACATTTAATGTCACAAGATGACACTTCATGGGAATTCACTGAGATATGGGAAAAATTAACCTCCTGGTTGCCAAATTTGGCATGGTTGAAGCAATTGTTTGTCACTATAATAATCATTATTCTCTCGTCTGTGGTCCTCTGCATAATGGTTCGGTGTGGCTTCTTGTGCTGTAAGAGTACAGAAGACTCTTACAGTGAATGGAAAAAGAATCAGTTACGACGAAAACTCGAGACCAACAAATACTTTGAGAGTATGCTAGATAGGGAAACAATGTATTAGAAGTACTAGGATTAGGTATAGTAAAAGAATTTACTATTTTCTAGAAAAGGAGGGACTGAGACAAGGGGAGTCAAAAGAATCTCAGTAGACATAATAAGGGGGGATGAAGGATGATGTTTAGCGCTTACATTGTTGAAATTAGCTGAGGCAAAGACAGTCTTTCATAAGAAGAGCTAGTCCCAAGGACCAGCCAATGAGGTAAAGACAGCTCCTGATAAGAAGCAGGAGCAGGCCCCAAGAGCCAACTAAGACTGGTCTTGCGGCTTGGGTGAATACCAAGAAATCACTGAGCCTGCGCAAGAAAAAAGGTTACTAGCGGTGATGAAGAGGAGTCATCTATCTTCATCTCTGCGACCACCAGACGACCACCATAAAGAGGCACTGCGCAAGCGCAGTTGAGAGGAGACTATGGAAATGACCTCTCGGAGCTAATTTTAATATGGAGCGGGGATAGGTCATGCATATGTAAAGGTGTATTGTGAATATGTAACACTTGACTGTATAAACTTGAGACAAACTGCCGAGTGCGGCGCGCACGACTTTGGTGGGATTACCCCCCGTGCGGCCCAGCGCTGAATAAACATACCTACTTTACAATCTCACTGATTGTGGAGTCTGTTTTCCGCACGTCATGCCGGCGCCGGCGTGGTAGACCTGGCAAACCAAGCTGGCGCCGGAGTCGTAGACCTGGCCTCCCTATCAGGCGTCGGCGGCATAGTCATTGCCTCCATAGCCGGCAACGGCGGGGTAGACCTGGCCTCCCTAGCCGGCGCCGGTATGGTAGACCTGGCCTCCCAAGCCGGGGTCGGTATAGTAGACCTGAAGTCCCAAGCTGGCGCCGGAGGCGTAGACCTGGCCTCCCAAGCCGGCGCCGGTATAGTAGACCTGGACTCCCTAGCCGGCGCCGGTATAGTAGACCTGGCCTCCCAAGCCGGGGGTCGGTATAGTAGACATGAACTCCCAAGCCGGCGCCGGCGGGGTAGACCTGGCCTCCCAAGCTGGTGCCGGCGGGGTAGAAATGGCCTCCTTAGCCGGCGCCGGCGGGGTAGACCTGGCCTCCCAAGCTGTCGCCGGCAGCGTAGACATTGTCATCCTTGCCGGCGACGGCGGGATAGACCTGGCCTCTCTTGCCAGCACCGGCGGCATAGACCTGACCTCCCTAGCCGCACCAGCGTGGTAGACCTGGCCTCCCAAGCCGGTGCAATGGGGTAGACATGGCCTCCTTACCCAGCGCCGGCGGAGTAGACCTGGCCTCCATATCCGGCGACGATGGGGTAGACCTGGCCTCCCAAGCTGCGCCAGCGTGGTAGACCTGGCCTCCCTGCCGGCGCCTGTGGGGTAGACCTGGCCTCCCTAGCCGGTGCTGGCAAGGAAGTCCTGGCCTCCCTGCTAGCGCCGGCAGGGTAGACCTGGCCAACCAAGCCGGCGCCGGCGTCGTAGACCTGGCCTCCCAAGCCGGCGCCGGTGGGGTAGACCTGTCCTCTCAAGACTGCGACAGCAGCGTAAACTTTGTCTTCCTAGCTGGCGCCGGCGTGATAGACCAGGCCTCCCTAGCCGGCGCTGGCGGGGTAGACCTGGCCGCCCAAGCCGGCGCCGGCGGGGTAGACCTGGCCTCCCAAGCCGGCGCTGGGAGGGTAGACCTAGCCTCCCAAGCCGGCGCCGCTGGCGTAGACCTGGCCTCCATAGCCGTCATCGGCGGCGTAAATTTGCCTCCCTAGCCGGCGCCAGAGGGATAGACCTGGACACCCTGCCGGCGCCGGCAAGGAAGACCTGGCCTCCCTGCCGGCACCGGTGGCGTAGACCTGGCCTCCCTAGTCGGCGCCGGCGGCGTAGATTTGGCCTCCCTAGCCGTCGCCGGCAAGGAAGACCTGGCCTCCCTGCCGGCGCCGGGGGTGTAGAGCTGGAGTCCCAAGGCGGCGCCGGCGTCGTAGACCTGGCCACCCTAGCTGGCGCTGGCTGCATATACATTGTCTTCCTAGCTGGCGCCGGCGGGATAGACCTGGGCTCTGTAGCCAGCGGCAGCAGCGTAGATCTGGCGTCCCTAGCCTGCGCCGGCGGGGTAGACCTGGCCTCCGAAGCTGTCGCCGGCGGTGTAGACCTGGCCTCCCTGCCGGCGCTGGAATCGTAGACCTGGCCTCCCTGCCGGCGCCGGGGGTGTAGAGCTGGAGTCCCAAGGCGGCGCCGGCGTCGTAGACCTGGCCACCCTAGCTGGCGCTGGCTGCATATACATTGTCTTCCTAGCTGGCGCCGGCGGGATAGACCTGGGCTCCGTAGCCAGCGGCAGCAGCGTAGATCTGGCGTCCCTAGCCTGCGCCGGCGGGGTAGACCTGGCCTCCGAAGCTGTCGCCGGCGGTGTAGACCTGGCCTCCCTGCCGGCGCTGGAATCGTAGTCCTGGTCTCCCTAGCCGGCGCCGGCGGGGTAGACCTGGAGTCCCAAGGCGGCGCCGGTGTCGTAGAGCTGGCCTCCCTTGCCCACATCGGCGGCGTAGACATTGTGTCGCTAGCTGGCGCCGGCTGGGTAGACCTGGCCTCCCCGCCGTCGTCGTCGGGGTAGACCTTGCCTCCCAAGCCGGCGCCGGCGGCGTAGACCTAGCCTCCCTAGCCGGTGTCGGCGGCGTAGACATTGCCTCCCAAGCCGGCGCCGGCAGGGTAGACCTGGCCTCCATGTCGGCGCCGGTAAGGAAGACCTGGCCTCCCTGCCGGTGCCGGCAGGGTAGACCTGGCCTCCCAAGCCGGCGCCAAAGGGGTAGACCTGGCCTCCGTAGCCGGCGCCGGCGGGGTACACCTGGCTACCGTAGCGGGCACCGGCGGGGTAGACCTGGCCGCCCTAGCCGGCGCCGGTATTGTAGACCTTGCCTCCGAAGCCGGCATCGGCTGCGTAGACATTGCCTCCCTAGCCGGCGCTGGTGGGGTAGACCTGGCCTCCCTAGCCGGTGCTGGCAACGAAGACCTGGCCTCCCTGCTAGCGCTGGCAGGGCAGACCTGGCCAACCAAGCCGGCGCCGGCGGGGTAGACCTGGCCGCCCAAGCCGGCACCGGCGGGGTAGACCTGACCTCCCTAGACGGCGCCGGCGGGGTAGGCCTGGCCTCCCAAGCCGGTGCCAGCGGCGTAGTCCTGGCCTCCCTAGATGGCGACAGCGGGGTAGACCTGGCCTCCCTACCCGGCGCTGGCGTGGTAGACCTGGCCTCCCTGCCGGCGCCGGTGGTTTAGAGCTGGCCTCCCTAGCTGGCGCCGGCTGCGTATACATTGTCTTCCTCGCCGGCGCCGGCGGGATAGACCTGGCCTCCCAAGCCGGCGCCGGCGTCGTAGACCTGGCCACCCTAGCTGGTGCTGGCTGCATATACATTGTCTTCCTAGCTGGCGCCGGCGGGATAGACCTGGGCCCCGTAGCCGGCGGCAGCAGCGTAGATCTGGCCTCCCTAGCCTGCGCCGGCGGGGTAGACCTGGCCTCCGAAGCTGTCGCCGGCGGTGTAGACCTGGCCTCCCTGCCGGCGCTGGAGTCGTAGACCTGGCCTCCCTGCCGGCGCCGGGGGTGTAGAGCTGGCCTCCCTAGCTGGTGTCGGCTGCGTATACATTGTCTTCCTAGCCGGCGCTGGCGGGATAGACCTGGCCTCCCTAGCCGGCGCCGGCGGGGTAGACCTGGTCTCCCTAGCCGTCGCCGGCGGGGTAGACCTGGAGTCCCAAGGCGGCGCCGGTGTCGTAGAGCTGGCCTCCCTTGCCCACGTCGGCGGCGTAGACATTGTGTCGCTAGCTGGTGCCGGCTGGGTAGACCTGGCCTCCCCGCCGTCGTCGTCGGGGTAGACCTTGCCTCCCAAACCGGCGCCGGCGGCGTAGACCTAGCCTCCCTAGCCGGTGTCGGCGGCGTAGACATTGCCTCCCTAGCCGGCGCCGGCAGGGTAGACCTGGCCTCCATGTCGGCGCCGGTAAGGAAGACCTGGCCTCCCTGCCGGTGCCGGCAGGGTAGACCTGGCCTCCCAAGCCGGCGCCAGCGGGGTAGACCTGGCCTCCGTAGCCGGCGCCGGCGGGGTACACCTGGCTACCGTAGCGGGCACCGGCGGGGTAGACCTGGCCGCCCTAGCCGGCGCCAGTGGGGTAGACCTGGCCTCTCTAGGCGGTGCCAGCCGCGTAGACCTGGAGTCTCTAGGCGGCGCAGGCCGGGTAGACTTGGCCTCCCTAGCTGGCGCCGGCGGGTTAGACCTGGCCTCCGTAGCCGGCGCCGAAGGGGGAGACCTGGCCTCCCAAGGCCGCGCCAGCGACGTAGACCTGGCCTCCCTAGCCGGCGTCGGCGGTGTAGACATTGCCTCCCTTGCCGGAGCCTGCGGGGTAGACCTGGCCTCCCTAGCCGGCGCCAGTGGGGTAGACCTGGCCTCTCTAGGAAGCGCTACGCGGGTATACTTGGCCTCCTTAGCCGGCGCCGGCAGTGTACACATTTCCTCGCTCCCCGGCGCCGGCTGGGTAGACCTGGCCTCCCTGCCTGCGCCGGCGGGGTAGACCAGGCCTCCCAAGCCGGCGCCGGCAGGGTAGAATTGGCCTTCCTGGCTGGCGCCGGCGTGGTGGACCTGGCCTTCTTAGCCGGCGCCACCAGGGTAGACCTAGCCTCCCAATCCAGCTCAGGTGCGGTAGACCTGGCCTCCCTAAACGTTGCCGGCGTGGTTGACCTGGCCTCCGTAGGCTGTGCCGGCGGGGTAGACCTGGCATCCCAAGCTGGCGCCGGTGGCGTAGACCTGGCCTCCCTAGCCGACTCCAGCGGGGTAGACCTGGCCTCTCTAGGCGGCGCCGGCAGGGTAGACCTGGCATCCCTAGCCGGCGCCATCGAGGTAGACCTGTCCTCCCTGCCAGCGCCGGCGGGGTAGATCTGACCTCCAAAACCTGC
Organism: Harpia harpyja; assembly: GCF_026419915.1. Lineage (NCBI taxonomy): Eukaryota > Metazoa > Chordata > Aves > Accipitriformes > Accipitridae > Harpia > Harpia harpyja. The sequence goes on along the minus strand of NC_068953.1, from coordinate 41,767,337 downwards.
GCCGGCTGGGTAGACCTGGCCTCCCAAGCTGGCGCCGGCAGCATAGACCTGGTCTCCGTAACTGGCGCCGGCTGCGTAGACATTGTCTTCCTAGCCTGTGCCTGCGAGATAGACCTGGCTTCCCTCTCCGGAGCCAGCGGCATATACCTGGCCTCTCAAGGCGGCGCAGGCCGGGTAGACCTGACCTCGCTAGACGGCACCAGCGGGGTAGACGTGGCCTCCCAAGCCGGCGCCGGAGGTGTAGACCTGGCCTCCCAAGCTTGCGCCGGCGTCGTAGACCTGGCCTCCCAAGCCGGCGCCGTCTGGGTAGACCTGGCCTCCCTAGCAGGCATCATCGGCGTAGATATTGCCTCCCTAGCCGGCGCCGGCGGGGTAGTCCTTGCCTCCCTGCTGGCACTGGCAGGGTAGACCTGGCCTTCGTAGTGGACGCCGTCGGGGTAGACCTGGCCACCCTGCCGGCGCTGGCGGGGTAGACCTGGCCTCCCTAGCCGGCGCTGGCGGAGTAGACCTGACCTCCGTAGCGGGCGCCGGCAGGGTAGACCTGGCCTCCCTGCTGGCGCAGGCGGTGTAGAACTGGACTTCCAAGCCAGCGCCGGTGGCATAGACCTGGCCTCCCTAGCCAGCGCCGGAGGCGTATAGCTGGCTTCCCAAGCCGGCGGCAGAGGCGGCGTAGACCTGGCCTCCCTGCCAGCGCCGGCATGGCAGACCTGGCCTCCCTGCCAGCGCCGGCAGTGTAGACCTGGCCTCCCTAGCCGGTGCCGGCATGGTAGACCTGGCCTCCCTGCCGGCGCCGGCGGGGTAGACCTGGCCTTACTGCCGGCGCCGGCATTGTAGGCCTGGCCTTTGTAGGCGGTGACGGCAGGGTATACCTGGCCTCCCTAGCCGGCGCCGGCGGGGTAGACCTGGCCTCCCCCGCAGCGCCAGCGTGGTAGACGTGGCCTCCCTGCCCACGCCGGCGGGGTAGACCTGGCCTCTCAAGACGGCGACGGCGGTGTAGACATTGTCTTCCTAACCTGCGCTGGCGGGATAGACCTGGCCTCCCTATCCGGCGCCGGCTTGGTAGACCTGGCCTCCCTAGCCTCACCGGCGTGGTAGACCTCGCCTCCCAAGACGGCGCCGGCGTGGTAGACCTGGCCTCTCTAGCCGGCCCCGTCGGGGTAGACCTGGCCTCCCTAGCCGGCGTCGGCAGCGTAGATATTACCTCCCATGCTGGCACCTGCGGTGTAGACTTGGCCTCCCTAGCTGGCGCCAGCGGGGTAGACTGGGCCTCCCTGCCGGCGTTGGTGGGGTAGACCTGGCCTCCCTAGCCGGCGCCGGTTAGTTAGACCTGGCCTCCCTGCCGGCGCCGGCGGGGTAGAACTGGCCTCCCAAGCCGGCGCCGGCAGCGTAGACCTGGCCTTGCTAGCCGGCACCGGCGGGGTAGACCTGGACACTCTGCCGGCACTGGCAAGGAAGACCTGGCCTCCCTAGCCGGCGCCGGAGGGGTAGACCTGGCCTCCATATCCGGCGCTGTCGTGGTAGACCTGGACTCCCTGCCGGCGCCGGCGGGGTAGACCTGGCATCCCTAGCTGGCGCCAAAGTGCTAGACCTGGACGACCAAGCCGGCGCCGGCGGGGTAGACCTGGCCTCCCAAGCCGGCGCCGGCGGTGTAGACTTGGCCGACCTAGCTGGCGCCGGCTGCGTATACATTGTCTTCCTAGCCGGCACCGGCGGGATAGACCTGGCCTCCCTAGCCGGCGCCGGCGGGTTAGACTTGGACACCCTGCCGGCGCCGGCAAGGAAGACCTTGCCTCCCTGCCGGCGCCGGCGGAGTAGACCTGGACACTCTGCCGGCACTGGCAAGGAAGACCTGGTCTTCCTGCCGGCGCCGCTGGCGTAGATCTGGCCTCCCTAGCTGGCGTCAGCGGCCGTATACATGGTCTTCTTAGCCGGCGCTGGCGAGATAGACCTGGCCTCCGTAGCCGGCGCCACCAGGGTAGACCTGGACTCCGTAGCCGGCGCCGGCGGGGTAGACCTGGCCTCCCTAGCTGGCGACGGCTGCGTATACATTGTCTTCGTAGCCGGCGCTGGCGGGATAGACCTGGCCTCCGTAGCCGGCGCCACCAGGGTAGACCTGCTCTCCCAAGCCTGCGCCGGCGGGGTAGACCTGGCCTCCCTAGTTGGCGACGGCTGCATATACATATACTTCCTAGGCTGCGCCGGTGGTGTAGACCTGGCCTCCCTAGCTGGCGTCGGCAGGGTAGACCTGGCCTCTCTAGCCGGCGCCGGCGGGGTAGATCTGGCCTCTGTAGCCGGCACTGGCGGGGTAGTCCTGACCTCCCAAGCCGGCGCCGGTGGGGTAGAACTTCCCTCCCTAGCCGGCACCGCCTGAGTAGACCTGGCCTCCCAAGCCAGTTCCGGTGGTGTAGACCTGGCCTCCGTAGCTGTTACCGGTGGGGTAGACCTGGCCTCCCTGCCAGCGCTGGACTCGTAGACCTGGCCTCCCTAGCTGGTGCCGGCGGGGAAGACCTGGCCTCCCTAGCCGGCGCCAGCGTGGTAGTCCTGGCCTCCCAAGCCGGTGCCGGCGCGGTAGACATGACCTCCCAAGCCAGCGCCGGCAGGGTAGTCCTGGCCTCCCAAGCCGGCGCCGGCGACGTAGACCTGGCCTCCCTAGCCGGCGCCGTCGGGGTAGACCTGGCCTCCCTGCAGGCACCGGCGGGATAGACCTGGCTTCCCTAGCCTGCGCCAGCGAGGTAGATCTGGCCTCCCTGCCGGCGCCGGCGCGGTAATCCTGGCCTCCCTAGCTGGCGCCGGCGAGGTCGACCTGGCCTCCCAGACGGCGCCCGCGGTGTAGACCTGGCATCCGAAGCCAGCGCCGGCGGCGTAGACCTGGCCTCCCTAGCCGGCGCCGGCAGGGAAGACCTGGCCTCCCTGCCGGCGCTGGCGGGGTAGACCTGGCCTCCGTAGCCGGCGTTGGCGGGGTAGACCTGGCCTACCAAGCTGGCGCAGGCGGGGTAATGCTGCCCTCTCTAGCTGGCTCCGGTATAGTAGACATGGCCTCCTAAGCCGGCACCGGCTGGGTAGACCTTGCCTGCATATCCGGCACCGGCGCGGAAGACCTGGCCTCCTTGCCTGCACTGGCGGGGTAGACCTGGCCTCCCCAGCCGGCGCCGGCGGCGTAGACCTGGCCTCCCTAGCTGGCGCCGGCGGCGTAGACATTGTCTTCCTAGCCTGCACCGGCAGGATAGACCTGGCCTCTCTAGGCGGCGCCAGCCGCGTAGACCTGGCCTCTCTAGGCGGTGCAGGCCGGGTAGACTTGAGCTCCCTAGCTGGCGCCGGCGGGTTAGACCTCGCCTCCGTAGCCGGCGCCGGTGGGGGAGACCTGGCCTCTCAAGGCCGCGCCGGCGGCGTAGACATGGTCTCCCTAGCCGGCGTCAGCGGCGTAGACATTGCCTCCCTTGCCGGAGCCTGCGGGGTAGACCTGGCCTCCCTAGCCGGCGCCAGTGGGGTAGACCTGGCCTCTCTAGGCAGCGCTAGCCGGGTATACTTGGCTTCCCTAGCTGGCGCCAGCGGGGTAGACGCGGCCTTCGTAGCTGGTGCCAGCATGGTAGTCCTGGCCTCCCAACCGGCGCCGGCATGGTAGACCTGGCCTACCAAGCCGGCGCCGGTGGTGTAGACCTGGCCTCCCTAGCTGGCGCCGCATGCGTATACATTGTCTTCCTATCTGGCGCCGGTGGTGTAGACCTGTCCTCCCTAGCTGGCGCCAGATGCATATATATTGTCTTCCTAGCCTGCGCCAGAGGGATAGACCTGGCCTCCGTAGCCGGCGCCGGCAGGGTAGACCTGGCCTCCCTAGCCGGAGCTGGGGGGGTAGACCTGGCCTCCCTAGCCGGCGCCAGCGGTTTAGAACTGGCCTCCCAAGGCAGCGCCGGCGGCGTAGACCTGGACTCCCTAGCTGGCGCCGGCAGCGTAGACATTGTCTTCCTAGCCGGCGCCGGCGGGTTAGACCTGGCCTCCCTAGCCGGTGCCGGCGAGGAAGACCTGGTCTCACTGCCGGCACCGCTGCGTAGACCTGGCCTCCCAAGGCGGCGCCGGCGGTGTAGACCTGGCCTCCCTAGCCGTCGCCGGCGCGGTAGACCTGGCTTCCCTAGCCTGCGCCGGCGGGGTAGACCTGGCCTCCATATCCGGCGCTGGCGCGGATGACCTGGCCTCCTTGCCTGCACCGGCGGGGTAGACCTGGCCTCCCTAGCCGGCGCTGGCGGAGTAGACCTGACCTCCGTAGCCGGCATCGGCGGGGTAGACCTGGCCTCCCTGCCAGTGACGGAGTCGTAGACCTGGCCTCCCTGCCGGCGCCGTCAGTGTAGAACTGGACTTCCAAGCCAGCGCCGGTGGCATAGACCTGGCCTCCCTAGCTGGCGCTGGCGGGGTAGACCTGGCCTCCCTATCCGGCGCCGGCGAGGTAGACCTGGCCTCCCTACTGGCGCTGGAGGGGTAGACCTGGCCTCCGCAGTCGGCACCGTCGGGGTAGACCTGGACACTCTGCCAGCACTGGTAAGGAAGACCTGGTCTTCCTGCCGGCGCCGCTGGCGTAGATCTGGCCTCCCTAGCCGGCGCCGGCAGGGTAGAACTGGCCTCCCAATCCGGCGCTGGCGGAGTAGATCTGGCCTCCGTATCCGGCGCCGGCGGGGTAGACCTGGCCTCTCTAGCCGGCGCCGGAGGGGTAGGCCTGGCCTCCCAAGCCGGCTCCGTCGGCGTAGACCTGGCATTCCTAGCCGGCGCCGGCAGGGTAGACCTGGCCTCCCTAGTCGGTGCCGCGGGGTAGACCTGGCCGCCCAAGCCGGCACCAGCAGCGTAGACCTGGCCTCCTTAGCAGGCGTTGGCAGCGTAGACATTGCCTCGCTAGCCGGCACCGGCGGGGTAGACCTGGCCTCCCAAGCCGGCTCCGCAAGGGGTAGACCTGGCCTCCCTAGCAGGCGTTGGCAGCGTAGACATTGCCTCGCTAGCCGGCACCGGCGGGGTAGACCTGGCCTCCCAAGCCGGCTCCGCAAGGGGTAGACCTGAACTTCCTGCCGGCATTGGCGGGGTAGCCCTGGCCTCCCTATCCGGCGCCGGCGACGTAGACCTGGCCTCCCTAGCAGGCTCTGGCAAGTAAGACCTGGCCTCCCTTGCCAGCGCCAGCGGGGTAGACCTGTGCTCCGTACCTGGCGCCGGAGGGGTAGACCTGTCCTCCCTGCCGGCGCCGGCGCGGTAGACCAGGTCTCCGTGCCGGCGCCGGCGCGGAAGACCTGGCCTCTCTAGCCTGCACCTGCAGTGTAGACCTGGCCTCCCTGCCGGTGCTGGCGGGGTAGGCCTAGCCTCCCAAGGCAGTGCCGGCGGCGTAGACCTGGCCTCCCTTGCCGGAGCCGGCAGCGTAGACATTGCCTCCCTAGCCGGCGCCGGCGCGGGAGAACTGGCCTCCCTTCCGGCGCCGGTTAGTTAGACCTGGCCTCCCTGCCGGCGCCGGCGAGTTAGACCTGTCCTCCCTGCCAGCGCTGGCGGGGTAGACCTGGCCTCCCAAGCCAGCGCCGGCTGGGTATACCTGGCCTCCCTAGCTAGCGCCGGCGGCGTAGACATTGTATTCCTAGCCTGCGCCGGCGAGATAGATCTGGCCTCCCTATCCGGCGCCGGCGAGGTAGACCTGGCCTCCCAGGGCGGCACCGGCGGGGTAGACCTGGCCTCCCTAGCCGGCGCCGGAGGGGTAGGCCTGGCCTCCCAAGCCGGCTCCGTCGGCGTAGACCTGGCCTCCCAAGCCGGCACCAGCAGCGTAGTCCTGGCCTCCTTAGCAGGCGTTGGCAGCGTAGACATTGCCTCTCTAGCCGGCACTGGCGGGGAAGACCTGGCCTCCCAAGCCGGCGCCACAAGGGGTAGACCTGGCCTCCCTAGCCAGATACAGCGGGGTAGACCTGGCCTCCCTACGGGCGCTGGCGGGGTAGACCTGGCCTCCTAAGCCGGCGCCGTCGTGGTACACCTGGCCTCCCTGCCGGGACCGGCGGGGTAGCCCTGGCCTCCCTGCCGGCGCCGGCGGTGTAGACCTGGCCTCCCATGCTGGCGCCGGCGGCGTAGAACTGGCCTCCCTAGCCGGCGCCGGAGGGGTAGACCTGGCCTCCATATCCGGCGCTGTCGTGGTAGACCTGGACTCCCTGCCGGCGCCGGCGGGGTAGACTTGGCCTCCCAAGCCGGCGGCGGCGGCGTAGACCTGGCCTCCTTTGCTGGCGTCAGCAGCGTAGACACTGCCTTGCTAGCCGGCACCAGCGGGGTAGACCTGGACACTCTGCCAGCACTGGCAAGGAAGACCTGGTCTTCCTGCCGGCGCCGCTGGCGTAGATCTGGCCTCCGTATCCGGCGCCGGCGGGGTAGACCTGGCCTCCCTAGCCGGCGCCGGAGGGGTAGGCCTGGCCTCCCAAGCCGGCTCCGTCGGCGTAGACCTGGCATTCCTAGCCGGCGCTGGCAGGGTAGACCTGGCCTCCCTAGTCGGTGCCGCGGGGTAGATCTGGCCTCCCAAGCCGGCGCCAGCAGCGTAGACCTCGCCTCCTTAGCAGGCGTTGGCAGCGTAGACATTGCCTCGCTAGCCGGCACCGGCGGGGTAGACCTGGCCTCCCAAGCCGGCTCCGCAAGGGGTAGACCTGGCCTCCCTAGCCATCGCCAGCAGGGTAGACCTGGCCTCCCAAGGTGGCGCCGGCAGCGTAGACACTGCCTTACAAGCGGCGCCGGCGGGGTAGACCTGAACTTCCTGTCGGCATTGGCGGGGTAGCCCTGGCCTCCCTATCCGGCGCCGGCGACGTAGACCTGGCCTCCCTAGCAGGCTCCGGCAAGTAAGACCTGGCCTCCCTTGCCAGCGCCAGCGGGGTAGACCTGTGCTCCGTACCTGGCGCCGGAGAGGTAGACCTGGCCTCCCTGCTGGCGCCAGCGGGGTAGACCTGGTCTCCCAAGCCAGCGCCAGTGGCGTAGACCTGGCCTCCCTAGCCGGTGCCGGCGGCGTAGACCTGGCCTCCTTTAGCCGGCGTCGGCAGCGTAGACATTACCTCGCTAGCCGGCGCCGGCGGGGTAGATGTGGCCTCCCAAGCCGGCGGCGGCGGTGTGGACTTGGCCTCCATACCTAGCGCCAGCGGTGTAGACATTGTCTTCCTAGCCGGCGCCGGTGGGATAGACCTGTCCTCCCTGCTGGCGCCGGCGGGGTAGACCAGGTCTCCGTGCCGGCGCCGGCACGGAAGACCTGGCCTCTCTAGCCTGCACCGGCAGTGTAGACCTGGCCTCCCTAGCCGGAGCCGGCGGCGTAGACATTGCCTCCCTAGCCGGCGCCAGCGGGGTAGACCTGGCCTCCCTAGCCAGATCCAGCGGGGTAGACCTGGCCTCCCTACGGGCGCTGGCGGGGTAGACCTGGCTTCCTAAGCCGGCGCCGTCGGGGTACACCTGGCCTCCCTGCCGGGACCGGCGGGGTAGACCTGGCCTCCCTAGCCAGCACCGGCGGGGTAGCCCTGGCCTCCCTGCCGGCGCCGGCGGTGTAGACCTGGCCTCCCATGCTGGCGCCGGCGGCGTAAAACTGGCCTCCCTAGCCGGTGCCGGAGGGGTAGACCTGGCCTCCATATCCGGCGCTGTCGTGGTAGACCTGGCCTCCCTAGCCGGTGCCGGTGGGTTAGACCTGGACACCCTGCCGGCGCCGGCAAGGAAGACCTTGCCTCCCTGCCGGCGCCGGCAGGGTAGACCTGGCCTCCCAAGCCGGCGCCAGCGGGCTAGAATTGGCCTCCCAAGCCGGCGGCGGCGGCGTAGACCTGGCCTCCTTTGCTGGCGTCAGCAGCGTAGACACTGCCTTGCTAGCCGGCACCGGCGGGGTAGACCTGGACACTCTGCCAGCACTGGCAAGGAAGACCTGGTCTTCCTGCCGGCGCCGCTGGCGTAGATCTGGCCTCCCTAGCCGGCGCCGGCGGGGTAGACCTGGCCTCCCAATCCGGCGCTGGCGGGGTAGACGTGGCCTCCGTACCCGGCGCCGCTGGCGTAGACCTGGCCTCCCTAGCCGGAGCCGGCGGCGTAGACATTGCCTGCCTAGCCGGCGCCGGCGCGGGAGAACTGGCCTCCCTTCCGGCGCCGGCGGGGTAGACCTGTCCTCCCTGCCAGCGCTGGCGGGGTAGACCTGCCCTCCCAAGCCCGTGCCGGCGGCGTAGACCTGGCCTCCCTAGCTGGCGCCGGCGGCGTAGACATTGCCTCCCAATCCGGCGCCATCGGGGTAGACCTGGTCTCTCTAGGTGGCGCCGGCCGGGTAGACCTGGCCTCTCTCGGTGGCGCAGGCCGGGTAGACTTGGCCTCCCTAGCTGGCGCCGGCGAGTTAGACCTGACCTCCCTAGCCGGCGCCGGCAAGGAAGACCTGGCCTCCCTTGGCGGCGCCGGCTGCCGTATACATTGTCTTCCTAGCCGGCGCTGGCGGGATAGACCTGGCCTCCGTAGCCGGCGCCAGCGGGGAAGACCTGGCCTCTCTGCCGTCACCGGCGGCGTAGACCTGGCCTCCCTAGCTGGCGCCGGCGGCCGTATACATTTTCTTCTTAGCCGGCGCTGGCGGGATAGACCTGGCCTCCGTAGCCCGCGCCACCAGGGTAGACCTGCCCTCCCAAGCCAGCGCCGGCGGGGTAGACCTGGCCTCCCTAGTTGGCGACGGCTGCGTATACATATACTTCCTAGGCGGCGCCGGTGGTGTAGACCTGGCCTCCCTAGCTGGCGTCGGCAGGGTAGACCTGGCCTCCGTAGCCGGCGCCACCAGGGTAGATCTGGACTCCGTAGCCGGCGCCAGCAGGGTAGACCTGGCCTCCCTAGCTGGCGACGGATGCGTATACATTGTCTTCTTAGCCGGCGCTGGCGGGATAGACCTGGCCTCCCATGCTGGCGCCAGCGGGGTTCACCTGGCCTCCCTAGCCGGCGCCAGCGGGGTAGACCTGGCCTCCCTAGCCAGCGCCGGCGGCGTAGACCTGGCCTCCCTAGCTGGCGCCGGTATAGTAGACCTGGCCTCCCAATCCGGTGCCGGCCGGGTAGACCTGTCCTCCCTAGGCACCGCCGGCGGGGAAGACCTGGCCTCCTTATCCGGCACCGGCGGGGTAGCCCTGGCCTCCCTGCCGGCGCCGGCGGGGAACACCTGGCCTCCCTAGCCGGCGCCGGTAGAGTAGACCTGGCCTCTCAAGCTGGCGCCGGCGGGGTAGACATGGCCTCCTTAGCCGGCGCCGGAGGGGTAGACCTGGCCTCCATATCCGGCGCTGTCGTGGTAGACCTGGACTCCCTAGCCGGCGCCGGCGTCGTATACCTGGCTTCCCAAGCCAGCGGCGGAGGCGGCGTAGACCTGGCCTCCCTAGGCGGCGCCGGCGGGGTAGACCGGGCCTCCCTGCCGGTGTTGGTGGGGTAGACCTGGCCTCCCTAGCCGGCGCCAGATGCATATATATTGTCTTCCTAGCCTGCGCCAGAGGGATAGACCTGGCCTCCGTAGCCGGCGCCGGCAGGGTAGACCTGGCCTCCCTAGCCGGAGCTGGGGGGGTAGACCTGGCCTCCCTAGCCGGCGCCAGCGGTTTAGAACTGGCCTCCCAAGGCAGCGCCGGCGGCGTAGACCTGGACTCCCTAGCTGGCGCCGGCAGCGTAGACATTGTCTTCCTAGCCGGCGCCGGCGGGTTAGACCTGGCCTCCCTAGCCGGTGCCGGCGAGGAAGACCTGGTCTCACTGCCGGCACCGCTGCGTAGACCTGGCCTCCCAAGGCGGCGCCGGCGGTGTAGACCTGGCCTCCCTATCCGGCGCCGGCAAGGTAGACCTGGCCTCCCTACTGGCGCTGGAGGGGTAGACCTGGCCTCCGCAGTCGGCACCGTCGGGGTAGACCTGGACACTCTGCCAGCACTGGTAAGGAAGACCTGGTCTTCCTGCCGGCGCCGCTGGCGTAGATCTGGCCTCCCTAGCCGGCGCCGGCAGGGTAGAACTGGCCTCCCAATCCGGCGCTGGCGGAGTAGATCTGGCCTCCGTATCCGGCGCCGGCGGGGTAGACCTGGCCTCTCTAGCCGGCGCCGGAGGGGTAGGCCTGGCCTCCCAAGCCGGCTCCGTCGGCGTAGACCTGGCATTCCTAGCCGGCGCCGGCAGGGTAGACCTGGCCTCCCTAGTCGGTGCCGCGGGGTAGACCTGGCCGCCCAAGCCGGCACCAGCAGCGTAGACCTGGCCTCCTTAGCAGGCGTTGGCAGCGTAGACATTGCCTCGCTAGCCGGCACCGGCGGGGTAGACCTGGCCTCCCAAGCCGGCTCCGCAAGGGGTAGACCTGGCCTCCCTAGCAGGCGTTGGCAGCGTAGACATTGCCTCGCTAGCCGGCACCGGCGGGGTAGACCTGGCCTCCCAAGCCGGCTCCGCAAGGGGTAGACCTGAACTTCCTGCCGGCATTGGCGGGGTAGCCCTGGCCTCCCTATCCGGCGCCGGCGACGTAGACCTGGCCTCCCTAGCAGGCTCCGGCAAGTAAGACCTGGCCTCCCTTGCCAGCGCCAGCGGGGTAGACCTGTGCTCCGTACCTGGCGCCGGAGGGGTAGACCTGTCCTCCCTGCCGGCGCCGGCGCGGTAGACCAGGTCTCCGTGCCGGCGCCGGCGCGGAAGACCTGGCCTCTCTAGCCTGCACCTGCAGTGTAGACCTGGCCTCCCTGCCGGCGCTGGCGGGGTAGGCCTAGCCTCCCAAGGCAGTGCCGGCGGCGTAGACCTGGCCTCCCTTGCCGGAGCCGGCAGCGTAGACATTGCCTCCCTAGCCGGCGCCGGCGCGGGAGAACTGGCCTCCCTTCCGGCGCTGGTTAGTTAGACCTGGCCTCCCTGCCGGCGCCGGCGAGTTAGACCTGTCCTCCCTGCCAGCGCTGGCGGGGTAGACCTGGCCTCCCAAGCCAGCGCCGGCTGGGTATACCTGGCCTCCCTAGCTAGCGCCGGCGGCGTAGACATTGTATTCCTAGCCTGCGCCGGCGAGATAGATCTGGCCTCCCTATCCGGCGCCGGCGAGGTAGACCTGGCCTCCCAGGGCGGCACCGGCGGGGTAGACCTGGCCTCCCTAGCCGGCGCCGGAGGGGTAGGCCTGGCCTCCCAAGCCGGCTCCGTCGGCGTAGACCTGGCCTCCCAAGCCGGCACCAGCAGCGTAGTCCTGGCCTCCTTAGCAGGCGTTGGCAGCGTAGACATTGCCTCTCTAGCCGGCACTGGCGGGGAAGACCTGGCCTCCCAAGCCGGCGCCACAAGGGGTAGACCTGGCCTCCCTAGCCAGATACAGCGGGGTAGACCTGGCCTCCCTACGGGCGCTGGCGGGGTAGACCTGGCCTCCTAAGCCGGCGCCGTCGTGGTACACCTGGCCTCCCTGCCGGGACCGGCGGGGTAGCCCTGGCCTCCCTGCCGGCGCCGGCGGTGTAGACCTGGCCTCCCATGCTGGCGCCGGCGGCGTAGAACTGGCCTCCCTAGCCGGCGCCGGAGGGGTAGACCTGGCCTCCATATCCGGCGCTGTCGTGGTAGACCTGGACTCCCTGCCGGCGCCGGCGGGGTAGACTTGGCCTCCCAAGCCGGCGGCGGCGGCGTAGACCTGGCCTCCTTTGCTGGCGTCAGCAGCGTAGACACTGCCTTGCTAGCCGGCACCAGCGGGGTAGACCTGGACACTCTGCCAGCACTGGCAAGGAAGACCTGGTCTTCCTGCCGGCGCCGCTGGCGTAGATCTGGCCTCCGTATCCGGCGCCGGCGGGGTAGACCTGGCCTCCCTAGCCGGCGCCGGAGGGGTAGGCCTGGCCTCCCAAGCCGGCTCCGTCGGCGTAGACCTGGCATTCCTAGCCGGCGCTGGCAGGGTAGACCTGGCCTCCCTAGTCGGTGCCGCGGGGTAGATCTGGCCTCCCAAGCCGGCGCCAGCAGCGTAGACCTCGCCTCCTTAGCAGGCGTTGGCAGCGTAGACATTGCCTCGCTAGCCGGCACCGGCGGGGTAGACCTGGCCTCCCAAGCCGGCTCCGCAAGGGGTAGACCTGGCCTCCCTAGCCATCGCCAGCAGGGTAGACCTGGCCTCCCAAGGTGGCGCCGGCAGCGTAGACACTGCCTTACAAGCGGCGCCGGCGGGGTAGACCTGAACTTCCTGTCGGCATTGGCGGGGTAGCCCTGGCCTCCCTATCCGGCGCCGGCGACGTAGACCTGGCCTCCCTAGCAGGCTCCGGCAAGTAAGACCTGGCCTCCCTTGCCAGCGCCAGCGGGGTAGACCTGTGCTCCGTACCTGGCGCCGGAGAGGTAGACCTGGCCTCCCTGCTGGCGCCAGCGGGGTAGACCTGGTCTCCCAAGCCAGCGCCAGTGGCGTAGACCTGGCCTCCCTAGCCGGTGCCGGCGGCGTAGACCTGGCCTCCTTTAGCCGGCGTCGGCAGCGTAGACATTACCTCGCTAGCCGGCGCCGGCGGGGTAGATGTGGCCTCCCAAGCCGGCGGCGGCGGTGTGGACTTGGCCTCCATACCTAGCGCCAGCGGTGTAGACATTGTCTTCCTAGCCGGCGCCGGTGGGATAGACCTGTCCTCCCTGCTGGCGCCGGCGGGGTAGACCAGGTCTCCGTGCCGGCGCCGGCACGGAAGACCTGGCCTCTCTAGCCTGCACCGGCAGTGTAGACCTGGCCTCCCTAGCCGGAGCCGGCGGCGTAGACATTGCCTCCCTAGCCGGCGCCAGCGGGGTAGACCTGGCCTCCCTAGCCAGATCCAGCGGGGTAGACCTGGCCTCCCTACGGGCGCTGGCGGGGTAGACCTGGCTTCCTAAGCCGGCGCCGTCGGGGTACACCTGGCCTCCCTGCCGGGACCGGCGGGGTAGACCTGGCCTCCCTAGCCAGCACCGGCGGGGTAGCCCTGGCCTCCCTGCCGGCGCCGGCAGTGTAGACCTGGCCTCCCATGCTGGCGCCGGCGGCGTAAAACTGGCCTCCCTAGCCGGTGCCGGAGGGGTAGACCTGGCCTCCATATCCGGCGCTGTCGTGGTAGACCTGGCCTCCCTAGCCGGTGCCGGCGGGTTAGACCTGGACACCCTGCCGGCGCCGGCAAGGAAGACCTTGCCTCCCTGCCGGCGCCGGCAGGGTAGACCTGGCCTCCCAAGCCGGCGCCAGCGGGCTAGAATTGGCCTCCCAAGCCGGCGGCGGCGGCGTAGACCTGGCCTCCTTTGCTGGCGTCAGCAGCGTAGACACTGCCTTGCTAGCCGGCACCGGCGGGGTAGACCTGGACACTCTGCCAGCACTGGCAAGGAAGACCTGTTCTTCCTGCCGGCGCCGCTGGCGTAGATCTGGCCTCCCTAGCCGGCGCCGGCGGGGTAGACCTGGCCTCCCAATCCGGCGCTGGCGGGGTAGACGTGGCCTCCGTACCCGGCGCCGCTGGCGTAGACCTGGCCTCCCTAGCCGGAGCCGGCGGCGTAGACATTGCCTGCCTAGCCGGCGCCGGCGCGGGAGAACTGGCCTCCCTTCCGGCGCCGGCGGGGTAGACCTGTCCTCCCTGCCAGCGCTGGCGGGGTAGACCTGCCCTCCCAAGCCCGTGCCGGCGGCGTAGACCTGGCCTCCCTAGCTGGCGCCGGCGGCGTAGACATTGCCTCCCAATCCGGCGCCATCGGGGTAGACCTGGTCTCTCTAGGTGGCGCCGGCCGGGTAGACCTGGCCTCTCTCGGTGGCGCAGGCCGGGTAGACTTGGCCTCCCTAGCTGGCGCCGGCGAGTTAGACCTGACCTCCCTAGCCGGCGCCGGCAAGGAAGACCTGGCCTCCCTTGGCGGCGCCGGCTGCCGTATACATTGTCTTCCTAGCCGGCGCTGGCGGGATAGACCTGGCCTCCGTAGCCGGCGCCAGCGGGGAAGACCTGGCCTCTCTGCCGTCACCGGCGGCGTAGACCTGGCCTCCCTAGCTGGCGCCGGCGGCCGTATACATTTTCTTCTTAGCCGGCGCTGGCGGGATAGACCTGGCCTCCGTAGCCCGCGCCACCAGGGTAGACCTGCCCTCCCAAGCCAGCGCCGGCGGGGTAGACCTGGCCTCCCTAGTTGGCGACGGCTGCGTATACATATACTTCCTAGGCGGCGCCGGTGGTGTAGACCTGGCCTCCCTAGCTGGCGTCGGCAGGGTAGACCTGGCCTCCGTAGCCGGCGCCACCAGGGTAGATCTGGACTCCGTAGCCGGCGCCAGCAGGGTAGACCTGGCCTCCCTAGCTGGCGACGGATGCGTATACATTGTCTTCTTAGCCGGCGCTGGCGGGATAGACCTGGCCTCCCATGCTGGCGCCAGCGGGGTTCACCTGGCCTCCCTAGCCGGCGCCAGCGGGGTAGACCTGGCCTCCCTAGCCAGCGCCGGCGGCGTAGACCTGGCCTCCCTAGCTGGCGCCGGTATAGTAGACCTGGCCTCCCAATCCGGTGCCAGCCGGGTAGACCTGTCCTCCCTAGGCACCGCCGGCGGGGAAGACCTGGCCTCCTTATCCGGCACCGGCGGGGTAGCCCTGGCCTCCCTGCCGGCGCCGGCGGGGAACACCTGGCCTCCCTAGCCGGCGCCGGTAGAGTAGACCTGGCCTCTCAAGCTGGCGCCGGCGGGGTAGACATGGCCTCCTTAGCCGGCGCCGGAGGGGTAGACCTGGCCTCCATATCCGGCGCTGTCGTGGTAGACCTGGACTCCCTAGCCGGCGCCGGCGTCGTATACCTGGCTTCCCAAGCCAGCGGCGGAGGCGGCGTAGACCTGGCCTCCCTAGGCGGCGCCGGCGGGGTAGACCGGGCCTCCCTGCCGGTGTTGGTGGGGTAGACCTGGCCTCCCTAGCCGGCGCCGGTTAGTTAGACCTGGCCTCCCTGCCGGCGCCGGCGGGGTAGAACTGGCCTCCCAAGCCGGCGCCGGCAGCGTAGACCTGGCCTCCTTTGCTGGCGTCGGCAGCGTAGACATTGCCTTGCTAGCCGGCACCGGCAGGGTAGACCTGGACACTCTGCCTGCACTGGCAAGGAAGACCTGTTCTTCCTGCCGGCGCCGCTGGCGTAGATCTGGCCTCCCTAGCCGGCGCCGGCGGGGTAGACCTGGCCTCCGTAGCCGGTGCCGTCAGCGTAGACCTGGCATCCCGAGCCGGCTTCGGCGGCGTAGACATTGCCTCCCTTGCTGGCGCCAGCGGGGTAGACCTGGCCTCCCTAGCCAGATCCAGCGGGGTAGACCTGGCCTCCCTACGGGCGCTGGCGGGGTAGACCTGGCCTCCCAAGCCGGCGCCAGCGGGCTAGACCTGGCCTCACAAGCCGGCGGCGGCGGCGTACACGTGGCCTCCTTTGCTAGCGTCAGCAGCGTAGACATTGCCTTGCTAGCCGGCACCGGCGGGGTAGACCTGGACACTCTGCCAGCACTGGTAAGGAAGACCTGGTCTTCCTGCCGGCGCCGCTGGCGTAGATCTGGCCTCCCTAGCCGGCGCCGGCAGGGTAGAACTGGCCTCCCAATCCGGCGCTGGCGGAGTAGACGTGGCCTCCGTATCCGGCGCCGGCGGGGTAGACCTGGCCTCTCTAGCCGGCGCCGGAGGGGTAGGCCTGGCCTCCCAAGCCGGCTCCGTCGGCGTAGACCTGGCATTCCTAGCCGGCGCCGGCAGGGTAGACCTGGCCTCCCTAGTCGGTGCCGCGGGGTAGACCTGGCCGCCCAAGCCGGCACCAGCAGCGTAGACCTGGCCTCCTTAGCAGGCGTTGGCAGCGTAGACATTGCCTCGCTAGCCGGCACCGGCGGGGTAGACCTGGCCTCCCAAGCCGGCTCCGCAAGGGGTAGACCTGGCCTCCCTAGCAGGCGTTGGCAGCGTAGACATTGCCTCGCTAGCCGGCACCGGCGGGGTAGACCTGGCCTCCCAAGCCGGCTCCGCAAGGGGTAGACCTGAACTTCCTGCCGGCATTGGCGGGGTAGCCCTGGCCTCCCTATCCGGCGCCGGCGACGTAGACCTGGCCTCCCTAGCAGGCTCCGGCAAGTAAGACCTGGCCTCCCTTGCCAGCGCCAGCGGGGTAGACCTGTGCTCCGTACCTGGCGCCGGAGGGGTAGACCTGTCCTCCCTGCCGGCGCCGGCGCGGTAGACCAGGTCTCCGTGCCGGCGCCGGCGCGGAAGACCTGGCCTCTCTAGCCTGCACCTGCAGTGTAGACCTGGCCTCCCTGCCGGCGCTGGCGGGGTAGGCCTAGCCTCCCAAGGCAGTGCCGGCGGCGTAGACCTGGCCTCCCTTGCCGGAGCCGGCAGCGTAGACATTGCCTCCCTAGCCGGCGCCGGCGCGGGAGAACTGGCCTCCCTTCCGGCGCCGGTTAGTTAGACCTGGCCTCCCTGCCGGCGCCGGCGAGTTAGACCTGTCCTCCCTGCCAGCGCTGGCGGGGTAGACCTGGCCTCCCAAGCCAGCGCCGGCTGGGTATACCTGGCCTCCCTAGCTAGCGCCGGCGGCGTAGACATTGTATTCCTAGCCTGCGCCGGCGAGATAGATCTGGCCTCCCTATCCGGCGCCGGCGAGGTAGACCTGGCCTCCCAGGGCGGCACCGGCGGGGTAGACCTGGCCTCCCTAGCCGGCGCCGGAGGGGTAGGCCTGGCCTCCCAAGCCGGCTCCGTCGGCGTAGACCTGGCCTCCCAAGCCGGCACCAGCAGCGTAGTCCTGGCCTCCTTAGCAGGCGTTGGCAGCGTAGACATTGCCTCTCTAGCCGGCACTGGCGGGGTAGACCTGGCCTCCCAAGCCGGCGCCACAAGGGGTAGACCTGGCCTCCCTAGCCAGATACAGCGGGGTAGACCTGGCCTCCCTACGGGCGCTGGCGGGGTAGACCTGGCCTCCTAAGCCGGCGCCGTCGTGGTACACCTGGCCTCCCTGCCGGGACCGGCGGGGTAGCCCTGGCCTCCCTGCCGGCGCCAGCGGTGTAGACCTGGCCTCCCATGCTGGCGCCGGCGGCGTAGAACTGGCCTCCCTAGCCGGCGCCGGAGGGGTAGACCTGGCCTCCATATCCGGCGCTGTCGTGGTAGACCTGGACTCCCTGCCGGCGCCGGCGGGGTAGACTTGGCCTCCCAAGCCGGCGGCGGCGGCGTAGACCTGGCCTCCTTTGCTGGCGTCAGCAGCGTAGACACTGCCTTGCTAGCCGGCACCAGCGGGGTAGACCTGGACACTCTGCCAGCACTGGCAAGGAAGACCTGGTCTTCCTGCCGGCGCCGCTGGCGTAGATCTGGCCTCCGTATCCGGCGCCGGCGGGGTAGACCTGGCCTCCCTAGCCGGCGCCGGAGGGGTAGGCCTGGCCTCCCAAGCCGGCTCCGTCGGCGTAGACCTGGCATTCCTAGCCGGCGCTGGCAGGGTAGACCTGGCCTCCCTAGTCGGTGCCGCAGGGTAGACCTGGCCTCCCAAGCCGGCGCCAGCAGCGTAGACCTCGCCTCCTTAGCAGGCGTTGGCAGCGTAGACATTGCCTCGCTAGCCGGCACCGGCGGGGTAGACCTGGCCTCCCAAGCCGGCTCCGCAAGGGGTAGACCTGGCCTCCCTAGCCATCGCCAGCAGGGTAGACCTGGCCTCCCAAGGTGGCGCCGGCAGCGTAGACACTGCCTTACAAGCGGCGCCGGCGGGGTAGACCTGAACTTCCTGTCGGCATTGGCGGGGTAGCCCTGGCCTCCCTATCCGGCGCCGGCGACGTAGACCTGGCCTCCCTAGCAGGCTCCGGCAAGTAAGACCTGGCCTCCCTTGCCAGCGCCAGCGGGGTAGACCTGTGCTCCGTACCTGGCGCCGGAGAGGTAGACCTGGCCTCCCTGCTGGCGCCAGCGGGGTAGACCTGGTCTCCCAAGCCAGCGCCAGTGGCGTAGACCTGGCCTCCCTAGCCGGTGCCGGCGGCGTAGACCTGGCTTCCTTTAGCCGGCGTCGGCAGCGTAGACATTACCTCGCTAGCCGGCGCCGGCGGGGTAGATGTGGCCTCCCAAGCCGGCGGCGGCGGTGTGGACTTGGCCTCCATACCTAGCGCCAGCGGTGTAGACATTGTCTTCCTAGCCGGCGCCGGTGGGATAGACCTGTCCTCCCTGCTGGCGCCGGCGGGGTAGACCAGGTCTCCGTGCCGGCGCCGGCACGGAAGACCTGGCCTCTCTAGCCTGCACCGGCAGTGTAGACCTGGCCTCCCTAGCCGGAGCCGGCGGCGTAGACATTGCCTCCCTAGCCGGCGCCAGCGGGGTAGACCTGGCCTCCCTAGCCAGATCCAGCGGGGTAGACCTGGCCTCCCTACGGGCGCTGGCGGGGTAGACCTGGCTTCCTAAGCCGGCGCCGTCGGGGTACACCTGGCCTCCCTGCCGGGACCGGCGGGGTAGACCTGGCCTCCCTAGCCAGCACCGGCGGGGTAGCCCTGGCCTCCCTGCCGGCGCCGGCGGTGTAGACCTGGCCTCCCATGCTGGCGCCGGCGGCATAAAACTGGCCTCCCTAGCCAGCGCCGGAGGGGTAGACCTGGCCTCCCTAGCCGGTGCCGGCGGGTTAGACCTGGACACCCTGCCGGCGCCGGCAAGGAAGACCTTGCCTCCCTGCCGGCGCCGGCAGGGTAGACCTGGCCTCCCAAGCCGGCGCCAGCGGGCTAGACTTGGCCTCCCAAGCCGGCGGCGGCGGCGTAGACCTGGCCTCCTTTGCTGGCGTCAGCAGCTTAGACACTGCCTTGCTAGCCGGCACCGGCGGGGTAGACCTGGACACTCTGCCAGCACTGGCAAGGAAGACCTGGTCTTCCTGCCGGCGCCGCTGGCGTAGATCTGGCCTCCCTAGCCGGCGCCGGCGGGGTAGACCTGGCCTCCCAATCCGGCGCTGGCGGGGTAGACGTGGCCTCCGTACCCGGCGCCGCTGGCGTAGACCTGGCCTCCCTAGCCGGAGCCGGCGGCGTAGACATTGCCTGCCTAGCCGGCGCCGGCGCGGGAGAACTGGCCTCCCTTCCGGCGCCGGCGGGGTAGACCTGTCCTCCCTGCCAGCGCTGGCGGGGTAGACCTGCCCTCCCAAGCCCGTGCCGGCGGCGTAGACCTGGCCTCCCTAGCTGGCGCCGGCGGCGTAGACATTGCCTCCCAATCCGGCGCCATCGGGGTAGACCTGGTCTCTCTAGGTGGCGCCGGCCGGGTAGACCTGGCCTGTCTAGGTGGCGCAGGCCGGGTAGACTTGGCCTCCCTATCTGGCGCCGGCGAGTTAGACCTGACCTCCCTAGCCGGCGCCGGCAAGGAAGACCTGGCCTCCCTTGGCGGCGCCGGCTGCCGTATACATTGTCTTCCTAGCCGGCGCTGGCGGGATAGACCTGGCCTCCGTAGCCGGCGCCAGCGGGGAAGACCTGGCCTCTCTGCCGTCACCGGCGGCGTAGACCTGGCCTCCCTAGCTGGCGCCGGCGGCCGTATACATTTTCTTCTTAGCCGGCGCTGGTGGGATAGACCTGGCCTCCGTAGCCGGCGCCACCAGGGTAGACCTGCCCTCCCAAGCCAGCGCCGGCGGGGTAGACCTGGCCTCCCTAGTTGGCGACGGCTGCGTATACATATACTTCCTAGGCGGCGCCGGTGGTGTAGACCTGGCCTCCCTAGCTGGCGTCGGCAGGGTAGACCTGGCCTCCCTAGCCGGCGCTGGCGGGGTAGATCTGGCCTCTGTAGCCGGCGCTGGCGGGGTAGACCTGGCCTCCCTGCCAGCACCAGCGGGGTACTCCTGGCCTCCCAAGCTGGCGCCGGTGGGGTAGAACTTGCCTCCCTAGCCGGCGCCGGTATAGTAGACCTGGCCTCCCAAGCCGGCGCCGGTGGGGTAGACCTGGCCTCCCTATCCTGCGCCGGCGAGGTAGACCTGGCCTCCCTACCGGCGCCGGAGGTGTAGACCTGGCCTCCCAAGCTTGCGCCGGCGTCGTAGACCTGGCCTCCCAAGCCGGCGCCGTCTGGGTAGACCTGGCCTCCCTAGCAGGCATCGTCGGCGTAGATATTGCCTCCCTAGCCGGCGCCGGCGGGGTAGTCCTCGCCTCCCTGCTGGCACTGGCAGGGTAGACCTGGCCTTCGTAGTGGACGCCGTCGGGGTAGACCTGGCCACCCTGCCGGCGCCGGCAAGGAAGACCTTGCCTCCCTGCCGGCGCCGGCAGGGTAGACCTGGCCTCCCAAGCCGGCGCCAGCGGGCTAGACTTGGCCTCCCAAGCCGGCGGCGGCGGCGTAGACCTGGCCTCCTTTGCTGGCGTCAGCAGCTTAGACACTGCCTTGCTAGCCGGCACCGGCGGGGTAGACCTGGACACTCTGCCAGCACTGGCAAGGAAGACCTGGTCTTCCTGCCGGCGCCGCTGGCGTAGATCTGGCCTCCCTAGCCGGCGCCGGCGGGGTAGACCTGGCCTCCCAATCCGGCGCTGGCGGGGTAGACGTGGCCTCCGTACCCGGCGCCGCTGGCGTAGACCTGGCCTCCCTAGCCGGAGCCGGCGGCGTAGACATTGCCTGCCTAGCCGGCGCCGGCGCGGGAGAACTGGCCTCCCTTCCGGCGCCGGCGGGGTAGACCTGTCCTCCCTGCCAGCGCTGGCGGGGTAGACCTGCCCTCCCAAGCCCGTGCCGGCGGCGTAGACCTGGCCTCCCTAGCTGGCGCCGGCGGCGTAGACATTGCCTCCCAATCCGGCGCCATCGGGGTAGACCTGGTCTCTCTAGGTGGCGCCGGCCGGGTAGACCTGGCCTGTCTAGGTGGCGCAGGCCGGGTAGACTTGGCCTCCCTAGCTGGCGCCGGCGAGTTAGACCTGACCTCCCTAGCCGGCGCCGGCAAGGAAGACCTGGCCTCCCTTGGCGGCGCCGGCTGCCGTATACATTGTCTTCCTAGCCGGCGCTGGCGGGATAGACCTGGCCTCCGTAGCCGGCGCCAGCGGGGAAGACCTGGCCTCTCTGCCGTCACCGGCGGCGTAGACCTGGCCTCCCTAGCTGGCGCCGGCGGCCGTATACATTTTCTTCTTAGCCGGCGCTGGTGGGATAGACCTGGCCTCCGTAGCCGGCGCCACCAGGGTAGACCTGCCCTCCCAAGCCAGCGCCGGCGGGGTAGACCTGGCCTCCCTAGTTGGCGACGGCTGCGTATACATATACTTCCTAGGCGGCGCCGGTGGTGTAGACCTGGCCTCCCTAGCTGGCGTCGGCAGGGTAGACCTGGCCTCCCTAGCCGGCGCCGGCGGGGTAGATCTGGCCTCTGTAGCCGGCGCTGGCGGGGTAGACCTGGCCTCCCTGCCAGCACCAGCGGGGTACTCCTGGCCTCCCAAGCTGGCGCCGGTGGGGTAGAACTTGCCTCCCTAGCCGGCGCCGGTATAGTAGACCTGGCCTCCCAAGCCGGCGCCGGTGGGGTAGACCTGGCCTCCCTATCCTGCGCCGGCGAGGTAGACCTGGCCTCCCTACCGGCGCCGGAGGTGTAGACCTGGCCTCCCAAGCTTGCGCCGGCGTCGTAGACCTGGCCTCCCAAGCCGGCGCCGTCTGGGTAGACCTGGCCTCCCTAGCAGGCATCGTCGGCGTAGATATTGCCTCCCTAGCCGGCGCCGGCGGGGTAGTCCTCGCCTCCCTGCTGGCACTGGCAGGGTAGACCTGGCCTTCGTAGTGGACGCCGTCGGGGTAGACCTGGCCACCCTGCCGGCACTGGCGGGGGTAGACCTGGCCTCCCTAGCCGGCGCTGGCGGAGTAGACCTGACCTCCGTAGCGGGCGCCGGCGGGGTAGACCTGGCCTCCCTGCTGGCGCAGGCGGTGTAGAACTGGACTTCCAAGCCAGCGCCGGTGGCATAGACCTGGCCTCCCTAGCCAGCGCCGGAGGCGTATAGCTGGCTTCCCAAGCCGGCGGCAGAGGCGGCGTAGACCTGGCCTCCCTGCCGGCGCCGGCATGGCAGACCTGGCCTCCCTGCCAGCGCCGGCAGTGTAGACCTGGCCTCCCTAGCCGGTGCCGGCATGGTAGACCTGGCCTCCCTGCCGGCGCCGGCGGGGTAGACCTGGCCTTACTGCCGGCGCCGGCATTGTAGGCCTGGCCTTTGTAGGCGGTGACGGCAGGGTATACCTGGCCTCCCTAGCCGGCGCCGGCGGGGTAGACCTGGCCTCCCCCGCAGCGCCAGCGTGGTAGACGTGGCCTCCCTGCCCACGCCGGCGGGGTAGACCTGGCCTCTCAAGACGGCGACGGCGGTGTAGACATTGTCTTCCTAACCTGCGCTGGCGGGATAGACCTGGCCTCCCTATCCGGCGCCGGCTTGGTAGACCTGGCCTCCCTAGCCTCACCGGCGTGGTAGACCTCGCCTCCCAAGACGGCGCCGGCGTGGTAGACCTGGCCTCTCTAGCCGGCCCCGTCGGGGTAGACCTGGCCTCCCTAGCCGGCGTCGGCAGCGTAGATATTACCTCCCATGCTGGCACCTGCGGTGTAGACTTGGCCTCCCTAGCTGGCGCCAGCGGGGTAGACTGGGCCTCCCTGCCGGCGCCGGCGGTGTAGAACTGGCCTCCCAAGCCGGCGCCGGCAGCGTAGACCTGGCCTTGCTAGCCGGCACCGGCGGGGTAGACCTGGACACTCTGCCGGCACTGGCAAGGAAGACCTGGCCTCCCTAGCCGGCGCCGGAGGGGTAGACCTGGCCTTACTGCCGGCGCCGGCATTGTAGACCTGGCCTCCCTAGCCGGTGCCGGCATGGTAGACCTGGCCTCCCTGCCGGCGCCGGCGAGGTAGACCTGGCCTTACTGCCGGCGCCGGCATTGTAGGCCTGGCCTCTGTAGGCGGTGACGGCAGGGTATACCTGGCCTCCCTAGCCGGCGCCGGCGGGGTAGACCTGGCCTCCCCCGCAGCGCCAGCGTGGTAGACGTGGCCTCCCTGCCCACGCCGGCGGGGTAGACCTGGCCTCTTAAGACGGCGACGGCGGTGTAGACATTGTCTTCCTAACCTGCGCTGGCGGGATAGACCTGGCCTCCCTATCCGGCGCCGGCTTGGTAGACCTGGCCTCCCTAGCCTCACCGGCGTGGTAGACCTCGCCTCCCAAGACGGCGCCGGCGTGGTAGACCTGGCCTCTCTAGCCGGCCCCGTCGGGGTAGACCTGGCCTCCCTAGCCGGCGTCGGCAGCGTAGATATTACCTCCCATGCTGGCACCTGCGGTGTAGACTTGGCCTCCCTAGCTGGCGCCAGCGGGGTAGACTGGGCCTCCCTGCCGGCGTTGGTGGGGTAGACCTGGCCTCCCTAGCCGGCGCCGGTTAGTTAGACCTGGCCTCCCTGCCGGCGCCGGCGGGGGTAGAACTGGCCTCCCAAGCCGGCGCCGGCAGCGTAGACCTGGCCTTGCTAGCCGGCACCGGCGGGGGTAGACCTGGACACTCTGCCGGCACTGGCAAGGAAGACCTGGCCTCCCAAGCCGGCGCCAGCGGGCTAGACTTGGCCTCCCAAGCCGGCGGCGGCGGCGTAGACCTGGCCTCCTTTGCTGGCGTCAGCAGCGTAGACACTGCCTTGCTAGCCGGCACCGGCGGGGTAGACCTGGACACTCTGCCAGCACTGGCAAGGAAGACCTGGTCTTCCTGCCGGCGCCGCTGGCGTAGATCTGGCCTCCCTAGCCGGCGCCGGCGGGGTAGACCTGGCCTCCCAATCCGGCGCTGGCGGGGTAGACGTGGCCTCCGTACCCGGCGCCGCTGGCGTAGACCTGGCCTCCCTAGCCGGAGCCGGCGGCGTAGACATTGCCTGCCTAGCCGGCGCCGGCGCGGGAGAACTGGCCTCCCTTCCGGCGCCGGCGGGGGTAGACCTGTCCTCCCTGCCAGCGCTGGCGGGGTAGACCTGCCCTCCCAAGCCCGTGCCGGCGGCGTAGACCTGGCCTCCCTAGCTGGCGCCGGCGGCGTAGACATTGCCTCCCAATCCGGCGCCATCGGGGTAGACCTGGTCTCTCTAGGTGGCGCCGGCCGGGTAGACCTGGCCTGTCTAGGTGGCGCAGGCCGGGTAGACTTGGCCTCCCTAGCTGGCGCCGGCGAGTTAGACCTGACCTCCCTAGCCGGCGCCGGCAAGGAAGACCTGGCCTCCCTTGCCGGCGCCGGCTGCCGTATACATTGTCTTCCTAGCCGGCGCTGGCGGGATAGACCTGGCCTCCGTAGCCGGCGCCAGCGGGGAAGACCTGGCCTCTCTGCCGTCACCGGCGGCGTAGACCTGGCCTCCCTAGCTGGCGCCGGCGGCCGTATACATTTTCTTCTTAGCCGGCGCTGGTGGGATAGACCTGGCCTCCGTAGCCGGCGCCACCAGGGTAGACCTGCCCTCCCAAGCCAGCGCCGGCGGGGTAGACCTGGCCTCCCTAGTTGGCGACGGCTGCGTATACATATACTTCCTAGGCGGCGCCGGTGGTGTAGACCTGGCCTCCCTAGCTGGCGTCGGCAGGGTAGACCTGGCCTCCCTAGCTGGCGCCGGCGGGGTAGATCTGGCCTCTGTAGCCGGCGCTGGCGGGGTAGACCTGGCCTCCCTGCCAGCACCAGCGGGGTACTCCTGGCCTCCCAAGCTGGCGCCGGTGGGGTAGAACTTGCCTCCCTAGCCGGCGCCGGTATAGTAGACCTGGCCTCCCAAGCCGGCGCCGGTGGGGTAGACCTGGCCTCCCTATCCTGCGCCGGCGAGGTAGACCTGGCCTCCCTACCGGCGCCGGAGGTGTAGACCTGGACTCCCAAGCTTGCGCCGGCGTCGTAGACCTGGCCTCCCAAGCCGGCGCCGTCTGGGTAGACCTGGCCTCCCTAGCAGGCATCGTCGGCGTAGATATTGCCTCCCTAGCCGGCGCCGGCGGGGTAGTCCTCGCCTCCCTGCTGGCACTGGCAGGGTAGACCTGGCCTTCGTAGTGGACGCCGTCGGGGTAGACCTGGCCACCCTGCCGGCGCTGGCGGGGGTAGACCTGGCCTCCCTAGCCGGCGCTGGCGGAGTAGACCTGACCTCCGTAGCGGGCGCCGGCGGGGTAGACCTGGCCTCCCTGCTGGCGCAGGCGGTGTAGAACTGGACTTCCAAGCCAGCGCCGGTGGCATAGACCTGGCCTCCCTAGCCAGCGCCGGAGGCGTATAGCTGGCTTCCCAAGCCGGCGGCAGAGGCGGCGTAGACCTGGCCTCCCTGCCGGCGCCGGCATGGCAGACCTGGCCTCCCTGCCAGCGCCGGCAGTGTAGACCTGGCCTCCCTAGCCGGTGCCGGCATGGTAGACCTGGCCTCCCTGCCGGCGCCGGCGGGGGTAGACCTGGCCTTACTGCCGGCGCCGGCATTGTAGGCCTGGCCTTTGTAGGCGGTGACGGCAGGGTATACCTGGCCTCCCTAGCCGGCGCCGGCGGGGTAGACCTGGCCTCCCCCGCAGCGCCAGCGTGGTAGACGTGGCCTCCCTGCCCACGCCGGCGGGGTAGACCTGGCCTCTCAAGACGGCGACGGCGGTGTAGACATTGTCTTCCTAACCTGCGCTGGCGGGATAGACCTGGCCTCCCTATCCGGCGCCGGCTTGGTAGACCTGGCCTCCCTAGCCTCACCGGCGTGGTAGACCTCGCCTCCCAAGACGGCGCCGGCGTGGTAGACCTGGCCTCTCTAGCCGGCCCCGTCGGGGTAGACCTGGCCTCCCTAGCCGGCGTCGGCAGCGTAGATATTACCTCCCATGCTGGCACCTGCGGTGTAGACTTGGCCTCCCTAGCTGGCGCCAGCGGGGTAGACTGGGCCTCCCTGCCGGCGCCGGCGGTGTAGAACTGGCCTCCCAAGCCGGCGCCGGCAGCGTAGACCTGGCCTTGCTAGCCGGCACCGGCGGGGTAGACCTGGACACTCTGCCGGCACTGGCAAGGAAGACCTGGCCTCCCTAGCCGGCGCCGGAGGGGTAGACCTGGCCTCCATATCCGGCGCTGTCGTGGTAGACCTGGACTCCCTGCCGGCGCCGGCGGGGTAGACCTGGCATCCCTAGCTGGCGCCAACGTGCTAGACCTGGACGACCAAGCCGGCGCCGGCGGGGTAGACCTGGCCTCCCAAGCCGGCGCCGGCGGTGTAGACTTGGCCGACCTAGCTGGCGCCGGCTGCGTATACATTGTCTTCCTAGCCGGCACCGGCGGGATAGACCTGGCCTCCCTAGCCGGCACCGGCGGGTTAGACCTGGAAACCCTGCCGGCGCCGGCAAGGAAGACCTTGCCTCCCTGCCGGCGCCGGCGGAGTAGACCTGGACACTCTGCCGGCACTGGCAAGGAAGACCTGGTCTTCCTGCCGGCGCCGCTGGCGTAGATCTGGCCTCCCTAGCTGGCGTCAGCGGCCGTATACATGGTCTTCTTAGCCGGCGCTGCCGAGATAGACCTGGCCTCCGTAGCCGGCGCCACCAGGGTAGACCTGCCCTCCCAAGCCAGCGCCGGCGGGGTAGACCTGGCCTCCCTAGTTGGCGACGGCTGCGTATACATATACTTCCTAGGCGGCGCCGGTGGTGTAGACCTGGCCTCCCTAGCTGGCGTCGGCAGGGTAGACCTGGCCTCCCTAGCCGGCGCCGGCGGGGTAGATCTGGCCTCTGTAGCCGGCGCTGGCGGGGTAGACCTGGCCTCCCTGCCAGCACCAGCGGGGTACTCCTGGCCTCCCAAGCTGGCGCCGGTGGGGTAGAACTTGCCTCCCTAGCCGGCGCCGGTATAGTAGACCTGGCCTCCCAAGCCGGCGCCGGTGGGGTAGACCTGGCCTCCCTATCCTGCGCCGGCGAGGTAGACCTGGCCTCCCTACCGGCGCCGGAGGTGTAGACCTGGCCTCCCAAGCTTGCGCCGGCGTCGTAGACCTGGCCTCCCAAGCCGGCGCCGTCTGGGTAGACCTGGCCTCCCTAGCAGGCATCGTCGGCGTAGATATTGCCTCCCTAGCCGGCGCCGGCGGGGTAGTCCTCGCCTCCCTGCTGGCACTGGCAGGGTAGACCTGGCCTTCGTAGTGGACGCCGTCGGGGTAGACCTGGCCACCCTGCCGGCGCTGGCGGGGTAGACCTGGCCTCCCTAGCCGGCGCTGGCGGAGTAGACCTGACCTCCGTAGCGGGCGCCGGCGGGGTAGACCTGGCCTCCCTGCTGGCGCAGGCGGTGTAGAACTGGACTTCCAAGCCAGCGCCGGTGGCATAGACCTGGCCTCCCTAGCCAGCGCCGGAGGCGTATAGCTGGCTTCCCAAGCCGGCGGCAGAGGCGGCGTAGACCTGGCCTCCCTGCCGGCGCCGGCATGGCAGACCTGGCCTCCCTGCCAGCGCCGGCAGTGTAGACCTGGCCTCCCTAGCCGGTGCCGGCATGGTAGACCTGGCCTCCCTGCCGGCGCCGGCGGGGTAGACCTGGCCTTACTGCCGGCGCCGGCATTGTAGGCCTGGCCTTTGTAGGCGGTGACGGCAGGGTATACCTGGCCTCCCTAGCCGGCGCCGGCGGGGTAGACCTGGCCTCCCCCGCAGCGCCAGCGTGGTAGACGTGGCCTCCCTGCCCACGCCGGCGGGGTAGACCTGGCCTCTCAAGACGGCGACGGCGGTGTAGACATTGTCTTCCTAACCTGCGCTGGCGGGATAGACCTGGCCTCCCTATCCGGCGCCGGCTTGGTAGACCTGGCCTCCCTAGCCTCACCGGCGTGGTAGACCTCGCCTCCCAAGACGGCGCCGGCGTGGTAGACCTGGCCTCTCTAGCCGGCCCCGTCGGGGTAGACCTGGCCTCCCTAGCCGGCGTCGGCAGCGTAGATATTACCTCCCATGCTGGCACCTGCGGTGTAGACTTGGCCTCCCTAGCTGGCGCCAGCGGGGTAGACTGGGCCTCCCTGCCGGCGCCGGCGGTGTAGAACTGGCCTCCCAAGCCGGCGCCGGCAGCGTAGACCTGGCCTTGCTAGCCGGCACCGGCGGGGTAGACCTGGACACTCTGCCGGCACTGGCAAGGAAGACCTGGCCTCCCTAGCCGGCGCCGGAGGGGTAGACCTGGCCTCCATATCCGGCGCTGTCGTGGTAGACCTGGACTCCCTGCCGGCGCCGGCGGGGTAGACCTGGCATCCCTAGCTGGCGCCAACGTGCTAGACCTGGACGACCAAGCCGGCGCCGGCGGGGTAGACCTGGCCTCCCAAGCCGGCGCCGGCGGTGTAGACTTGGCCGACCTAGCTGGCGCCGGCTGCGTATACATTGTCTTCCTAGCCGGCACCGGCGGGATAGACCTGGCCTCCCTAGCCGGCACCGGCGGGTTAGACCTGGAAACCCTGCCGGCGCCGGCAAGGAAGACCTTGCCTCCCTGCCGGCGCCGGCGGAGTAGACCTGGACACTCTGCCGGCACTGGCAAGGAAGACCTGGTCTTCCTGCCGGCGCCGCTGGCGTAGATCTGGCCTCCCTAGCTGGCGTCAGCGGCCGTATACATGGTCTTCTTAGCCGGCGCTGCCGAGATAGACCTGGCCTCCGTAGCCGGCGCCACCAGGGTAGACCTGCCCTCCCAAGCCAGCGCCGGCGGGGTAGACCTGGCCTCCCTAGTTGGCGACGGCTGCGTATACATATACTTCCTAGGCGGCGCCGGTGGTGTAGACCTGGCCTCCCTAGCTGGCGTCGGCAGGGTAGACCTGTCTCACAAGCCGGCACCGGCGGCGTATACATTGTCTTCCTAGCCTGTGCCTGCGAGATAGAACTGGCTTCCCTATCCGGCACCAGCGGCGTATACCTGGCCTCTCTAGGCGGCGCAGGCAGGGTAGACCTGGCTTCGCTAGCCGGCACCAGTGGGGTAGACCTGGCCCCCCTAGCTGGCGCAGGCGGTGTATTCATTGTCTTCGTAACCTGCGCCGGCGGGATAAACCTGATCTCCCTATCCGGGTAGGGCGAGGTAGACCTGGCCTCCCTAGCCGCGCCAGCGTGGTGGACCTGGCCTCCCATGCCGGCGCCGTCTGGGTAGACCTGGCCTCCCTAGCCAGCGTCGGCGATGTAGACATTGCCTCCCTGGCCGGCGCCGTCGGCGTAGACCTGGCCTCCCTGCCGAGGCCGGCGGGGTAGACCTGGCCTCCCTGCCGGCGCCGTTGGCGTAGACCTGGCCTCCCAAGCCGGAGACGGTGGCGTAGACCTGGCCTCCCAAGCCGGCGCCCGCGGCGTAGACCTGGCCTCCCTAGCCAGCGCCGGTATAGTAGACCTGGATTCGCTAGCCGTCTCCGGCGGGGTAGACCTGACCTCCCTATCCGTGCCAGCGTTGTAGACCTGGCCTCCCAAGTCGGCGCCGGTGGGGTACTTATGGCCTCTTTAGCCGGCGACAGCGGGGTAGACCTGGCCTCCATATCCGAAGATGGCGGGGTAGACCTAGCCTCCCTGCTGGCGCCGGCGTTGTAGACCTGGCCTCCCTAGCTGGTGCCGGCGGGGTAGACCTGGCCTCCATATCCGGAGACAGGGGGGTAGACCTGGCCTCCCTGCAGGCGCCGGCGGGGTAGACCTAGCCTCCCTGCTGGCGCCGGCGGCGTAGACCTGGCCTCCCAAGCCGGCGCCGGCGGCGTAGACCTGGCCTCCCTAGCCGGCGCTGGTGCGGTAGCCCTGGCCTCTTTAGCCGGCGCCAGCGGGGTAGACCTGGCCTCCCAAGCCGGCGCCGGCGTTGTAGACCT